>NC_084554.2:35055000-35112500 GCF_033978685.3 Nerophis lumbriciformis | reverse complement strand
ATTTAGTTCCCATTAAAACATTCACATGTTGCACAATGAGATGTAAGCAGGGGATCATGTGTACATTCCTGCAACTTCCTGTTTGTAAAAAATATATTTTTATTAGTATTTATTTAATATACTAACAGCATTTCATGATTAATATTGATACATTAAGATTCCTAATAAATGACACTGGAATAAGCACACATTTGATTGGTAAATCATTGTGTAACGACTTGGAATTACACTTTATGTGTGGTGTTGGAGTTGTCTGACTTTTTGTGTGGCTGTAAACGCATCACTGGCTAAGTGCCATATGTGCATGTGTTGGCGCAAGTGAGAAAGAGCGAGTTGCTGCTGTTGATATAACAAAGTTGGTTTTGGTCTGGTTTGTACTGCAGAAAATGACCAGTTTTGCTAGATATAATTTTTTTCACTAATGTTTTGGTGATGTGTTTATGGCCGACAATAAAGAGTTTTGCTCAGTAAAGTGATCGATGGAATTCATGTCCTCAAAGCGTCTCGACAGACGTTACAATATTTGAACAATGATGACGAAAACTGTTTTCTCTGTCGTATCGAAAATTGTTATGCGCTTATTTTTTTATTTGATTTTGTGCGTGGCATAGATTTGCCGTGCGCAGAGGACGCTTGAGCAGTGCGCAATTGCACAGGCGCGCACCTTAGAGGGAACATTGGTTACAAGCTCTCTCCTGACAGTTTTCACTAGGACATTTAAACACATTTGGTTTCAAACAAACTGGTTCTGCTTTGGGGTTTTTAAAAACTGGTTTCTGTCAACTTTTACACCAGCCTCAATATAACACCAAACTGATTCCCTCATAAAGGTTCCAATCTGGTTCCATTGTTTTTTCCATATGTTTGTTTGAGACACATTTCAAACCGGTCCTGCATTGGGTTGTTAAAACTGGTTTCTGTTACGTTTCACTTTGGTCTAAATCTACACTGGTTGTCAAATTGGTTCCTTTGGTCTCCAGTCAGTAGCCTACAGCTTTCACTCACATTCCAAACTGGTTCTGCTTTAGAGGTTTTAAAAAACTGGTCTCAAAATGATTTCAAATGTGTGCCTCATAATGATGTCAATCGGGTTTGTTTGTTTTTTTTCCCCAGCTGCTTGTGTACCCTTTTCACTCTTTTTTAAACACATTTAAAATTGGTTTTACAGGGGTTCTTTAAAACTGGTTTCAGCGAAGTTTCAAAATGGTTCCAATCTAGTTCCTTTGGTTTCCAGACACTGACCTACTAGTTTCACTCATATTTTAGACACATTTCAAACTGATTCTGCATTTAGTTTTTTTTATAAACCGGTTTAAATCTAGTTCCACTCTGTTCTGACCCTACACAGTCTCTCAGGTATTATTCTAGTCTGGTTCCTTTAGTTAGCAGTTGCTTCCTGACTGTTTCAATATGATTTTAAACACATTTCAAACTGATTCTGCTTTGGGGGTTTTAAAAACTTCTTTTAGTCATTTTCTACACTGGCCTCAAACTGACCACAAATGTGTTCCCTTATAATGATTCCAATCTGGTTTCTTTGGTGTTCCCAGCTTTACTCTTGTCAATCACTTTTAGACACATTTCAAACTGGTTCTGCATTCAGTATTTTAAAACTGGTTTCAGTCAAATTTTACACATGTCTAAAAATGACTTCAAATTGGTTCCCTCATAATGATTCCAATCGGGTTTCTTAATTTTTTTCAGCTGCTTGTTTAATCTTTTCACTCACTTTTAAAACACTTTTTAAACTGGTTCTGCATTCAGTTTTTTCAACTGGTTTCAGTCAACTTTTCCACAAGTCCCAAAATGACTTCAAACTGGTTCCCTCATAATGATCCCAATTTGGTTTCTTTAGTGTCCCCAGCTGCTTCTTTAATTTTTTCACTCAATGTTTAGACACATTTCAAACTGGCTCTGCATTGGTTTGTTTAAAACTGGTTTCAGTCAATTGTTACACTAGTTTCAAAATGACCACACCTTTGTTCCCTCATAATTATTCCAATCTGGTTTCTTTAATGTCCCCAGCTGCTTCTTTACTTTTTTCATTCACTTTTAGACACATTTCAAAGTGGTCCTGCATTCAGTGTTTTAAAACTGGTTTCAGTAAACTTTTACACTGGTCCCAAAATGACTCAAAATTGGTTCCCCCATAATGATCCCAATTTGGTCCCCCTGTTTTTTTTCAGCTGCTTGTTTACTCTTTTCACTCAATTTTAGACACATATCAAACTGGCTCTGACAAATTTTCTGCAATGGTTTGTTTCTAAACTGATTTCAGTCAACTTTTACGCTGGTTTCAAATGACTCCGAATTGTTCTCTCATAATGGTTCCAATATGATTCCTTTGGTTGATACAGATGCTTGTTTACTCTTTTCTCACATTTTAGACACATAGAAAACTGGTTCTACATTGGGTTGTTTAAAACTGGGTTCAGTGAAGCTTCACTCAGGTCTGAATCTACACTTGCCCCTCAAAATGGTTCCAATGGACTCTTTAGACTCACTTGAAACTGGTTCTGCATTAATTAAAAAAAAAAAACTGGTATTAATCAAGTCCCACTCTGGTCTGACGCTACACGGGCTCTCATGTATGATTTCAATTTGGGTCCTTGGTTTGCAGTCGCTTCCTTGCTATTGTCTCTCAGACACATTTCAAACTGGTTTCGAGTTGGTTCTACAGTACCATGGTTTGCATTGTATATATCTATACAGGACAAACATATTCCTCTTCTTCTTGTCTCATTCTTAAACTCACGCACCAAATATGCCGCTCCACTTAATCACATGATCTACGTCGCCATGGTTACCACACATACAGTTATGAGGAGGGTCACTTTTAATTCAAAATGAAAGTAATCCTGAATTAACCCCCTCATACACACACACACACACGCACGCACTCTCACACACACACACACACACACACACACACACACACACACACACACACACACACACACACACACACACACACACACAGAGTACAGAGCAGAGGGGGATTAGACGATATCATAAAGGCAAAAAGATGTCAGATTATAGATAAGACGGCAGGCGAGGAATGAAAAGAAAAGCTCCAATTCTATTAATCCCTGACGTGCACGCTCACGAGCACGGTGCTGACCTGACTGCTTGGACTGCTTGGATGTTGACTGTGAAAATGAAAGTCATATTTGTTCCAGACTCACATTGATTGAATGATTGGTTGTTACAACAATTATGTGTGTGAATGAACATTTGCTTGCTGGGAATGGAGTAAACAACCTCAATCACCCTCGCTCGTCCTCGTCCTCCTCCCTTGGTCCCAACATGGAGAAGGTCACCTCCAAGAGGGACGACATTCATCCTGACAGTGGACGAAAAGGTCGTCACCCCCTGGACACACACACACACACACACACACACACACACACACACACACGCACACACACTTCAAAGAAATGCATGCTAAAGACATTTTGACACGTTGTGTGGTCAATTACAAACACTGAGGATGTTTCAACGCACACAGAAGACATTCAGACCAGGCTGGTGCAAAATTTAGACTTGGGAATTTCAATTTGATGATTTAAAATTTTTAAGTGAATTGGTTCCGCCCCACAGAATGTTAAATTAAAATTACAGGACTTAGAATTGATAGATTGCTTTCTTGCATATATCAAAGAGAGTGCAGTCTCCCTGGTCAAATTCCCTGCGTGTTAATCATACTTGGCCAAATAATATAAATCTGATTCTGATTGTTGTAGCCAAGTAACAGGAATAATTTGTCAAAGTTTTGGCTTAAATTCTGAAAATACTTTAAAACGTAACACAAATTCTAGCCATTTTAAATACAAAACCCAAAACCAGTGAAGTTGGCACGCTGTGTAAATGGTAAATAAAAACAGAATACAATGATTTGCAGATCCTTTTCAACTTATATTCAGATGAATAGACTGCAAAGACGAGATATTTAATGTTCGAACTGAGAAACTTGTTTTTTTGGCAAATAATCATTAACTTAGAATTTAATGGCAGCAACACATTGCAAAAAAGTTAGCAGAAGGTCATTTTTTTAACACTGTATTACATCGCCTTTCCTTTTAACAACAGACAGTAAACGTTTGTGAACTGAGGAAACCAATTTTTGAAGCTTTTCAGGTGGAATTCTTTCCGTTTCTTGCTTGATGTACAGCTTAAGTTGTTCAACAGTCGTATTTTACACTTCATAATGCGACACACATTTTCAATGGGAGACAGCTCTGGACTACAGGCAGGCCAGTCTAGTACCCGCACTCTTTTACTACAAAGCCACACTGTTGTAACACGTGCAGAATGTGGCTTGGCATTGTCTTGCTGAAATAAACAGGGGCGCCCATGAAAAAGACCTTGCTTAGATGGCAACATACATTGCTCCAAAACCTGAATGTACCTTTCAGCATTAATGGTGTCTTCACATATGTGTAAGATACCCATGCCTTGGGCACTAATACACCCCCATACCATCACAGATGCTGGCTTTTGAACTTTGCGCCTATAACAGTCTGGATGGTTATTTTCCTCTTTGGTCCCGAGGACACGACGTCCACAGTTTCCAAAAATAATTTGAAATGTGGAATTGTCAGACCACAGAACACTTTTCCAGTTTGCATCAGTCCATCTTAGATGAGTTTGGGCCCAGCAAAGCCGGCGACGTTTCTGGGTGTTGTTGATAAATGGCTTTGGCTTTGCATAGTACAGTTTTAACTTGCACTTACAGATGTAGCGACCAACTGTCGTTACTGACAGTGGTTTTCTAAAGTGTCCCTGAGCCCATGTGGTGATATCCTTTCCACACTGATGTCGGTTTTTGATGCAGTATCGCCTGAGGGATCGAAAGTCACGGGCATTCAATGTTACGTGCAGTGATTTCTCCAGATTCTCTGAACCTTTTGATGATATTACGGACTGTAGATGGTGAAATTCCTAAATTCCTGGCAATAGCTGGTTGAGAAATGTTTTTCTTAAACTGTCGGACAATTTGCCCACGCATTTGTTCAAAGTGGTGACCCTCGCCCCCATCCTTTTTTGTGAATGACTGAGCATTTCATGGAAGCTGCTTTTATACCCAATCATGGCACCCACCTGTTCCCAATAAGCCTGTTCACCTGTGGGATGTTCCAAATAAGTGTTTGATGAGCATTCCTCAACTTTCTCTGTCTTTTTTGCCACTTGTGCCAGCTTTTTTGAAACATGTTGCAAGCATCAAATTCCAAATGAGCTAATATTTGCCAACAAAAATTAAGTTTCTCAGTTCCAACATTAAATATCTTGTCTTTGCAGGGTATTCAATTGAATATAGGTTGAAAGGGATTTGCAAATCATTGAATTCTGTTTTTATTTGCAATTGACACAACATGCCAACTTCACTGGTTTTGGGTTTTGTAATTGGATAAAGTAAAACATTCAGGAAAATGAAGCATTTTTCCACCATTTTCCATAACTTGAAAGTTATCTATCAGATTTAGGCTGTGTTCACACTGCAGAGTAGGATATCCAATTTGGATTGATTTGTGAAGTCTGATCTTTTTATGTAATTGTTCACAATATTAAAAAAAACGAAGAAGCGATGTCTAATGTGAACGCAAACTGACCTGCATGCAGACATAACATCACACGTGCTACAATGTTTACGGAAGTAATCATGGCTCCAATTCTAGTAGGTCTCAGTCCTTGGGCATTTGTGGCAATTTCAAGGATTTTGTGCAATTAAAGCCAACATTTTTAGAAAATTACAACATTGAGAAGGAAGAGGGAAGAAGGAAGAGCGTTCAGACTGCAGTCGCATCAGATACATACAAACATACATACATACAGATGTACATATACATACATATAAATATATATATATACACATACATACATACATACAGGAAGGCGCCATCATCCTGTCTAAGAATATAGACTACTGTTTAAGTCACATTTGACTAACTACACTAGAGCAAGCCCGGTCGCAGGCAATTACAGAGCCTGCTAGTCCGGGTGAGGAGTCAGTTAAGCTAGAACTAGCCAGCACCAGCCTGGATAATTCCTGTACGCATA
Source organism: Nerophis lumbriciformis (assembly GCF_033978685.3). Taxonomy (NCBI): domain Eukaryota; kingdom Metazoa; phylum Chordata; class Actinopteri; order Syngnathiformes; family Syngnathidae; genus Nerophis; species Nerophis lumbriciformis. The sequence goes on along the minus strand of NC_084554.2, from coordinate 35,106,443 downwards.
GCAATTTTCTTAGAATAACACACAACTCACATAATGTGTTTTCTGTTGTGAATGTGTCCGGGGTAGATATGCATTCTACTGAGGTGGCAAATCATGATGCGTTCAGTCGATCGCAGCATCAAGCAAACAATCTGAAAATTCCCGTCGTATCAATTCCTAGATATGGTCGAAACTATTTAAAGTGCACTACGTATAATAAACGCAACATTATTAATATTTCTACTACGGATAATTTAAACAAAAACTCGTCAAAACAGCCCAATACTTATAATATGGGCTTTTTAAACATAAGATCATTGTCTCCCAAAACGTTATTAGTTAATGACGTCATTAGAGACAACAATCTTAACGTCATTGGTCTTAGCGAAACCTGGCTCAAACCAGACAAATTTTTTGCGCTAAATGAGGCATCTCCTCCTAACTATACGAATGCGCATATTGCCCGTCCCCTTAAAAGGGGTGGGGGGGTCGCACTAATATATAATGAAAACTTTAACCTTACCCCTAACCTAAATAATAAATACAAATCGTTTGAGGTGCTTACTATGAGGTCTGTCGCACCGCTGCCTCTCGATATGGCTGTTATCTACCGCCCCCCAGGGCCCTACTCGGACTTTATTAATGAATTCTCAGAGTTCGTTGCTGATCTAGTGACGCACGCAGACAATATAATCATAATGGGGGACTTTAATATCCATATGAATACCCCATCGGACCCTCAGTGCGTGGCGCTCCAGACTATAATTGATAGCTGTGGTCTTACACAAATAATAAATGAACCTACGCATCGCAACGGCAATACGATAGATCTAGTGCTGGTCAGGGGTGTCACCACCTCCAAAGTTATGGTACTCCCGTATACTAAAGTAATGTCCGATCATTACCTTATAAAATTCGAAGTTCTGACTCATTGTCAACAAACTAATAATAATAATAACTGCTATAGCAGCCGCAACATTAATGCCGCCACAACGATGACCCTTGCTGACCTACTGCCTTCGGTAATGGCACCATTCCCAAATTATGTCGGCTCTATTGATAACCTCACTAACAACTTTGACAATGCCCTGCGCAAAACCATTGATAGTATAGCACCGCTAAAACAAAAAAGGGCCCCTAAAAGGCGCACCCCATGGTTTACAGAGGAAACCAGAGCTCATAAATTATCATGTAGAAAGTTGGAACGCAAATGGCGCGCGACCAAGCTTGAGGTTTTCCATCAAGCATGGAGTGATAGTTTAATATCGTATAAACGCATGCTTACCTTAGCTAAAGCTAAATATTACTCAAATCTCATCCGCCTCAACAAAAACGACCCTAAATTTTTGTTTAGTACAGTAGCATCGCTAACCCAACAAGGGACTCCTCCCAATAGCTCCACCCACTCGGCAGATGACTTTATGAATTTCTTTAATAAGAAAATTGAACTCATTAGAAAGGAGATTAAAGACAACGCATCCCAGCTACAACTGGGTTCTATGAACACAGATACAACTGTATCTACGACGGATACTGCAATACAAAATAGTCTCTCTCTTTTTGATGAAATAACATTAGAGGAACTATTACAGCGTGTAAGTGGGATAAAACAAACAACATGTTTACTTGACCCACTTCCTGGGAAACTTATCAAGGAGCTTTTTGTATTATTAGGTCCATCAGTGCTAAATATTATAAACTTATCACTTTCCTCTGGCACTGTTCCCCTAGCATTCAAGAAAGCGGTTATTCATCCTCTGCTCAAAAGACCTAACCTCGATCCTGACCTCATGGTAAACTACCGACCGGTGTCCCACCTTCCCTTTATTTCGAAAATCCTCGAAAAAATTGTCGCACAGCAGCTAAATGAACACTTAGTGTCTAACAATCTCTGTGAACCTTTTCAATCCGGTTTCAGGGCAAATCACTCTACGGAGACAGCCCTCGCAAAAATGACTAATGATCTACTGCTAACGATGGATTCTGATGCGTCATCTATGTTGCTGCTTCTTGATCTTAGCGCTGCTTTCGATACCGTCGATCATAATATTTTATTAGAGCGTATCAAAACACGTATTGGTATGTCAGACTTAGCTTTGTCGTGGTTTAACTCTTATCTTACTGACAGGATGCAATGCGTCTCCCATAATAATGTGACCTCGGACTATGTTAAGGTAACGTGCGGAGTTCCGCAGGGTTCGGTTCTTGGCCCTGCACTCTTTAGTATTTACATGCTGCCGCTAGGCGACATCATACGCAAATACGGTGTTAGCTTTCATTGTTATGCTGATGACACCCAACTCTACATGCCCCTAAAGCTGACCAACACGCCGGATTGTAGTCAGCTGGAGGCGTGTCTTAATGAAATTAAACAATGGATGTCCGCTAACTTCTTGCAACTCAACGCCAAGAAAACGGAAATGCTGATTATCGGTCCTGCTAAACACCGACATTTATTTAATAATACCACCTTAACATTTGACAACCAAACAATTACACAAGGCGAATCAGTAAAGAATCTGGGTATTATCTTCGACCCAACTCTCTCGTTTGAATCACACATTAAGAGTGTTACTAAAACGGCCTTCTTCCATCTCCGTAATATCGCTAAAATTCGTTCTATTTTATCCACTAGCGACGCTGAGATCATTATTCATGCGTTCGTTACGTCTCGTCTCGACTACTGTAACGTATTATTTTCGGGTCTCCCTATGTCTAGCATTAAAAAATTACAGTTGGTACAAAATGCGGCTGCTAGACTTTTGACAAGAACAAGAAAGTTTGATCATATTACGCCTATACTGGCTCACCTGCACTGGCTTCCTGTGCACTTAAGATGTGACTTTAAGGTTTTACTACTTACGTATAAAATACTACACGGTCTAGCTCCGTCCTATCTTGTCGATTGCATTGTACCATATGTCCCGGCAAGAAATCTGCGTTCAAAGAACTCCGGCTTATTAGTGATTCCCAGAGCCCAAAAAAAGTCTGCGGGCTATAGAGCGTTTTCTAATCGGGCTCCAGTACTATGGAATGCCCTCCCGGTAACAATTAGAGATGCTACCTCAGTAGAAGCATTTAAGTCCCATCTTAAAACTCATTTGTATACTCTAGCCTTTAAATAGCCCCCCTGTTAGACCAGTTGATCTGCCGTTTCTTTTCTTTTCTCCTCTGCTCCCCTTTTCCTTGAGGGGGGGGGGGGGCACAGGTCCGGTGGCCATGGATGAAGTGCTGGCTGTCCAGAGTCGGGACCCGGGGTGGACTGCTCGCCTGTGCATCGGCTGGGAACATCTCTACGCTGCTGACCCGTCTCCGCTCGGGATGGTGTCCTGCTGGCCCCACTATGGACTGGACTCTTACTATTATGTTGGATCCACTATGGACTGGACTCTCACAATATTATGTCAGACCCACTCGACATCCATTGCTTTCGGTCTCCCCTAGAGGGGGGGGGGTTACCCACATATGCGGTCCTCTCCAAGGTTTCTCATAGTCATTCACATCGACGTCCCACTGGGGTGAGTTTTTCCTTGCCCGTATGTGGGCTTTGTACCGAGGATGTCGTTGTGGCTTGTGCAGCCCTTTGAGACACTTGTGATTTAGGGCTATATAAATAAAGATTGATTGATGATTGATTGATATACATACACATACATATAAATATATATACATAAATATAAACATACATATACATACACATACATATATATACACACACACACACACACACACACACACACACACACACACACACACACACACACACACACACACACACACACATATATATATATACACACATACATACATACATACATATATGTATGTATGTATATTATATACAATACATACATATATAACATATATATATATACAATACATACATATATCCGACATGTATGCATATACATAAATACACATGTACATATATACATATATACACATATACAAATACATAGATACACATATATACATACATGCATATATATATACATACAGTATATACACATATATACACACACATACAGTCGTGGTCAAAAGTTTAAATACACTTGTAAAGAACATAATGTCATGGCTGTCTTGAGTTTCCAATAATTTCTACAACTTATTTTTTTGTGATAGAGTGATTGGAGCACATACTTGTTTGTCACAAAAAAACATTCATGAAGTTTGGTTCTTTTATGAATTTATTATGGGTCTACTGAAAATGTGACCAAATCTGCTGGGTCAAAAGTATACATACAGCAATGTTAATATTTGGTTACATGTCCCTTGGCAAGTTTCACTGCAATAAGGTGCTCTTGGTAGCCATCCACAAGCTTCTGGTTGAATTTTTGACCACTCCTCTTGACAAAATTGGTGCAGTTCAGCTAAATTGTTTGGTATTCTGACATGGACTTGTTTCTTCAGCATTGTCCACACGTTTAAGTCAGGACTTTGGGAAGGCCATTCTAAAACCTAAATTCTAGCCTGATTTAGCCATTCTTTTACCAATTTTGACGTGTGTTTAGGGTCATTGTCCACCCAACTGCGGCCAAGACCCAACCTCCGGGCTGATGATTTTAGGTTGTCCTGAAGAATTTGGAGGTAATCCTCCTTTGTCATTGTCCCATTTACTCTCTGTAAAGCACCAGTTCAATTGGCAGCAAAACAGGCCCAGAGCATAATACTAACACCACCACCATGCTTGACGGTAGGATGGTGTTTCTGGAATTAAAGGCCTCACCTTTTCTCCTCCAAACATATTGCTGGGTATTGTATATATATATATATATATATATATATATATATATATATATATATATATATATATATATATAGGGGTGTGGGAAAAAAATCAATTCGAATTCGAATCGCGATTCTCACGTTGTGCGATTCGGAATTGATCCTCATTTTTAAAAAATCGATTTTTTAAATTTTATGTAGTTATATATATATATATATATATTTTTTTTTTTTTTTTAATTAATCAATCCAACAGAACAATACACAGCAATACCATAACAATGCAATCCAATTCCAAAACCAAACCCGACCCAGCAACACTCAGAACTGCAATAAACAGAGCAATTGAGAGGCGACACAAACACTACACAGAACAAACCAAAAGTAGTGAAACAAAAATGAATATTATCAACAACAGTATCAATATTAGTTACAATTTCAACATAGCAGTGATTAAAAATCCCTCATTGACATTATCATTAGACATTTATAAAAAAAAAAAGAAAAAAAGAACAATAGTGGCTTACACTTGCATCGCATCTCATAAGCTTGACAACAGTGTCCAATATTTTCACAAAGATAGAATAAGTCATATTTTTGGTTCATTTAATAGTTAAAACAAATTTACATTATTGCAATCAGTTGATAAAACATTGTCCTTTACAATTATAAAAGCTTTTTACAAAAATCTACTGCTCTGCTTGCATGTCAGCAGACTGGGGTAGATCCTGCTGAAATCCTATGTATTGAATGAATAGAGAATCGTTTTGAATCGGGAAAATATCGTTTTTGAATCGAGAATCGTGTTGAATCGAAAAAAATCGATTTAAAATCGAATCTTGACCCTAAGAATCAATATTGAATCGAATCGTGGGACACCCAAAGATTCGCAGCCCTAATATATATATATATATACATATATATATATATATATACTGTATATATATATATATATATATACTGTATATATATATATATATATATATATATATATATATATATATATATATATATATACATATATATATATATATATATATATATATATATATATATATATATATATATATATATATATATATATATATATATATATCTATATCCATCCATCCATCCATTTTCTACCGCTTATTCCCTTTGGGGTCGCGGGGGGCGCTGGAGCCTATCTCAGCTACAATCGGGCGGAAGGCGGGGTACACCCTGGACAAGTCGCCAACTCATCGCAGGGCCAACACAGATGGACAGACAACATTCACACTCACATTCACACACTAGTAGGGATGTCCCGATCCGATATTTGGATCGGATCGGCTGCCGATATTTGCCAAAAATTGCGTATCGGCAAGGCATGGGAAAATGCCGATCCAGATCCAGTTTAAAAAAAAACTCCGGTCCGTGTTTTCCAACGCACCTATTTAAATAATACATTCCACTTTTCTGCTGCTCCGTAATTTCCGTTCCGCATTTTCCAGCACACCTTCAACACATCCACAATTCTCACGCAGTTGCTTTTAGCTGCTGGCATTACACGACAGGCTCTTCTCACTCTTTCCTGTGTCTCCCTCTCACAGACAGCGAGCGCACCTTCTTACATACGTCACATACTGTCACGACATACGTCACATACTGTCACGTCATACGTCACATACTGTCACGTCATACGTCACATACTGTCACGTCATACGTCACATACGTATACGTCCTCTCCCAGCAGAGAGCGAGGTAGCGGCATGGCTAACGTTAGCTGTGATGCTAGCGCAGCCGCTAAGGTGCGCGCCTGCTCAAGTGTGCTCTGCGCACGGCAAATCTATGCCACGCACAAAATCAAATAAAAAAATAAGCGCATAACAATTTTCGACACACGGACACGACAGAGACAACAGTTTTCGTCATCATTGTTCAAATATTGTGACGTCTGTCGAGACGCTTATCTCCATTCGGTGCCACACGTCCAGACTCCACACCATCAAAATGGCAAAAATTTCCACATCAACACCGTATGAAAAAATTAGTGATTTTTTTAGTTGTGATTTCCTTCTCTGCATGAAAATTTTAAAAGTAGCATATATTAATGCAGTATGAAGAAGAATGTTTTAATGTAGACATGCAAGCCTTGAAAGAACATTTTGAAAATTAAGACTACATTTCCTGCAAATGGGTGCATTTCTACCCTATATTTTAACTTTAGATTTATTCTCATATCAAACTCTTTTGGCTGTCTTTTTGACACTTACATCAGGCGCCCCCCTCCACACCCTGGATTATAAATAATGTAAATAATTCAATGTGATTATCGTGTGTGATGACTGTATTATGATGATAGTATATATCTGTATCATGAATCAATTTAAGTGGACCCTGTCTTAAACAAGTTGAAAAACGTATTCGGGTGTTACCATTTAGTGGTCAATTGTACGGAATATGTACTTCACTGTGCAACCTACTAATAAAAGTCTCAATCAATCAATCAAAACACATAGAATCATCATACTGCTGTGATTATATGCATCAAGTGTTCATTCAAGGCTAAGGCAAAATATCGAGATATATATTGTGTATCGCAATATGGCCTTAAAATATCGCAATATTAAAAAAAGGCCATATCGCCCAGCCCTAGTTCAATGATGCCATTTCTGTTTGTCATGTATAATTTTGTCTATTTTGTGTTTATCCTTGAATAAACAGGTCAGTTTCTTGTTACCAACCATTGTGTATTATTCAAACTCCCCTAATTCAGCTGGCTAGTTGTTATCAAGAGTACTAAAACCCTTTTCAACATGATTCTGACAACTAAGTAGGCTAAATAACTTTAAACTTTAATACATGCTCGGATAGGCCAGTATCGGTCAGTATCGGTATCGGTCAGTATCGGTATCGGATCGGAAATGCAAAAACAATATCGGTATCGGATCGGAAGTGCAAAAACCTGGATCGGGACATCCCTACACACTAGGGCCAATTTAGTGTTGCCAATCAACCTATCCCCAGGTGCATGTTTTTGGAGGTGGGAGGAAGCCGGAGTACCCGGAGGGAACCCACGCAGTCACGGGGTAAACATGCAAACTCCACACAGAAAGATCCCGAGCCCGGGATTGAACCCAAGACTACTTAGGACCCTCGTATTGTGAGGCAGATGCAGGGCCTCACCTGCCATCATGGAAAGAAAAAAAAAGTGAAAAGAAAAAAAATAATTAAATTGTTATATGTATCCAGTGATTATACTATAAAGTTATTTTCCATTTAACTTCACCAGTTTTAGATTATTTTTATTCAAAATCGCTGAATTTTCACATTTGCCGTTCAAATACTGAGAAGAGTCAAGAGACGGTGCGGTGAACAGTTGAGGCACGTCACTCAGTGCCGCAACATGGATTGCGCAATGACTCGGCTAACTGCTGGCCTGCTGTGCAGTGAGACTGTATTGCTATATGAACTATATTATACATTTCCATAGTTTAGTTAGCTGAGGTATATAATGTACAGTGTATTTTGTCAACAACTGTATGTGTGTAAAGTATTTCTTGTGCTGAGCGATCATAAAACGGCTGCAAAAGACGCACTGGCTGAGGCTCGCTTCCTGCACCCCCGCCGTAGAATTGTTATATCAACTAAAGCCCACACTTAAACTTTCCACGTGCAAGATTGAATCTATTTAAAAAAAATATTTCATAAGAAGCCAAAAAGTGCAAAAACAATAATGTTGGTGTTGGAGGAGTTGTGAATGACTTCAGGGACAAAAAAAAAAAAAATTAAATTGTTATATGTATCCAGTGATTATACTATAAAGTTATTTTCCATTTAACTTCACCAGTTTTAGATTATTTTTATTCAAAATCGCTGAATTTTCACATTTGCCGTTCAAATACTGAGAAGAGACGGTGCGGTGAACAGCAGCCAGTTGAGGCACGTCACTCAGTGCCGCAACATGGATTGCGCAATGACTCGGCTAACTGCTGGCCTGCTGTGCAGATACACCTGCAGACTGCAGGTGTAACTTATTCACAACTCCTCCAACACGAACATTATTGTTTTTGCACTTTTTGGCTTCTTATTAAATAACTTTTGTAACCTATTTTCATGGGCTTTCCTCTTTGTGACGTTAAGTTCCTGTTATGCGCTGTTATACAGTATATGCCTTGAGCTCTTATTTTGAAGGCGCTCAGAGCGGAAGTGATGTCACGTTGCGGAGGTTTTTGAAAGAATGTAAATAAAGTGGTCCTCGTGTAAACTGGAGCCTCCGTGTTTGTTATTTTGTAGTTTCATACAGTATAGGCGACATTTATAAAACCTCGGTTACACTTTTTTAAATAGATTCAATCTTGCACGTGGATAATTTAAGTGAGGGCTTTAGTTGCGGTGCAAGGACTTAATTTCTAAGTAAAGGTAAGACCATAATAACGTTTTTTTTTTATTAAATGTGCTTTTTTGTGTGCTACAGTTTGTATGTGTAAAGTTAAAGTTAAGTGAAAGTACCAATGATTGTCACACACACACACTAGGTGTAATGAAATTTGTCCTCTGCATTTGACCCATCCCCTTGATCACCCCCTGGGAGGTGATCAAGCTCATACCAGCATTCTTCTCTGTTTGGCACTCAGCATCAAGGGTTGGAATTGGGGGTTAAATCACCAAAAATGATTCCCGGGCGCGGCGCCGCTGCTGCCCACTGCTCCCCTCACCTCCCAGGGGGTGATCAAGGGGATGGGTCAAATGAGGACAAATTTCACCACACCTATTGTGTGTGACAATCATTGGTACTTTAACTTAACTTTAACTTTACACATACAAACTGTAGCACACAAAAAAGCACATTTAATAAAAAAAAACGTTATTATGGTCTTACCTTTACTTATAAATTAAGTCCATGCGCAGCTCCTTTTGAACAAAAGCATCGATAACTTGTTTATAGAAGTCTTCCTTATCTTTCTTCAGTTTTAAAAGTCTCTCTGTCTCGATGGAGATCTTCCTTTAAGTATTACCTCCTGCTTCGATTGAAAGTCCAGTTTAGAACACTGTTTTATTTTAGATATGTAATCCTCCATGTTAATAGTCCAGGCAAGAGGAAAAAATAAACGATCGCTGCTAACTGTTGCTGCTTGTTGTCACTTCTTCTGCAGCCGAGTAGTCGCAGAAATGCTCCCTGGGATCACTAGCGCCCTCTACCACCAGGAGGCGGGATTACTGCGAACTTCAGCCAGTGCGTCTTCGCAGCCGTTTTATGATTGCGCAGCACAAGAAATACGTTACACACATACAGTTGTTGACAAAATACACTGTACATTATATACCTCAGCTAACTAAACTATGGAAATGTATAATATAATTCATATAGCAATACGGTCTCACTGCACAGCAGGCCAGCAGTTAGCCGAGTCATTGCGCAATCCATGGTGAGGCTCAACTCAGTGACGTGCCTCAACTGGCTGGTGACTCACTGCAAGTCTCTTCTCAGTATTTGAACGGCAAATGTGAAAATTCAGCGATTTTGAATAAAAATAATCTAAAACTGATGAAGTTAAATGGAAAATAACTTTATAGTATAATCACTGGATACATATAACAATTTAATTTAATTTTTTAATTTTTACATTTTTTTTCTTTCCATGATGGCAGGTGAGGTCACTGATATATATATATATATATATATATATATATATATATATATATATATATATTTTCTTTCTACCCACTCCTGCTATGCCAAGAACTATACAATAATAATGGATTAGATTTTATATCGCGCTTTTCTATTATTAGATACTGAAAGCGCTCACAGGGAAGTGGGAACCCATCATTCATTCACACCTGGTGGTGTATACAAACATTTAATAAAGTCAAATACAAATAAGGCAACAAGAGAAGTATTCCACACTTCTCTTTTGTAAAGTAAATATGTACAACATATATGGGCATCTACATTATTAATATGATTTGCCAGAGCAGCTGGACAGGACAGATTTAAAAATGGAAAAAAAAAGAAAAAAAATCCCAATTTAGGACGTCCTGCAAGCCGGATTGTGGACCAGGTCTGGCCTGCAGGCCGTAGTTTGGGGACCTCTGTGTTAAAGCAAAATTAAATGGAATTTCATGGAATTGCAATTCTAATTCGTGTTAGTAATCACAATTCCAATTCATTGAATTTTATTGAAATTTGGGAGATATTCTGAATTCTGTTCGCAATTTTGCACAAACCTACTTCAGACACATGGTGAGGACATTGAAACTCAGTGAGGACACTGACACAGTTAAAAACATTTGGACGCTGAGGACACCTGGACGCACAATGAGAATATTTAGACGCACTGTGAGGACATTTAGACATATAGTAAGGACATATACTGTAGGTATACGGTAAGGGCATTCAGACATAAGATGAGAAAGAATGTGAAGTAAACGGACTGGAAATGTGTGTGTGTGTGTGTGTGTGTGTGTGTGTGTGTGTGTGTGTGTGTGTGTGCGTGCGTGCATGCCTCTGCGTGTGTGTGTGTGTGTGTCGCCTGGAGCGCCCTCATGGGGTTCCACTAATGCAAACTTGCTGCGAGTCAGACCTGAGGGGCACTTAGACGGCCCCCTCCCACATCCATGGAGGCACTTGTCCTGCCTCACCTGTGTGTGTGTGTGCATGCGTGTGTCTGTATCGAGAAAACACAACACACACACTTAAAAAGATCACACATATGAAGATGATTTCACATGATGTGTCACCTTTGTTTTACCTTTGATGACCTCTTCTATGTTCACCATGCACAAACACGTGCACACGCGGTATTGTACTAATATAGGTTGGATATAAGCCTCTGGCAATGTGTGTGTGTGTCTGTGTGCGCTGTTTAATGAGTGTGTTAGCTGGCAGCATGTTTCCAATAATTAGCATAATTATCATGATAAGAATCTCAGTAATCATTTATATTTCATATATGTTTATTTTGTAGTGTGTGTGTGTGTTTGTGGATGTGTGTGTCAGAGAGGCAGATGGGGTGAGGGGGGCATAGGTCAACACCCCTTCAAACTCTGTTGAAAATTTAAGTAAACAAAACCATCAAACCTGCTGAACACACAACATGCAGATTATACTGACAACACACACACACACTAATCCACATCTCATTAGTTCTGTCTCTCTCTCTCTCACACACACACACACACACACACACACACACACACACACACACACACACACACACACACACACACACACATTTGCGCACAGACACACACACGCATATCTTCAAACAATAATCCTTTGAATATGATCTGGGATTTGGGCCACAACACTAATCAGACTGACATCTCCAAACAGGGATTAAATCACACACACACGCGCGCATGCACACATACACACACACACTCACACACACACACGCACACGCACACACACGTGTAATCTTTTGAAGACATGCTGACTGTTTTAATAATCTCATGTCAAAGAAATTATTTGCTAAAAGACCGTTGTCATGGAGACGTAGCAAGAAGCGGTCCCATGGGGACATACAGTACATCGAGACACACCTAGGACACTTAGACACATTGTGAGGACATTTAAACACGCGGTGAGGACATTTTGACAGATGGAGTTAACATTTGGTCGCATAATGAGGACATTTTGACAAACAGTGAAGACATTCAGACACACAGGACATTTTGAGATACATTCATCCATCCATCTTCTTCCTCTTATCCAAGGTCAGGTCGCGGGGGCAACAGCCTAAGTAGAGAAGCCCAGACTTCCCTCCCCCCAGTCCCTTTGTCAAGCTCGTCCCGAGGCCCTATAGGCCAGCTGGGAGATATAGTCTCCCCAACGTGTCCTGAGTCTTCCCTGTGGGCTCCTAACAGTGGGACGTGCGTTCGGGGGGGGCGAACCACCTCATTTGGCTCCTCTCGATGTGGAGGAGCAGCAGCTTTACTCTGAGCTGCTCCCGAATGACAGAGCTTCTCACCCTAACTCTATGAGAGAGCCCCGCCAACCGACACAGGAAACTAATTTCGGCCGCTTGTACCTGTATTCTTGCCTTCTGATCATAACATAAAACTCATGACCATAGGTGAGGATAGGGACGTAGATCGACCGGTAAATTGAGAGCTTTGCCTTCCGGCTCAACCCCTTTTTCACCAAGACGGATAGATACAGGGTCCGCATCACTGCAGACGGCTCCCCGATCCGCCTGTCGATCTCACAACCCACTCTTCCCTCACTCGCGAACAAGACCCTTAAGTACTTGAACTCCTCCACTAGGGGCAAGATCTCCTCCCCAATTCAGAGATTGCACTCCACCCTTTTTTGGGCGAGAACCATGGACTCTAACTTGGAGGTGCTGATTCTCATCCGAGTCGCTTCACTCGGCTGCAAACTGATCCCGTGAGAGCTGAAGATCCTGGTCAGATGAAGCCAGCAGGACCACATAATTCGCAAAAAGCAGATACCTAATCTTGTAGCCACCAAACCGGATCTCCTCAACGTCCTGACTGCACCCAGAAATTCTGTCCATAAAAGTTGTGAACAGAACCGGTGACCTAGGGCCTCCCTGCTAGAGTCCAATCCTCACTGTAAACGGGTCCGACTTACTGCCGGCAACGCGGATCAAGCTCTGACACTGATCATACAGGACTGATCAACTAACAACCATAATCAGTCAGTCTGATACCCTCTGAGCCACAAGGAGGACAGCACCTCCTGAGCGACACGGTCGAATGCCTTCTCCAAGTCCACAAAGCACATGTAGACTGGTTGGGCAAACTCCCATGCGCCCTTGAGGATCCTGCCGAGAGTATAGAGCTGGTCCACAGTTCCACGACCAGGACGAAAACCACACTGCTCTTCCCGAATCCGAGGTTCGACTATCTGGTGTAGCCTCCTCTCCAGTTCTCCTGAATAGACCTACTGCTAATTTTGTAGCATCATTTGAAGGCTGAGGACATTAAAACAACATTTTGACATACAGTGTGGACATTAAAACACACAATGGCATTTTGACATACAGTGAGGACATTAAAACAACATTTTGACATACAGTGAGGACATTAAAACTAAGAAGACATTTTGACATACAGTGAGGACATTAAAATCAAGAAGACATTTTGACATACAGTGAGGACAATAACACAACATTTTGACATACAGTGAGGACTTTAAAACACACAATTACATTTTGACATGCAGTAAGGACATTAAAACCCAGAAGACATTTTGACATACAGTGGGGACATTAAAACAACACTGTGACATAGAGTGAGGACATTAAAACCAAAACCAATGTAAAACAACATTTTGAAATACGGTGTGGACATTAAAACAACATTTTGACATACAGTGAAGACATTAAAACCCAGAAGACATTTTGACATACAGTGAGGACATTAAAACCAAGAAAACATTTTCACATTAAAACAACATTTTGGACGTCATTGTGAAAACATGCACCTGGGGATAGGTTGATTGGCAACACTAAATTGGCCCTAGTGTGTGAATGTGAATGTGAATGTTGTCTGTCTATCTGTGTTGGCCCTGTGATGAGGTGGCGACTTGTCCAGGGTGTACCTCGCCTTCCGCCCGATTGTAGCTGAGATAGGCTCCAGCACCCCCGCGACCCCGAAGGGATTAAGCGGTAGAAAATGGATGGATGGATGGATGTGGCTTGTGTAGCCTTTTGAGACACTTGTGATTAAGGGTTATATAAATAAACTTTGATTGATTGATTGATGATTTTGACATACACTGAGGACATTAAAATAACATTGTGACATACAGTGAGGACATTAAAACACACAATGACATTTTGACATACAGTGAGGTAGGGCTGGGCGATATATCGAATATACTCGATATATCGTGGGTTTGTCTCTGTGCGATAGAGAAAATGACTATACCGTGATTGATTGATTGATTGATTGAGACTTTTATTAGTAGGTTGCACAGTGAAGTATATATTCCGTACAATTGACCACTAAATGGTAACACCCGAATAAGTTTTTCAACTTGTTTAAGTCGGGGTCCACTTAAATTGATTCATGATACAGATATATACTATCAGATATACTATCATCATAATACAGTCATCACACAAGATAACCATCAGGGTGTATACATTGAATTATTTACATTATTTACAATTCGGGGTGTGTGTGTGTGGGGGGGGGGGGGGGGGGGGGTGTGTTAGGTTTGGTTGTTATCATCAGTCATCAACAATTGAGAACAGAGAAATGGATATTGAAACAGTGTAGATCTGACTTGGTAGGATATGTACAGCAAGTAGTAGACATAGAGAGAGAGAGAGATCAGAAGGCATAAGAAAAGTATCTACATTTGATTGTTTACATTTGATTATTAACAATCCGGGGAGGGTGTTAGTTTAGGGTTGAAGTTGCCTGGAGGTGTACTTTTATTGCGGTTTTGAAGGAGGATAGAGATGCCCTTTCTTTTATACCTGTTGGGAGCGTATTCCACATTGATGTGGCATAGAAAGAGAATGAGTTAAGACCTTTGATGGATCGGAATCTGGGTTTAACGTGGTTAGTGGAGCTCCCACTGGTGTTGTGGTTATGGCGGTCATTTACGTTAAGGAAGTAGTTTGACATGTACTTCGGTATCAGGGAGGTGTAGCGGATTTTATAGACTAGGCTCAGTGCAAGTTGTTTTACTCTGTCCTCCACCCTGAGCCAGCCCACTTTGGAGAAGTGGGTAGGAGTGAGGTGGGATCTGGGGTGGAGGTCTAGAAGTAATCTGACTAGCTTGTTCTGGGATGTTTGGAGTTTAGATTTGAGGGTTTTGGAGGTGCTAGGGTACCAGGAGGTAGGGATGTCCCGATCCGATATTTGGATCGGATCGGCCGCCGATATTTGCCAAAAAATGCGTATCGGCAAGGCATGGGAAAATGCCGATCCAGATCCAGTTAAAAAAACAACTCTGCTTCGTGTTTTCCAACGCACCTATTTAAATAATACATTCCACTTTTCTGCTGCTCCCTAATTTCCGTTCCGCATTTTCCAGCACACCTTCAACACATCCACAGGTCTGTGGATTCTCACGCAGTTGCTTTTAGCTACTGGCATTACACAACAGGCTCTTCTCACTCTTTCCTGTGTCTCCCTCTCACAGACAGCAAGCGCACCTTCTTACACACGTCACATACTGTCACGTCATACGTCACATACTGTCACGTCATACGTCACATACGTATACGCCCTCCCCGAGCAGAGAGGTAGCAGCATGGCTAACGTTAGCTGTGATGCTAGCGCAGCCGTGTGACCAACGCTCCCTCTAAGGTGCGCGCTTGTGCAATTGCGCACTGCTCAAACGTCCTCTGCGCATAGCAATTATATGCCACGCACAAAATCAAATCAAAAAATAAGCGCATAACCATTTTCGACACACGGACACGACAGAGAAAACAGTTTTCGTCATCATTGTTCAAATATTGTAACGTCTGTCGAGACGCTTATCTCCATTCGGTGCCACGCGCCCACACCATCAAAATGCCGAGGCAAACATTTCCAGATCAACACCGTATGAAAAAATTAGTGATTTTTTTAAGTTGTGATTTCCTTCTCTGCATGAAAGTTTAAAAGTAGCATATATTAATGCAGTATGAAGAAGAATGTTTTAATGTAGACATGCAAGCCTTGAAAGCAAATTTTGAAAATCAAGACTACATTTCCTGCAAATGGGTGCATTTCTACCCTATATTTTAACTAGATTTATTCTCATATCAAACTCTTTTGGCTGTCTTTTTGACACTTACATCCGGCGCCCCCCTCCACACCCTGGATTATAAATAATGTAAATAATTCAATGTGATTATCTTGTGTGATGACTGTATTATGATGATAGTATATTTATGATAGTATATATCTATCATGAATCAATTTAAGTGGACCCCGACTTAAACAAGTTGAAAAACTTATTCGGGTGTTACCATTTAGTGGTCAATTGTACGGAATATGTACTGTACTGTGCAATCTACTAATAAAAGTCTCAATCAATCAATCAAAACACATAGAATCATCATACTGCTGTGATTATATGCATCAAGTGTTCATTCAAGGCTGAGGCAAAATATCGAGATATATATCGTGTATCGCAACATGGCCTTAAAATATCGCAATATTAAAAAAAGGCCATATCGCCCAGCTCTAGTTTCAATGATGCCATTTCTGTTTGTCATGTATACTTTTGTCTATTTTGTGTTTATCCTTGAATAAACAGGTCAGTTTCTTGTTACCAACCATTGTGTATTATTCAAACTCCCCTAGTTCAGCTGGCTAGTTGTTATCAAGAGTACTAAAACCCTTTTCAACATGATTCTGACAACTAAGTAGGCTAAATAACTTTAAACTTTAATACATGCTTGGATAGGCCAGTATCGGTATCGGTCAGTATCGGTATCGGATCGGAAGTGCAAAAACAATATCGGTATCGGATCGGAAGTGCAAAAACCTGGATCGGGACATCCCTACCAGGAGGTGCATGCGTAATCGAAAAATAGTTGAACGAGAGTTCCCGCTTGAATCCCCTTGGTGCTTTTGTTGACCAGAGAGGAGATTCTATAGAGAAATCTCGTTCGTTGGTTAACCTTTTTGATTACCTTGGTTGCCATTTTATCACAGGAAAGATTAGCCTCTAGAATGGAACGTAGGTAGGTGACCTCATCCTTCCTGGTGATAACAATGTCACCCACTTTTATAGTGAAGTCATTGACTTTCTTAAGGTTGATGTGGGACCCAAACAGGATGGATTCCGTTTTACCCAAGTGTATTGATAGCTTGTTGTCAGCGAGCCAGGTGCAAGTTCTACAGAGTTCAGCACTGACGATTTTCTCCACCTGTGACTTGTCCTTGTCTGATACCAGCAGGGCCGAGTCATCCGCAAACAAGAAGATTTTATATTTTATATTCGAGTATACGTTCTCACGCAGTTGCTTTTAGCTGCGGACATTACACTACAGGCTTTTTTCACTCTTTCTTGTCTCTCCTTCTCACAGAGACATAAAACAAGCGCACCTTCTTACATACTTCACATACTGTCGCGTCATACGCCATTGCGGAGCAGAGAGGTAGCAGCATGGGTAACATTAGCTGTGGTGCTAGCGGAGTGGTGCGAGTGGTAATATGAGAGAAAGAAGGTGTGAATCTGGTAACAAATTAAGGAAGAATTAATTCCTAAGAAAAACAGCACGGGGTCCATCGTCTGGCGGTGGTTTGGCTTCAAGCGGGAAGATGACAAACAAGTATGCGGCAAAAGCGTTGTTACAAAAAGTAGGACCTACTGCTAATTTGTAGCATCATTTGAAAAGTCACCCGCTAGAGAATGAAGAGTGCTTGAAACTGTAAAATCCTCCGTTCGGTGCCACACCCACAAAATGCCGAAGCAACCAATTCCAGATCAACACCATATGAAAAAAATAGTCAACAACAGAAGGAGATAACGTCCGCCGGAACCTACCACATAGCAAAGGACATACACTATTTGATTTCCTATTATGCAGCTAATTTTTATTTGACAGTTATTGAAATATCTTGTGTGACATCATGCACAAAAGTGCACTTTATTTGTTTTAAACTATTGTAGTTGCGTTCTGTACAAAAAGTGCACTTTAATTTAGTGTTGTTTTGATACGTCATCTTAGTGACATCATGCACAAAAGTGCACTAATAGCTTGTTTTAAAATGTCTCTGACAATCTTGCACTTTCTGTTTTGAAATGACATGAATGTTTGTGCCACTGCTTAATAACTGTTTAATAAATACAGTTTTGGTAAATTTACTTAATTGTGGTTTCCCTCTCTGCATGAACGTTTAAAATGAGCATATATTAATGCAGTATGAACAAGAATGTTTTAATGTAGACACATAGAATCATTATACTGCTGTGATTATATGCATCAAGTGTTCATTCAAGGCTAAGGCAAAATATTGAGATATACATCGTGTATCGTGACATGGCTTAAAAATATCGAGATATTAATAAAAGGCCAGATCGCCCAGCCCTACAGTGAGGATATTAAAACCAAGAAGACATTTTGACATACAGTGAGGACATTAAAACCAAGAAGACATTGTGACATACAGTGAGGACTTTAAAACACACAATGACATTTTGACATGCAATGAGGATATCAAAACCCAGAATACATTTTGACATACAGTGTGGACATTAAAACAACATTTTGACATACAGTGAGTGAGGATATTAAAACATCATTTTGACATACAGTGAGGACATTAAAACCGAGAAGACATTTTGACATACAGTGAGGACATTAAAACATTTTGACATACAGTGAAGACATTAAAACCCAGAAGACATTTTGACATACAGTGAGGACATTAAAACCCAGAAGACATTTTGACATACAGTGAGGACATTACCTACTCAGTGGCCTAGTGGTTAGAGTGTCCGCCCTGAGATCGGTAGGTTGTGAGTTCAAACCCCGGCCGAGTCATACCAAAGACTATAAAAATGAGACCTGTTACCTCCCTGCTTGGCACTCAGCATCAAGGGTTGGAATTGGGGGTTAAATCACCAAAATTGATTCCTGGGCGCAGCCACTGCTGCTGCCCACTGCTCCCCTCACCTCCCAGGGGGTGATCAAGGGTGATGGGTCAAATGCAGAGAATAATTTCGCCACACCAAGTGTGTGTGTCACAATCATTGGTACACATTTTGGACGTTGTCGTGGCTTGTGCAGCCTTTTGAGACAATTGTGATTAAGGGCTATATACATAAACTTTGATTGATTAACGATTTTGACATACACTGAGGACATTAAAATAACATTGTGACATACAGTGAGGACATTAAAACAACAATTTTACATACAGTGAGGACATTAAAACCATCCATCCATCCATGGATGGATGGATGGATGGATGGACATTAAAACAACATTTTGGATGTCGTTGTGGCTTGTGCAGCCCTTTGAGACACTTGTAATTAAGGGCTATATAAATAAACTTTGATTGATTGATTGATGATTTTGACATACTGTGAGGACATTAAAAGGACATTGTGACATGCAGTGAGGACATTAAAACCCAGAAAATATTTTTGACATACAGTGAGGACATTAAAACAACATTTTGACATACAGTGAGGACATTTAAACAACATTGTGACATACAGTGAGGACATTAAAACAACATTTTGACATACAGTGAGGACATTTAAACAACATTGTGACATACAGTGAAGACATTAAAACAACATTTTTGACATACAGTGAGGACATTTAAACAACATTGTGACATACAGTGAGGACATTAACACAACATTTTGACATATGATGAGGACTTTAAACACACAATGACATTTTGACATGCAATGAGGATATTAAAACCCAGAAGACATTTTGACATACAGTGAGGACATTAAACCCAGAAGACATTGTGACATACAGTGTGGACATTAAAACCGAGAAGACATTTTGACATACAGTGAGGATATTAAAACAACATTTTGACATACAGCGTGGACATTAAAACCGAGAAGACATTTTGACATACAGTGAGGATATTAAAACAACATTTTGACATACAGTGAAGACATTAAAACCCAGAAGACATTTTGACATACAGTGAGGACATTAAAACAAAGAAAACATTTTGACATTAAAACCACATTTTGGACGTTGTCGTGGCTTGTGCAGCCTTTTGAGACAATTGTGATTAAGGGCTTCACAACGTGGACATTTTGACAAAGTGTGGACATTTAAACACACTATGAGGACAATTTAACCTACAGTGAGGACATTAAGAAGCCTAATGAGGACAATTCAACACAAAGTGCGTCTGTTTACACACACTGAGGACACATTCAGGTGTGAGGCAAACCGTTTCTGATTAAGCATCCCAGTTAGAAGGCGGAGCTTATTCTCACCCAGGTTTATTTTGACATGTTCGTGTAGCGCTTTACATCGCAGACTTCATGCACCTGACATGTTTACGAACAATCATCACTTCATGTTTTGAATGCAAACAGGAAATTACTTTAACAGCAAGGAGGGCGGGGGCCTATTCAGCTGCAGTAACATGCAGCAAGTTGCCTTCAAGACACACACACACACACACACTTACACACACTTTTCGCAGCCTCCATCTCATCTCCCACGTTAAACAAAAGGAGCGTAAATCCGACCTCCTAATCCTCGCTGGTGTTGCGCACGCTGCGTCTCTAGGCGGCCACAGTAATCCCGCGAGCCGCACTCGCGGCTCAGTGTCGCCAGGGCCGCCACTGTGCCAATGAAGGCTTGTTAAGACTTTGTGTTGATGCCTTTTTTCATGCAATGCAACACAAAGCAGACCATTAACGACACCAAAGAACGAGACGCAGAAGCACGTCCAGGAAGTGGTGCTTCTCCAGCAAATCACGTCAAACGTACATCATCATTTTTTGAACCATAGTCACCATTACACAAACACACACGCACACACACACACACACACACACACACACACTGAGAGTGTGTGAGCTTCATTAAAATCCTGACGAGACAAAACAAAGAGCTGACCTGACTGCACCTACACACACACACACTCAAGGAGAAAAGGTAAAGTCCTGAATCAGCGACAGGCCGAACCTGGACACATCAGGTCACTAGGGAGTGTGTGTGTGTGTGTGTGTGTGTGTGTGTGTGTGTGTGTGTGTGTGTGTGTGTGTGTGTGTGTGTGTGTGTGTGTGTGTGTGTGTGTGTGTGTGTGTGTGTGTACGCTCGGCTGTATATTAAACAAACACACTGCAGACAAACTGTACAGCACTATAGAAGCCATTTTGCATGTAACATGACTTTGTTGTTTAGTTGTCCTCATCACAAGGAGCCACTTAGTCAGAGTTAGCCTGGCTTAGCACAAATGGACATTAGCCAAGCCAAGCAATACACACGGAAAATACATGTATCTAGCTTAGCACAATACGACATTAGCACAATGCAACATATGTATGAGGACATAAAGTTAAAACAACACATGGCGGTGGTGGTAGTGGAAAGTAACCTAGCATGGCATGTGCCGCATTTGCAACACACATGCAAACATGACAACTTCCAGCCGTGCTACTACAGCTGTACGGCTTTGAGTCGTAAAAAAAATATCCCAAAAATAGCCACGCATGTGCATTCAAAGTATTTGGAGAGTGAAAAAATGGAGCACTTCAACTATGACCATTAAAATGCAAGTTTATTTATTTACCACAATCACCCAGAGTCAAAGCAAAGATGAAAAGGACATTTTCAAATTTGAATAATGAACAATGACTCATTAAGGATGGATAAAAGTTATTTTATTTTTTAAAGTGTAGTTGTTGATGATTAGAGGTTATTGGTGTATACTTTGGTTAATCGTTGTTTTTTTGTTAAATTGCAAAATGCCTACATTTTGGCAAAACTATCAACAAGTCGGAAAGAGAAGTTGCTGACTTTAGCGTATGCACAAACAGACCTGGCAACTCAGTAAATCGGGCAGTGACAAGCATAAAATGAGCTTCCCGAGCACAAATGATGGAAAATATTAGCATAGAGATAAGGCATTAGGGTATCTTACCAAAACCCGTAGTGGATTTTAGCTTAGCACTGCACTTTGAGGAAATCCACTTAAAAAATGTATTTTTATGTTGAATTAATTTTTTTCTAACATTTAAAACAACATGTAATGGTGATTCTTTGGTCAAAATTCTTCATAGATTATGTTTTACAGACCATCTTCATGCCGCTTTCTGACCATCTCTTCAGGATGCAGCGTTTTGTGGGCGGTCTTATTTACGTGCCTCCACTTTGACAGTGTCTTCTCCCCGCCAGCCATGTTGTAGTTTTTAGTGCTTCCATAGCGGGTCATCTAATAAATTAAGTTAGAACTAGGGCTGCAACAACTAATCGATTAAATCGATTAAAAAAATAGTTGGCGATTAATTTAGTCATTGATTTGTTGGATCTACGCTATGCGCATGCGCAGAGGCTACTTTTTTTTTTCTTTTTTTTTTTAATAAACCTTTATTTATAAACTGCAACATTTACAAACAGCTGAGAAACAATAATCAAAATAAGTATGGTGCCAGTATGCTGTTTTTTTTCCCCAATAAAATACTGGAAAAGATAGAAATGTAGTTTGTCTCTTTTATCCGATTATTCTTACTTTCTTTCTTTAGTTTATTTCGAACATGAACACACTTACATCATAATACATCACACAATTTCATATCATTTCATTTTACATCATGCCCGAAAAGGAGTAGGAAGAAGCAAAGCTTATTTAATCCTACCCCTTTACCACTTCAAAGCGTTTACAAATATATAGAATCATTTACTGACCTTTTTATATAATAAAATAACATCTATGAATTAGTATACAACAGTTTTGTAATATGTAATTAATTAATTAATTCAGTCATTATTAACATACTGAGATGAAGAATATCTTATTTTCAATAAGGTTGAAAGTATTTCTCATAATTCTTCTTCTTCTTTGTACTCTGTAAGCACTATTATTTTGAACAACCTCTTAAACTGGATCATATCAGTACAATTTTTAACTTCTTTACTTAATCCATTCCATAATTTAATTCCACATACTGATATGCTAAAAGTTTTAAGTGTTGTACGTGCATATAAATGTTTTAAATAATTTTTTCCTCTAAGGTTATATTTCTCCTCTTTAGTTGAGAAGAATTGTTGTACATTCTTTGGTAGCAGGTTATAGTTTGCTTTGTACATCATTTTAGCTGTTTGCAATTTTACCAAATCACCGAACTTTAATATTTTTGACTTAATAAATAAAGGGTTTGTGTGTTCTCTATATCCAACATTATGTATTATTCTAACTGATCTTTTTTGTATTAATCGAAGTAATAATCCACAGATTAATTGATTATCAAATTAGTTGTTAGTTGCAGCCCTAGTTAGAACTATAAGTTACTTTGTATTAGAAATGGGAACAGCTGAGGATTCATGTGCATGTACGAGCCAGTCGGCCCCACAACAAGAGGATAGAGAAAAAGACTACAACGGCGGACGTACGCAAAGCTCTTTGGGTAATGAAGACCACTGGGAAAAATGTCACACATTAGGGAAATTCCAAACGGCTTTTTTAGAAGAAGTATGAAGGAAGGCAAGATTTTGTTTTTTTTCATAAATACCTCCGCCAGGGTTTGTTTTAAAATTTTTGGGACTTTTGCAGATCCCAGATACACAAAAACACGTATACTAATAATAGGTAAGAAAAGTTGGTTTTGCATAAAAGGTGCCCTTTCACACAAACAACTTTAGCACAGAACATAGAGGATATTAGCCTAGCTTTGGCAGACCCATTGAGGGCATTAGCTTAGCACAAATTACGGCAGAACCATACTTGCCAACCCTCCCGATTTCCCCGGGAGACTCCCAAATTTCAGTGCCCCTCCCAAAAATCTCCCGGGGCAACCATTCTCCTGAATTTCTCCCGATTTCCACCCGGACAACAATACTGGGGGCGTGCCTTAAAGGCACTGCCTTTAGCGTCCTCTCTCACCTGAAAAGGAGACTATTATATAAGTCTCTGTTATCCATAGGTTTATCTATAACCCATAAAGTAGGCAGGCACGGAGCTATTTCTCAGCGTGTGTTTATTCCAGCCGGCACGTTAATACACTGACACACAACATCCGGATTCCCATCATGCATTGCTTCAAAACTACGGCAAGTAGTAATGTCCAAAAACATAACAGAGACGAAGCAGAAGAACGAAGAAGAGACATGGCGACGACGACGAGTAAGAAGAAGTACGCTTGCAAGTTCCAAAATGATTGGAAAAAATAATTTCAGTTCATCCAGGACAGCTCGAAGGGGAAGGGTTATGCTGCCTGCACATTTTGTAGATCAGACTTCTCCATTGAACACGGTGGCCGAACGGATATACTCATTCATGAACGGATTATATATATATATAAGAAATACTTGAAAATATATATACACCCCCCCCACCCCCATCTCCCGAATTCGGAAGTCTCAAGGTTGGCAAGTATGGGCAGAACCCAGCTTGTGCTAGCCCAACGCATGGTGGAATATAGCCTCGCTTGGCACCAATTATAGAAAACAATCCCCTAGCTTAATAAACGACGCACAGAGCCGAGCTTAGTACAAACCATGGCGGGCGTTAGCCTAGCTTAGTACAAATCACGGCGGGCGTTAGCCTAGCTTAGCACGAATCATGGCGGGAGCGGGCGTTAATTAGCATAGCAACTAACCTTACACCTTTGCTTGTCACATTTAAAATGGCGGAAATTAGCCCAGCTTAGCACAACACATTCAGGACTTTGCCTGGACAACAGTGTCCTAAAAAACAAGCAGACGTGCTCATTAGCATTGCTCTATCAACACAATTATCAGAGCATGGCGGCCATCTTGGACGATGGACACTTTCATTTCATTCTCGACTGCTTCCCTCTCACACACACACACACACACACACACACACACACACACACACACACACACACACACACACACACACACACACACACACACACACACACACACAGCTTCATTTAGCAACATGAAAAAGTAGTCAGCTGCCAGATAATCATTTAACATTGATTGATCAACTGAAGTTACAATTAATTGATTGTTTGCCAACTAATGATTGTTGCATTGGTAAATGACAATTGGTGGACAATTTAGACTTCCTTCTTTGTGACCTTTGACCACCACAAGTGCTTGTAGAAAACCTTTCTACTTGATTTAATTGATCTAATTGATGTGCTAAATCCTGGGGTGACTTTTGCACCAGGACGATGAAAAGAGGAGGAAGAAGAGAAAAAAGAGGAGGGAAGGAAGGGAGGAGATTTTCCTGATGGAAACTTGGATACCGTCACACACACACACACACACACACACACACACACACACACACACACACACACACACACACACACACACACACACACACACACACACACACACACACACACACACACACACACGCAAACACACACACACACTAATGTAGCGTTCACACCCCTGCTCCCCCTCTTCCCCAAATCCCGAACCATGGCGACCCAGTCCGCCGGACCGGGTTCTGGAGGACTCGGTCCCGGTTCTGTGTCGGTGTTCTTACCTTTGAGTGCGGCCGTCATGTGTAACGAGAGCAGCAGCAAAGTTGAAGCGTCCATGTTCTTCTCTTTCCACTTCGGTTCTGTTCGGTCGGCAGCTGGAGGAGAAAAGTCGAGATCAACTCCTCCCGCACTTTTTTTGTACCCCTTTTCAACTCTTCTTCTTCTTCTTTTTGTTTGTCTTCTCTTCTTAGTCCCTTTCTTCTAATACTTCTTCTCGTCTTCTCCTGTCCGACGCGCCGTCACTCACAGGCGCGCTCACGCTCTCACATGCACGAATCTGTGGGTCTTTGCTCTCCTCTTTCTTTTTCCTGCCTGTTGGGAGGGGGACAAGCCGTGTGACGTCACTGGGGGGGGCGAAAGACCCAGTGGTGGAGGGGTGAATGGGGGATCGATGTTTATGATCATGACTGAGAAATGATGACAATGACTAAAGACAATCTTCATCCTAACATGATAGACGTCAGGCTTTTATTTTGGAAAACAATCCAGTTACCTTAACTTTTATTTTGGAAAACACTCCTGTTTCCCTAAGTTTTATTTTGAAAAATGTTGCATTTTGCTTTCATTTAAGTCTTAAATGAAAGCAAAATGCAACATTATGGTTAAAATATATATATATATATTTTTAAACAAAATCCAATTGTAACAGCAGTATTTTCCAAAATAAAAGTTAAGGTATGTTTTATTCAAAAATAAAATGTAATTACAACAGTTGTGTTTTCCAAAATAAATGTTCTGGCTGAAATATGTTTTTCAAAATAAATTTTAATTGTAACAGCAGTGGTTTCCGAAATAAAACTTAAGGTATTTTTTTTCCAAAATAAAAGCTGGCTATAACAATAATGTTTTCCTACCTGTCACAGGACAATTAGTCCTGTGACAGGTAGGAAAACATTA
Source organism: Nerophis lumbriciformis (assembly GCF_033978685.3). Lineage (NCBI taxonomy): Eukaryota > Metazoa > Chordata > Actinopteri > Syngnathiformes > Syngnathidae > Nerophis > Nerophis lumbriciformis. Next base: position 35,079,775 of record NC_084554.2, on the reverse strand, counting down.
TTTTCTGTAACAGGACTATTCTCTTAAATTTTAAGAGAATAGTCCTGTTACAGGTAGGAAAACATTATTGTTCTCGCCAGCTTTTATTTTGGAAAAAAAAATACCGTAACTTTTATTTCGGAAACCACTGCAAAAAATAATGTTTTCCTACCTGTAACAGGACTATTCTCTTAAAATTTAAGAGAATAGTCCTGTTACAGGTAGGAAAACAGTATTGTTATAGCCAGCTTTTATTTTGGAAAAAAAAAATACCTTAAGTTTTATTTCGGAAACCACTGCTGTTACAATTCAAATTTATTTTGAAAAACATATTTTAGCCAGAACATTTATTTCAGAAAACACAACTGTTGCAATTACATTTTATTTTAGAATAACACATACCTTATCTTTTATTTTGTAAAATACTGCTGTTACAATTGGATTTTGTTTAAAAAAATATATATATTTTAACCATAAATTTTATTTTGGAAAGCGTTTTTTATAACAGTCGTGTTAAATGTTTCTTTTATTTTGGAAAATACCCCTCTTACAATTAAGACTTGTTACTTAGATTTTAGGAAAACACTGTGCTATTCTGTCCCTGTTACAGTTTTCTTTTTTCCAAAAAAACTTTCCCGCTTCATGTACTTTTTATTTTTTGAAAGCGTTCATGTTACATCCAGCTTTTATTTAAAAAAAATCATCCTGTTACATTTTGATTGTATTTTTGAATACACTCCTGTACATTATTATCTTAGAAAACATTTATATTTCATTTCCCATTATATTTTTTGAAAGCATTCATGTAACATTTACCGCCATCAGTGTGTGAATGGGTGAATGTGATGCATAATGTAAAGCGCATTGGTGGGTATCATTCCAGATATAGTAAAGCACTATATAAATACAGACCATACCCTTTAGCAGTTCCATCTAACTTTTATTTTGGAAATCACTCCTGTTACTGACTTTTTTGTAACACTCGCGTTAAATTGTACTTTTATTTTGAAAAACACTCATATTGCAATTAGATTTTATTTTGAGATTTTATTTTATTTTTTATTGTTCCTGTAACGTTGACTTTTTTTTTTTAATGACATTTGCTTTTATTTATTTTGCTCTATGCCGTTCATCTTTTATTTTGAAATGTCCAATTTAAAATTATGTAATGTTGCCATTTAATATGAATTAGTCATGTGACTCCATTACAAAGATAGATAGATAGATAGATAGATAGATAGATAGATAGATAGATAGATGGATGGATGGATGGATGGATGGATGGATGGATGGGTGGATGGATGGATGGATGGATAGATAGATAGATAGATGGATAGAGCACTTTCATGTAGAGTGGAGTTTAAAGCAGGATCACATGATTCCATCAATGCACCTCTGTGTGGTTGACAAAGTCCTCATTGAGTCCCCCATTTGCTGCTCGGCGGCGCCCCCTGTTGGCTGTCTAACTGCACATAGACTAGACCAACATAGTTTATTAGTCACATGTACAAAACTATAGAGTGGAATCCAATAGATCAGTTCTACTCTGACAAGCACCTGCAGCTGTCAATCAAAGCGCAGCCCCTCCTCCTTCCCGATTCAGCCAATCAGATGTGGTTTTGTCTGGCCGCGTCCATTGAGCGTTGCTGTGTGAAAGCAAATCAAGCAGCTGAACGATACAACTGCTCTATCTAGTGGTCAAATGTGCAAACTGCAGCCAAAAAAATCAATGTAAAGTGTGTGTACGTGTATTTGTATGCATGTATGTATGTATGGTAGGAATGTGTCATTTCCCGCTCAGACATGTGTAACCAGACCACCGATGGAGACCACTGAACAGCTGCATTGAGTGTGTGACAACACAAAAAGAGACAAGACTGAAGAGGACACTCTGGAGGAGGAAGATGAGGGTCACAAATGGACGAAGAAGAGGCTTTTAATGTCACAACCATGGTACATCAAACACACACACACACAAGCGAGGTTGGTTGTGTGGGCGCTGCCACCTACTGGCTGTTTTGACGTAACCTGCGACCCAATGAACTCAACTGCGAGGCGTCACGTGACTGATGGACTATCGCTTTTGCTTTTGGCTTGACCTTTGACCTAGACATACCCGCTTTTAACAACGGCGGCTGATGGCGACCTCAGCTGTTGTTGACTCGCTCAGGAAGCGGCTCCGCTCCTCCTCAAAGTCCTTTCACAACAAAAGCCATCTCGCCGCACTTGAGCGCGCACTGCCTTTCATCACGCCTCCTCGCCAACATGGACGCCACCTGATCACGTCCTCGTCGTGGTGGACGCCACCTGCTCACCTCCTCGCCCGTATGCTGAGGTTTGATGCTCTAAAAGGCAAGATTCTCAAACTGCGGTACGTGTACCACAAGTGGTACGCAGGGTCCATCTAGTGGTACGCCCCCCAAAAAAATCTCTTGATCAAAGTACAGTGTTTTATTTTCCTATATTGAAACACAGTGTGACTGTTCAATGTAATGTTACAGTGGCCAAAATATTAAATATAACTGTTTTAAATGAATACTTAGGCCTACTCATACTTGCCAACCCTCCCGATTTTTCCGGGGGACTCCCGAATTTCAGTGCCCCTCCCGAAAATCTCCCGGGGCAACCATTCTCCCGAATTTCTCCCGATTTTCTCCCGGACAACAATATTAAGGGTGTGCCGTGATGGCACTGCCTTTAGCGTCGACGCGTCCGCTTTTTCACCATACATGTTGTATGCGGCTTCTGCATACACACGAAAGTGACTGCAAGACATACTTGATCAACAGCCATACAGGTCACACTGAGGGTGGCCGTATAAACAACTTTAACACTGTTACAAATATGCGCCACACTGTGAACACACACCAAACAAGAATGACAAACACATTTCGGGAGAACATCCGCACCGTAACACAACATAAACGCAACAGAACAAATACCCAGAATCCCTTGCATTCCTAACTATTCCGGGCTACATTATACACCCCAGCCTAGGGATGATGCTCGAACCCGGTTTTCCCGGTTGTTCGATAAGAAAAGAACCGAGTCCTCGGACTCAAATCCCTTTTTGAGAACCGGTACCCGTTATCGAGACCACTATAGTAAAGAAAAAGAGTTGGTTCTTTATTCGAATCCCTGAGAACGAATCCCGTCCCGACAATAAATGGCCCGCTAGACATCACAAGAAATGACGTCACGTAGCTCAGTCATTTGTCACGGTGGGGTGCAGCGTGCTGCGGCTCGTTCCCGGGACGCAAAACTGACGGCTCCGGACGAAAGCGTGAAGGTAGGAGATGATTTATTTCTCATAAATCATACACATTACAACAGACAGGAACGAAACAAAAGGAAAGCGTGCCGTTCGCACGAGAAGCTAGAGTAAAAACTTACTTAGCACAGGAATACTAGAAGCTAAGGTAACTTTAGCACAGGAATCATGCTCTCGAAAACCAACGTAACTGTTGCAAATGCAAACAATGAAGCCACGACGAGTGACCGGAAAAGGCAGGCTTAAATAGAGTCTCTGATGAGCAACAGGTGCGCGTACAAGGCAGGTGAAAATCATAAGTAACCATGGTGACTAAAACAAACCCCTGAAGTACACAAAACAACTAAGGAAGTCCAAAACTAACAGAACATAACTAAACAAAACATGATCCGACAAATATATACATCATTTACTGACCTTTTTATAATAAAATATCTGTGAATTAGTATATACAACAGTTTTGTAATATGTAATTAATTAATTAATTCAGTCATTATTAATATACTGAGATGAAGAATATCTTACTTTCAATAAGGTTGAAAGTATTTGTCATAATCCTTCTTCTTTGTAAGCACTATTCATTTGAACAACCTCTTAACTGGATCATATCAGTACAATGTTTAACTTCTTTACTTAATCCATTCCATCATTTAATTCCACATCATTTTAGCTGTTTGCAATATTACCAAATCATCGAACGTTAATATTTTTGACTCAATAAATAAAGTGTTTATATGTTCTCTATATCCAACATTACGTATCAGTCTAATTGATCTTTTTTGTAACACGGTTGTCAAGGTGTGTTGTTGACGAACCCCAAGATGCAGAGATGGCAGCAGGCTTGGTACAAGAAAACATGGTTTTAATGTTCAAAAATAAGAAAAGGAAAAAACACAAACCAGGAACTAGGAACAGGAAACAGGATGCCAGGAAAACAGGAACTGGAAGACGAGGAACAAAAAGACAGCAAGCTACAAAACATCTACAATAAATAGCTTACCGCTACCGCTTACAGCTACACTAGCATCGACAAGTAGGAAAGACAATGGCAATGACACGACAGGTAGTGATGACAATGACTGACAATAATCCAGCCGTGACTGGAGGAGAAGGCAGGTTTAAATAGCGGCTGGCTGATTGACACCAGGTGTGGCCAGGTGCCAATCAGCCACAGCTGAGGGGAAGCAGCACTCAGGGAGACAATCAGGAAATTAAGACAAAATAAAAGCGCTGACAGAAAACTAAGACAAACGCAGAGGAAAAACTAAAACACAGTCAAACTGTCAGGGACAAGCCTGACAACGGTTAACGAATGTAGCGCACATTTGTAGTTATTTCCCCACATTTCTGCACAATAACTCAGATATGGTAATACTATAGTAGCGAGCAGTAGAGAATGTGAAGTGATTTGTTAAACCAAATATTGTGTGTTTCTTTCCATATACAACAACCTATCTGGACTCGATAAGAGAATCGATAAGGAATCGGTTCGATAAGAGGATTCGATAATAGGCTCGAACTCGATAATTTCTTATCAAACATCATCCCTACACCCCCGCCCCCCACACACACACCTCAAACCCCCCCCAATCTCCCAAATTCGAAGGTCTCAAAGTTGGCAAGTATGGGCCTACTATGCTACTGTATTTTAAAGTTGGTCATTAAGGAGGTACTTGGAGAGCCAAGTGTTTTCTCAGGTGGTACTTGCATTGCACTAATGCGATTATTTCTTGATTAAAAAATAAATTTTCACCACTAGGTGGCGGTAAGGAGATATTTAAATAGTAATTAGAAAACACTCCCAACCAGGAAGTGGTGTGTGAGCTAAGATGGACGTCATGTGTCGACGCATGACGTCATCTCTTCGTCAAACGTAAACGTAAAAAATTGGCTTGGAGGCAGAGGGCGGGACAGGAAGTATGCCAACAAGGGCCCGGCTTGACATGTCGACGGCATCACGCGATAAGCCCGTTGACGTCCGTTCTTTGTCGTCGAACATTCGGCACGTCGGGGGGGGGGGAAAAGCGCGACAAATTTGCTGTCGGCGGGTCGGAAAGGGACCGATGGGCGGAGCTCTCTGCGGGTCACGTGACCAGGCGGTGTTAAGAATTATGCTAGCATGGCTCACATTCCTGTCGCGGGTCAACGAGCGCGACAAAGACACAGCATCCATCATGTGACACTCGACTGTCTGCGGCTTACACGCACGCACACGCACACACACACACACACACACACACACACACACACACACACACACACACACACACACACACACACACACACACACACACACACACACACACACACGGTACAAGCAGGTGAGTTTAGAAGATGAAATGTTTACTCAGCAGCTTCCTGCTACAAGACCATGTGACCTCCTGTCTCCTTCAGGTGGGTGAAGTTTTGTCTTTTACACACACATACATACACACACACACACATACATTGTGGGATGTGTGTGTGTGTGTCAGGCTCAGACCTGTCCCGTCACGTGCTCTCATCAAAGATAAACTTCAACGTAAACCGACTTCATTCTTCTTCACTCAGCCGCTAACTTCCTGTTCTGTCAAAACACACACATACACACACCTGGTCCTGGTCCCAGACACAGTCTCGGGCCTGGACTGGGTTCCGGGACTGGGCGGACAAATGATGACGTCAAACAGAGCTGCTTCTGCTGTCCAAGTCTGGGTCCTCCACAAGGTTGTCCTGGTTTTGGAACAACACAAACCTTGTGTCCTTTTTGTGACCTGTTGTTAGCACTTTTTGGTTGAGTGTGTGTGTGGAGATTTAGTAGCCCCGTCCCGCTCCAAGAGGACATGCTTTGAAGTGAGTCTGTCTTGTTGACGTTAGTGGTCCATCTCGAGAGAGGAACATGAAAAGAACCAGCATGCTGGTACTGGTTCTGGATGTCTACGTGATGTTCTGCTGATGGGATGCTCCGATACGCGCTGATGCTCCGATTATGGAGGAGAAGCAAACTGGTCCGGCCGGTCGGCATCCACAAAAAAAAAAAAAGCGGCGACGCAGAAGAACGCCATGTTGACCTTTGACCTCGTGGCGCGGCAGACTGATTTGAAAGAGGAAGTCATTAATGGCGTGGAATCACAGCCGGTCGGGTGTCAGGAGATGATTTATTTAACCGAGACGAAGATTTTGCGTGTGAAAAGGCAGCGATGAAGATCAGCGCAGGAGGAGGAGATGAGGAGATAAGAAGATGTTGCTGAAAGGATAGAATTACTGCACATTTACGTGTGTGTGCTGATCTCCTCCAGGTGGACCACGACTCTCATGCTGGCTGACTTTAAACAAAAACACGTCCGAGCTCCACCAATCACGGCGCGGCTCTACCCCCCCCTCAATCTGGTCACACCTGGACTTTCACCTGACCGTCACTCGCTAACGAACCTTCACCTGTCCTTGAACTCGCGCCGCGTGTTCCCGCGATGAGGGACACGCCGATGGCGCTAACGCTAAGGAGTGATTCTAATGGAGCTTAGTGACAGACGCGTCCTGTCCGCACACGTCCACTTGATTACTCACAGAGACACACCTTCATGTCCAAACCACTTTATTACTGGTTTTAACGAGGGCGAACACAACAGAGTTCATGAGTAAGAAGATGAGTCTTCTCGTCTTCAGTCAATAAATAGCACAAAGAAAATGTAACAAATCAAAAGAAGACGTCGTTCGTGATTGGCCGGATCGTGCGTAGCGGCCATAATGAAATGTTCAAAAAGAGTCAAACTCCGATGCTAACACGCTAGCTGGAGAGAAACCATCAACAGGCTAACTTAGCTTCCCGACCAGCACAATTAGCATCATTTGGTTAACATTTTCTTTCTTTTTGGCCTCCCTAAAAGTCCCAGTGTTGACTGACAACGTCACAAAGCGTCACATTTTGTCCTGTGGGGGCACCAAAGGGGAAACCTGCTCAGTGACAAGTCCTCAGAGCTTCCTCGGTTGCCACGTCAGTAGTCGTCGTAGCGGTACGTGTTGGCGTAGCTGTAGCGGTAGTCGTAGGCGTCGGCTCGCTCCGTTTTGGTCTGCACGACTTCCGGCTGAAATGACAGAGACTTGATGACTCCCCCCGACTCCTCCGTCACTTTCACCTCGGCCGAGTAGGAGGGGGTGGCCTCGTCCAGCAGAGAGGAGCAGCCGGGGAGGCCCGGCGGTTTCGCTGGAGCACAGGGCTGGTAGGCCGGGAGGCCGGCCTGCGGTTTGGGACACGACTGGTAGGAAGGAGCCTTTGGACACGGCTGATATGAGACCTAGGGAACACCAAGACAGGTACAGCTAACATCTGGGACTCTACATGGGTCGAGTATCCGGGAGTCTATATGGGTCTAAGTCAAGGGTCCCCAAACTTTTTGACTTGAGGGTCACACACACACACACATATACATATATATATATATATATATATATATATATATATATATATATATATATATATATATATATATATAACATTTTAAATAGCAGTCTGTCTTCTGGTGTGGTTCCTACCAGTTTTAAACACGCCGTGGTTCAACCGCTTTTAAAGGGGAACATTATCACCAGACCTATGTAAGCGTCAATATATACCTTGATGTTGCAGAAAAAAGACCATATATTTTTTTAACCGATTTCCGAACTCTAAATGGGTTTAATTTTGGCGAATTAAACGCCTTTCTAATATTCGCTCTCGGAGCGATGACGTCAAATCGTGGCGTCACATCGGGAAGCAATCCGCCATTTTCTCAAACACCGAGTCAAATCAGCTCTGTTATTTTCCGTTTTTTCGACTGTTTTCCGTACCTTGGAGACATCATGCCTCGTCGGTGTGTTGTCGGAGGGTGTAACAACACAAACAGGGACGGATTCAAGTTGCACCAGTGGCCCAAAGATGCGAAAGTGGCAAGAAATTGGACGTTTGTTCCGCACACTTTACCGACGAAAGCTATGCTACGACAGAGATGGCAAGAATGTGTGGATATCCTGCGACACTCAAAGCAGATGCATTTCCAACGATAAGGTCAAAGAAATCTGCCGCCAGACCCCCATTGAATCTGCCGGAGTGTGTGAGCAATTCAGGGACAAAGGTCCTCGGTAGCACGGCAAGCAATGGCGGCAGTTTGTTCCCGCAGACGAGCGAGCTAAACCCCCTATCGACCCTAGCTTCCCTGGCCTGCTGACATCAACTCCAAAACTGGACAGATCAGCTTTCAGGAAAAGAGCGCGGATGAGGGTATGTCTACAGAATATATTAATTGATGAAAATTGGGCTGTCTGCACTCTCAAAGTGCATGTTGTTGCCAAATGTATTTCATATGCTGTAAACCTAGTTCATAGTTGTTAGTTTCCTTTAATGCCAAACAAACACATACCAATCGTTGGTTAGAAGGCGATCGCCGAATTCGTCCTCTCTTTCTCCCGTGTCGCTAGCTGTCGTGTCGTTTTCGTCGGTTTCGCTTGCATACGGTTCAAATTGATATGGCTCAATAGCTTCAGTTTCTTCTTCAATTTCGTTTTCGCTACCTGCCTCCACACTACAACCATCCTTTTCAATACATTCATAATCTGTTGAATCGCTTAAGCCGCTGAAATCCGAGTCTGAATCTGAGCTAATGTCGCTATAGCTTGCTGTTCTTTCCACCATGTTTGTTTGTGTTGGCTTCACTATGTGACGTCACAGGAAAATGGACGGGTGTTTATAACGATGGTTAAAATCAGGCACTTTGAAGCTTTTTTTTGGGATATTGCGTGATGGGTAAAATTTTGAAAAAAACTTCGAAAAATATAATAAGCCACTGGGAACTGATTTTTAATGGTTTTAACACTTCTGAAATTGTGATAATGTTCCCCTTTAAAGAAACCTGGGGCCGTATTTATCAAGCGTCTTAGAATTACTCCTAAGAAGTCTGCTAAGAGTTGACTTATGAGTAAAGAAATTCTTCGCTGAAAGCTGCACTTAAAAGTTAGTTATCAAGCGTCTTACTCACACTTTCAGCGAAGTGTAGGACTGAATCTTAAGTGTCACACTCAGAGCTAAATTACGACATTACTATGTGCCGTAAACGGAATTTTAGGTGACGTAATTTCTGTGTCCATAGAAATGACCAATCACGGAAGGGAATCCCTTTGTCTAAGAATAAAGAATTATCTTAGAAATATTTAAGTGGACAATGGGAGTGTATATTTTGACTACAAAAAACTACAAAATAATACAAAAGAAACAAACAATATTGGCAATGAATCAAAAATAAATGTTTCCTTTTCTTTCCAATTAATTTTCCCAGTGGCGAGATATCAAAGCATTGTGATGACCTTTAGTTCTGCTGTGAAAGCTCTGCTGCGTGATGTTGCTGATGAAATGACGCCCCTTATTAAATCTGTGACAAAAATAATACCGGCTCTGTCTAAACGATACCGTTTGATCAGCTGCTCGTCATCAAACAAAGCCAGGACATCCTTCCGCTCCCTGAACGTTCGCGCACGTCTCTCTCGCCTCAGTGCCATCCCCCGCTGGCAACTCCTAACCACTTAGGACACCTCTGAAGGTCTCTTAAATATCATGGAGAGTAGGAGTGAAATAGCTTTTATTCTTAAGTTTGAGACTAGGACTAAATTTCGCAAATTCTCAGGACTTAAGTGTAAAATGGCACTCTAAGACGCTTGATAAATACGGCCCCTGGTCTAGACAGTTTCGTTTTAGTTCATTTTAGACCCATTACTAAGCTGCCTTTCCTCTCAAAGATCTTGGAGAAGATTTTTTTTACCCAGTTAAACACTTTTTTAGAGGACTGTGATATTTTAGAATTCTTTCAGTCTGGGTTTAAACCCCTCCATAGTACCGAGTCAGCATTATTAAGGGTTTTTAATGACATCCTTCGAGCAACAGATTTAGGTGATAATGTGATTTTAGTTTTACTCGATCTAACAGCAGCATTTGATACGGTGGACCATAATATTTTAATTAGCATCAAGTGGGCATCTGTTTTACTGCTTTGCGTTGGCTGAAGTCATATTTGACTAACAGGACCTTCTCTGTAAATGTTGCTGGTTCTGAATCCTCTGTTGCTCCCTTGACATGTGGGGTCCCACAGGGTTCAGTTTTAGGACCACTGCTCTTTTCTATTTATTTACGTCCCCTGGGCTCAATCCTAAGAAAGCATGATATTTATTTTTATTGTTATGCCGATGACACACAAATTTATTTTCAGTTAAAGAGAAATCATGCCTCTTCAATGCAGCCACTACTTGCTTGTCTTAATGATATCAAGGCCTGGATGGCCCTAAATTTCTTAAATTTCAATGAAAAGAAGACATAAGTAATAGTGTTTGGACCTAGTGGTACCTGTGAGCTCCCCCCTGTTGACTTTGGCCCCTTGGCTTTGCACGTTAAGCCCATGGTCACCAACCTGGGCTTTCGTATTGACGGTGATTTTAAATTGGACCGTCAGATTGGTACAGTGGTGAAAGCCAGCTTTTTGGCCAAGGTTAAAAACTCTCTTCCTAGGCAACAGTTTGAGACAGTAATCCATGCCTTTATCACATCTCGGCTGGATTACTATAATTCTTTGCATTTTGGAATTAGTCAATCCTCCCTCTCACGTCTGCAGCTGGTCCAAAATGCAGCTGCCCGACTTTTAACTAACACAAGAAAAAGAGAGCACATTACTCCTGTTTTGGCCTCCCTCCACTGGCTGCCTGTGTCTTTTAAAGTCCATTTTAAAATTATCTTACTCGTTTTTAAATCTTAACGTAGTCTTGCCCTACCTTACCTCTATGAGCTGCTCCACCTCTATGCCCTCACCCGGTCCCTCAGGTCAGCTGATCAACTGATCCTGGAGGTACCCAAATCCTTCTCTGTTGCGGGTCCCAAACTGTGGAACGATCTCCCTCTCCATGTGAGACAGGCCCCTTCTTTGGCTACTTTTAAGAACCTTCTTAAAACCCATTTTTATTCACTGGCTTTTAACCAAGCATGAGACTTTAAACTGTTTTTAACTTTTTTAACTGGTTTTAACTTTTTAACTGCTTTTTATCTAACAAATTGTTCTTAGGGTAATTTGTATTTGCTTTTTCAAAATATATTTTACTTCTGTTTTAAATGTTATTTTTTAGTCTGTCCTTTGCCTCTATTTCTTTGTGGTGTTCAGCCCTTTGGTCTTCAACTGTGGTTGTTTTTAAAGGGCTTTATAAATAAAGTTGGTATGGTATGGTATATATACAGTATGTACATACGCCTATATATACTATATATCTATATATGTACTGTATGTATGTATGCATATATATATATATATATATATATATATATATATATATATATATATATATATATATATATATATATATATATATACATATATATATATATATATATATATATATATATATAGACATTTTATTCAACTTTTTTTTTTTTAACGTATGTGTTTATTATTTTCTTTTGTGTTATCCCCCTCTTGTCCCCACAATTTCCCCTCTCTGTCTTCCTATTGTTTTTCTTCTTTCTATCCACCCCTACTCTGATCTGGCTGCGCCAAACATTAAATATATCCAAACATTTAATAAAGTTAAATACAAATAAGAAGTGTTCCACACTTTTCTTTTGGACTGTAAATCTCTACAGCAGATAGGGTCATCTACTTCCACAATATGATTTGTCTGAGTGGCTGGACAGGACAGATAAAAAAAAAAAAAAATATATATATATATATATATATATATATATATATATATATATATATATATATATATATATATATATATATATATATATATATATATATATATATATATATATATATAAACCTGGGCCGTAGTTTGGGGACCCCGGGTGTAAGTATTGGTATTCTACAAGAAAATCGCTATATAAATATAATTCACTACAAGGATCGGAAACGACGTGCGGTCACAGGGTAGGCAACATCACTTGTCTCAAACCCCCCCACCCCAAAAACCCAACTAATAATAAAACCATACAATAAATATGAATGAATGAATGTGTCTGCCAATATGGAGGATCATATAACCAGGATCAAAGATGATCTAAACTGGACTTTAAGACAAAATAATTATGAGTGATCAAAGTACTTTTCCATGGAGGATATATAGATATAGTCCTGCTTCACATACACATACAGAAGGGTAAGAAACGCTCCAAATATTTGAGCTATTTTATTAAAGCAAATGGGACCAAAAAGTATTTGATAACATCTTTATCAAATACTTTGTGGCCCCACTTACCATATCAAACCGGGGACTCTATATGAGTAAGGCTCTTTTTTTCCTTCTGTTTCCTCCTCCCCCAAAGTTTACCTTTTTCCTAAATTTTTTACAGGGCGCCGCCCTAGTGGCGACCCATCAGTCTTCCTGGTCTGTCTCCGTATGTCTGTTCTTGGACTGCTGTGTACTGGAAATAAAACGTTGCTGTACTTTTTAAGTTCAATGACAATAAAGCTCCACTCCATTCCATGATATCCTTATCATAACATTGTTATGAAAGTGAAATACTCCATTCTTTTTCTTGTTATATTAATGTGCAACATGTATTAACAATGATGAGAACATGGGAATTAAAACATTTTCTTTTTTTTTTAAAAACCCAACAACTCTAAAGGCATCTAAAATCTGGACCTACAATGCAACCTTTACATCTGGGATTCTACATGGGTCCAAGAGCTGGGACTTTACAAATATCAAAGAGCTGGGACTCCGAGGATCAAACATCTAAGACTTTACGTGGATCTGAGCGCTGGTGTTCTATAACGATCCAAAACCTGGGACTCTAGGAATCCAAGGCTCTATAAAGGTTCTACATGCATTGTTCTTTTTAAATAGTGGCGCGGGCCCCGCTGGGGGGGGGGCACGGTGTGATGTCAGGACGGCGCTTGTGACCCCGGGGAACATGCTGTATCAGTGGCACGCTTCAAACCCTGTTCTAAAAAATTGTGCACTACAAAACGTGTTCATTACAGTCAATATTGCTGACTTCTTTAATTTGACAAAAAATAAAACATCAGCACAAATTGTCTTTTTTTTGGTAGGTTAAAGTGTTTTATATATTGTGCTAACGGGGTTAATTCAGCTGATCAATTTGAATTTATTATTTATTCAGTTTATTTGATTATATTTTTCAGGATCAAATAGTTCAATTTGGTCAAAAAATGTTATAGTTTGAATAAGGATTTTATTTTTCATTTTAGGCAAATTGATGCACTTTAACTGTTTTCTGTTACAGACTAAAACATGTCAATAAAGGTTTTCTTTGTTGTAAGTTGATCTATATATATTTTTTTATTTTTTTTTATTTGATGTTAATAAGAATACAATGTTATGCAGAGGTGTACTTTTTATAGACAATTTATACTATTCATAGTCGCGGAGTAGAGTGGTGGGGGGCCGCAGAATGTTTTCTTCTTTCTGGGGGGGAAGGAGGGGTGTAACAGGAAATAATTGAGAAGCACTGGTGTGTGAATGTGAGTGTGAATGTTGTCTGTCTATCTGTGTTGGCCCTGCGATGAGATGGCAACTTGTCCAGGGTGTACGCCGCCTTCCGCCCAAATGTAGCTGAGATAGGCTCCAGCACCCACCGCGACCCCGAAAGGGACACGCGGTAGAAAATGGATGGATGGATGGTCTAACAACTGGGATTTTACATGGACCCTAATCTCAGGGACTCTTCGTGGGTCTAATGTCTGGGACTGCATGGATCTAAGACCTGGGATTCTATACAAATTTTACAGCTATCAAACATCTGGGACTCTACATGGATCTGAGTGCTGGTGCTCTATAAAGATCTAAAACCAGGGACTCTAGATGGGTTAGACATTTGGGACTCCATAGCTCCAACATCCGGGGGTTGACATGGGTTTAACACCATAGATCTTACATGGACCTTAATATCAGCGACTCTACATGGGTCTAATGTCTGGGAATATTCAATGATACAGTATATCTGGGGATTTTACACGGGTCTACCATCTGGGACTCTACATTGATCTATGACCTGAAATTCTATACAAATTTTACAACTACAACTCTAAAGATCTAAAACCCGGGAATCTAGCTGAGGCAAAACATTAGTCAAAGGCTCTAACATCCAGGGTTCTACATGGGATTTTACATGGACCCGAATATCTAGGCCTGTACATGGGTCTAAAGTCTGGGATTATTCAAGGATACATCTTGGATTTTGTATTGGTCTAACATCTGGCACTCTACATGGATCTAAGAGCTTGAATATTATACTGATTTTATAGCTGGGACTCTAAGGATCAAACAGCTAGGGTTCCACGTGGGTCAAACATCTAGGAAACGAAGGCTCTAACATCTGGGATTTGACATGGGTCTAACACCTGGGATTTTACATGGATCTTAATATCTACATGAGTCTATAGTCTGGGACTATTCAAGGATATATAGAGAATTTTACATGGGTCTACCATCTGGGACTCTACATTGATCCATGACGTGGAATTTTATACAGATTTATAGCTACGACTCTAAAGACCTAAAACCTTGGACTCCAGATGAGTCAAGGATTAGTCAAAAGCGCTAACATCCAGGGTTCTACACGGCTCTAACACCATTTTACATCGACCCTAATATCAGGGACAAAACGTGGGTCTAAAGTCTCTGACTATTTAAGGATATATCTAGAATTCTACATGGGTCAAACATCTGGGACTCTACATTAATCTAAGACCTCGGATTCTATATTTTACAGCGGAGACTCTACAAATATCAAACATCTGGGGTTCTTTATGGGTCCAACATTTGGGACTTGATGTGGATCTGAATGCTGGTGTTATGTAAAGATCTAAAACCTGGGAAACTACATGGGTCTAACATCTGGGACTCCAAGGTTCTAATATTCGGGGTTCGACATGGGTCTAACACAGTCCTTTTTCACCTAGTGGGGCAGGCCCCCCTGGTGTGACCTCAGGGAACATGCTTTTTTTCATGCCAGAATTTGACAAAGTGTATGTAGCACTTGGTTTCACTATAACCACGGTGGGTGACAAGTAAAGGTTGATGTGTTTTTTCGTTTACTGTTAATAAACTTAAAATGTTATACAGAGGTAGGGGACGGCGTGGCGAAGTTGGGAGAGTGGCCGTGCCAGCAATCTGAGGGTTACTGGTTCAATCCCCACCTTCTACCATCCTAGTCACGTCCGTTGTGTCCTTGAGCAAGACACTTCACTCTTGCTCCTGATGGGACTGGTTAGCGTCATGCATGGCAGCTCCCGCCATCAGTGTGTGAATGTGTGTGTGAATGGGTGAATGTGGAAAATAGTGTCAAAGCGCTTTGAGTTCCTTAAAAAAGGTAGGAAATCACTATACATGACCCATTTACCATTTACCATTTAGTTTTGTATAACAATTTCATAGACAAATTATACAATTTATAGTCAAAGTGGAGAGTGGGTGGGCGCAAAATATGTTCTTCTTTCTAGGGGGTGGGGAGGCGTAACAGAAAATAATTGAGAAGCACTGGTCTAATACCTTGGATTATACATGGATCCTAATATTAGGGACTCTACATGGGTTCAATGTCTGGGACTATTCAACGATGTATTTGGAATTTTACAGGGGTCTAACATCTGGGATCTAAGACCTGCAATCTTATATGGATTTTACAGCTGGGACTCCAAGGATCAAACATTTGGGGTTCTAGACTGGTCAAATATCTGCAACACTATGTGTATTGAGTGCTGTTACTCTATGATGACCTAAACCTGGGACTCTAGATGAGTCAAACATCTTAGGCTCCAAGGCGCTAACATCTGGGGTTCAACAAGGGTCTAACACATAGGATTTTACATGGACCCTAATATCAGGGATTTTACATTGGCAACATCTGAGATGCTACTTAGACATAGAAACAGGGACTCTACAACAATCTGACATCAGGGACCACACATAGATCTTAAATTGACCCATTATCTTGGACAATGTAATGATCTAATAGATGAAACTCTACAAAGAGCTCACATTTGGGACACTAAAAGGATGGAGTACCTTTGGACAAACCTGAAAGACTTACCTTAGTTGTAGTGGTGATGATGGTCTGCAGTGCAGCGGGTGAACCCGGGGTGTTTCCTGTGTAGCGGCAGGGGTAGTCAGTACTGTAATAATGGTGGTTGTCACTGTAAGGGGCAGAGGTCTTCAGTAGGTCTTTCCAGCCCGGTTTTGGTGAGGGGTCAAAGGAGGAAGAGGAAGAAGAAAGGGGAGCTGATGCTGAGGATGTTGGACAGCCAAGGACTGGAGCCACCCTAAAGATAAGGATTTGGTTCAGGACTGTTTCCAGAATCTGATCAAAGGGTGTCTGGTTTACCTGGGATCGCAAAACTCTGAGGTAACTGGATATGAAGGTGAGGTCAGGTACCCTGGGAACTCGTAGCTGGGCCTGCCCATGTAGAGTCTAGGACTAGCTGTTTTCTGCAGACCGGGTGATGTCTCTCCTAGAGCGTTATGGTGATTGTAGTAAGGTTCTGTACTTTGGAATGCTGGGTAATGCTGGGGGAATGTTGGCTCGATGAAGGAGATCCTATCTGCTGATTCCACACAGGAGAGAAGGGCTGGGCCGAGAGCCTGGAACAACAAAAACAGTGAGCACACAAAAAAACCCACAAACCAAAGTCTTAGCTGTGGTCTACCTGAGATTCAATGAGTCGCTTTTTTGGTGCAAAAGGCGGCGAGTTGACTCGTCTTTTCACTGAACTTCTCCGAGCCTCTGTCTCAGATTTGGACTCTGGCCTTGGATGGTCGTGGACCCCTTTGGCCTGAAGGGGCACAGTAAATAAGAGAACATTGCAAACAGACTTAGAAGCAAATTGGATTACCTGGAAGAAGATGGCCTTCCCGTCCACCCTCCAGAAGTTGGTGACCGGGTATCCGCTATGACCTCGACACGGCAACAGTTCCAGAGCACCAGTGCAGCTCGGACACACTTTCTCTAAAACATAAAGTCCGGAGAACATCAGGCACGATTCCTGCGACTGTTCTGCATCAGGTTCTGGATCTAGTGATCCTTACTTTGTTGTTTCTGCCGAGCCTTGTCGCAGATAGCGGGACGCAGCTGCAGTCGGGAACCGTCGGAGAGCGTGCAGCCCCGCGAGCACACCACCACGCCCAAGCACGATTTCTTGAGGATCTGACAGTTGTGGTTGTTGGTGTTCCTCATGGCCCAGCCAGACAGGTGGCGCTGAGCATTCTTGTCCTCGGCTAAAAACATTAGCATACTTAGCATATTTTACATTGCACACAGCAATATTTGTTACTCACCGCTGTAGATGTAACGCACGTAACCATCAGTCCACTCCTGGAAGCCGTCAAAATGCTTTGTGTCCTACGAACAGGAAGTGAGTCATAAGCATTTAGCATGTTAGCAACTTTATCTTGCAGTACTGATAAAATAGTTTAATTACCATCATTTAGCAACATTGTTTCTGTGTCAAATTTCGTTGCAAACTTAGGAGAACAATCTTAAAGAATAATTTTTTTATTATAATTTAATATAATAGTAATTATAAAAACATAATAATAATAAAAATAATGCATAGTTTATAATAATAATAATAATAACAATTTAATAATATAATATCATATATATGTATTACTAATAATCTTATGGTCTATTTTGTTATGAATTGCATTCATTTTAAATACATTGTTGAAACACTTTGCAATATTTTAGATACATTTAAAGTAAGTCAGGCTGTCAAATACAATAAATGATGACAATAATAATCCTGAAAAATATTTACATATTACATATTTTAATAATATTTTATATATTTAATACTGTATGTATCATTCATATTATTCATTTACTTCTAACCGCTGATTAAAAAAATATGTATTTTTATATGTATATTCAATAGTTGTATTTTGCATAGATAGATATTGATCATCCCTCAACTGTTTGTGTGTGTGTAAGTGTGTGTGTGCGAATGACTATGCTCCCTCTTGTTGTTTAAACAGTAAAAACTGGTTTTTATATTTTTGTTCCCAGTGAAACCAAAATACATGTGCGCACACACACTCTGTCTCGCTCACATACACACTCACACAAACACGCACAAACAACCTTGAGAAAACCTTCAGCGTGTCCATTTCATGTTTGCTTAAATATTTCATCAAACATAAATTAATTGTTGCGCATTATTATAAAAAATGTTTTCAAATAAAAATAATGTCACATTTTAGGAATAATGATAACAATAAAAATATGACATAATCATAATAGTAATTGTAACATATTACAAAATGAATTTATTAATATAAGAAATATAAAAAAAACTAAAATTAATGAACATAAAAAAAATACATGAGTGTTAATACGACATTAAACTTTTACAGTAAATATAAACACATAGTACAGTGACAAATAAAGTGACCTTTTACCATACCATAATTTAATTAATTATTGATTGAATCCTTCCGCATTTTTATGTTGTTTTATTTATGGTTCATTTTTAAATTATGTAAATTTTTGATTAAATGAAATCTTTTTCTATTAGATTTGTAACACAAATACTCAATTTCTTGCCAATTCATTGCACTTTGATCAATCAATATTCAATAAACAATTAAGAGAAGCTTAGGTCACCTGAGGGAGTTTGGGGTCATTGATGTCCCAAGTGGACTTCATCCCGAAAGAGCAAACGCAGTCTGTCTCCTCGCGCTCCTCCGCTCGGGACATCCTTCCGGCCTTGCTCCTTGTCCCGCTCCCGGTCCTGGTCCTGATCCTCCCAGCCGCTTGCCACTGAATTCGAGAGCAAGTGGGACCTGAACTGGATTCCGCGGGTGGTCCAAAAACACAAAGAAAGTCAAAAGTGGGGAAAAGTCCTCGAGATTCCCATGCGGTGTCTCACTGGAGCGCGTGCAGCTCCTTTGAGGGTCAGGTCTGTATGAAGAGGCAGGTGAGCACGTCAGTAGATTCCTCTGTGTCTGTGTGTGTGTGTGTGTGTGTGTGTGTGTGTGTGTGTGTGTGTGTGTGTGTGTGTGTGTGTGTGTGTGTGTGTGTGTGTGTGTGTGTGTATGTGTGTGTGTGTGTGTGTGATCAAAAAGTCATCATCAAAAGTCACAATTGACATATCATTGTAATACATATCTATATATATAATGTTAAGTTGTGTTCACTTCCATTTAAAAAAAAAAAAAAGCAATACAATTTTAGAATATTTTCACCGACACCTGTGTGCGTGTGTGTGTGTGTGTTTGTGTGTGTGTAGGGGTGTTGTGGAAACAAGTGAATGTTTCTCCCAAAACAAACAAGTCATTAGTCATCAATTACTAGAAATTGCTTGTGTGTGAGACAGCATATCATGCACTCTCACGCGCGCACGCTGAAGACGAGTGTCAGAGGATCCTGTGACATGACGAGACTTTTCATCTTCAGTGAGCATAGGTCAAAGGTCGCATGCAGGTGACCGTGACCACCGGAATAGAAAATTGCAAAATGCGCACCCCCGAATGTATGTGGAAGGTAACTCTTCGACTCCTTAACCGCTGCACATAGAAGGGTGCAATTTTGTCAGAACATGCACACCTACTGTGGCTCCTGCGCTATTAATTTTCTAATCAATACACATTGGCATTGTTATTAAGCCCCAATTAAGTTGGATTGACTGGAAAAGCCTACAAAAACATGGCCGCCATCATCCATATCATCTTTGCAAAGGGACCTGATTAAATGTCCACTAGTTATTGCCTGAGTCTAATGATTATAAAACATCTGTATTTACTAGGGCTGTGAATCTTTGGGTGTCCCACGATTCGATTCAATATCGATTCTTGGGGTCACGATGCGATTCAAAATCGATTTTTTTTTTAATTCAACATGATTCTCGATTCAAAAACAATTTTTTTCCCGATTCGAAACAATTCTCTATTCATTCAATACATAGGATTTCAGCAGGATCTACCCCAGTCTGCTGACATGCAAGCAGAGTAGTAGATTTTTGTAAAAGCTTTTATAATTGTAAAGGACAATGTTTTATCAACTGATTGCAATAATGTAAATTTGTTTTAACTATTAAATGAACCAAAAATATGACTTATTTTATCTTTGTGAAAATATTGGACACAGTGTGTTGTCAAGCTTATGAGATGCGATGCAAGTGCAAGCCACAGTGGCACTATTGTTTGTTTTTTTAATTTTTATAAATGTCTAATGATAATGTCAATGAGGGATTTTTAATCACTGCTATGTTGAAATTGTAACTAATATTGATACTGTTGTTGATAATATTCATTTTTGTTTCACTACTTTTGGTTTGTTCTGTGTCGTGTTTGTGTCTCCTCTCAATTGCTCTGTTTATTGCAGTTCTGAGTGTTGCTGGGTCGGGTTTGGTTTTGGAACTGTATTGCATTGTTATGGTATTGCTGTGTATTGTTTTGTTGGATTGATTATTTAAAATAAATAAATAAATAAATAAAATAAAAATCGATTTTTTTTCTCCACACCCCTAGTATTTACGTATGCAAGCATGTCTTCCAAAGTATTTTGACCACGACCCATAGAGGGCGCCCTTAATGTCATCACCATAATGCAATGGGTTATCGATTAGAGTGCAGGTATGTTACTTGTTGACACATATATTAATAATAAAAACTAAACATAACGATTGGGGTCAAGCTATCGCCGTCTTGAAACATGTATTTACTGTGTGAGCACAGTTCGCTAAATAAAATTACAAAATAAAACAAAAACAAAATACTGTAATTGGAATTTGAAGTCATCTGATGGATACTTTATGGAGAAGAAACAGGAAGTGGTGTTTGCAGACCGATACTGGCACCTAGTGGTGGTTTGTATGTATTGCTGGAATTGATAAGCGTGTGTCAGCAGCAGGAAGCTTTTTTTGTTTTTGTTTTGCAGCAATCGGTATAACAATTGTTTTTATTATGTTTGTTCATCTTGCAATATGGTTGAATATAATAATTTGCATGACTCATATTGTATTGAGCAGCCAAAAGACGGGGAAAATGAATTGATGCGATAAGGCACCTGTGCGGATTCAACTGCGCATGCGTTAATCATGCATTAATAAGCTGCAGCTTTGCGCGCTCCCGATTCTTCCACAAGACAACAAACACGATGGTAAATGCTGCACCTGTCTTTTTCCATGATTTTACTTTTTTGCACGGTGAATGTGAAAGCTTCGGAAAATAGTGCCGTGGCGTCATTGCACCTGCATGCAGCGTTTGTTTTCAGTCTGACGTCACTTGACATGCAAATGGGGCGTTTGAATTTAGCCGCTTTCGTCCATCTTGTGTGATTAGTATTGCGAGCTGTGAAGCAAACTACTGCATTTTGATGTCCAAAACTGCATTTTTTTAAAAAAAAGACACGTGATTGAAGTTTTAAAGTGAAAACAACAATGCTTAAAAAGAACTTAATCTGATTGGCTGATTAACCTGTCAATCATCACCATGCTTGTGCGAGTCAGCTGGAGGCCCAAATGGAGGACTGTCTTGTCCATGGAGACTCTCCCCGTCTGGTGTGTGTGCTCCGAGAGGAAGGCGTGACACACTGCATGCTTACCAGACTGGACCAGCTGGTCAAGAAGGTAGCGGGCCGAGCCGCCGTGATTCCACTTCCTGTTTGGCGACCTTTCCATATCGCTTTTTCATCTTTGCTCGCAGCAGCTGAGCGGTGCCGAGTACGGCCAAGTGACCGTGGTCTTGAAGTCTTTGGAGAGTCTCACGGATAACAAAGACGACCTGAAGATGCTGCTGGACCTTGGAGTCACTGCCAAAGTAACACACACTACTAACAAGGATGTATATTACTAC
The DNA here is from genome assembly GCF_033978685.3 of Nerophis lumbriciformis. Taxonomy (NCBI): domain Eukaryota; kingdom Metazoa; phylum Chordata; class Actinopteri; order Syngnathiformes; family Syngnathidae; genus Nerophis; species Nerophis lumbriciformis. The sequence continues at coordinate 35,057,724 of NC_084554.2, read as the reverse complement.
AATAATGCATTGTCAGGTTTTGCTGTGGTTCCAAACGTTACGTGACCTCTTGACCGCCGACCCCTTGAGAAGCTCCGCCCAGCTGGTCACGCTTACCTTAAGCTTCTTCGACTTCCTGCTTGTACGCGGCACGGTGACAAGCTTGGTTGTAGAGTTTGTGATTCCATGACAACTTTTCTCTGCTTTTCTTGTCTTCTTTCAGCTGCTGGGTCAGTCGTCTCTTCCAGGTTGGTGGGCCACGTGATGCCGAGTCACCTGACCTCTGACCTCACTTGTCTGTCTGTCAGTCCATCAGCTGGCCGTGCTGCTTTTGGAGCTCCTTCAAATGGTTCTGGAGCAGGAAGCCCCCTACTCTCTAAGATTGGAGGTACAGTCTAGTTATGTTAGTAATGCGGATTATTATGGGATGTCCTGGTGTCGTCGTCAGGCCATCAGAACCTTCAACATCACCCTGGACTCTGTGAGCATAGATCAGAAGAGCAATGTCCGAAAGGAACAGACACTCGTCCAGAAGATGTGAGACCGAGCGTTTGAGAACGCGTCACGACGAGAACACGCTAACATGCGCTAACTGTGTGCAGGTCGCAGGTGGCGGCCGCCATTCAGACAGCAGGAGGTGAGTCAAGTCGCCTCCGAATCAAGCAAACCACTCCTGTCATATTGAGGATCTTTGACTAGAATCTTTACAGTGGAACCTGCAAAACAGAACAGGATCTTTGGCTAGTGATTTTACAGTAGATCCCCAAAAACAGCAGAACACTTCTATTATACAGAGCAGTGGTTCTTAACCTGGGTTCGATCGAACCCTAGGGGTTCGGTGAGTCGGCCTCAGGGGTTCGGCGGAGGTCAAGACACACCAGATTCATCGTGTAAATAAAAACTTCTCCCTATCGGTGTATTACGGATACGACAACAGCTGACTGGTTTGCAAGTGTGTAATTTGTTGTGAGTTTATGCACTGTGTTGGTTTTGTTGTTTGAACAAGGTGATGTTCATGCACGGGTCATTTTGTGCACCAGTAAAAAAACATGGTAACACTTAAGTATGGGGAACATATTCACCATTAATTAGTTGCTTATTAACATGCAAATTAGTAACATATTGACTCTTAACTAGTCATTATTCAGTACTTATTAATGCCTTATTCGGCATGGCCTTGTTATAACCCTAACCCTCTAACCCTGACCCTAACCCTCTAACCCAGGGGTAGGGAACCTATGGCTCTAGAGCCAGATGTGGCTCTTTTGATGTCTGCATCTGGCTCTCAGATAAATCTTAGCTGACATTGCTTAACACGATAAGTAATGAATAATTCAGCTGGTAATCAGTGTTAAAAATAACGTTCAAAATATAAAACATTCTCATGCATTTTAATCCATCCATCCGTTTTCTACCGCACCTGTTCAAGAAGTCTCATTAATGGTAAGAAGTATTTTATTTATTATTGGTTAGCTTCAGAATAACAATGTTATTAAAAAGAATAAGAGACTTATTATACTCTAAAAATGTTGGTCTTACTTAAAAATAAACGCATCTAGTTGTATTCAGTGTTAAATATTATATGGCTCTCACGAAAATAAATTTTAAAATATTTGGCTTTCATGGCTCTCTCAGCCAAAAAGGTTCCTGACCCCTGCTCTAACCCTAACCAAATAACAATAATAATGTTACCCTAGTGTCCAAATAACTCTAAATTAAGTCTTTGTTACTTAGAATATGTTCCCCATACTAAAGTATTACCAAAAACATAAAACTTTGTCTTGAATTTGAAAAAAAACAAAACATTTTATTTTTCACTAAAGTGTTCGGTGAATGCACATATGAAACTGGTGGGGTTCGGTACCTCCAACAAGGTTAAGAACCACTGATATAGAGGATCTTTGACTATTGTTACAGTAGGTCCCCAAAAAACGGCAGAATACTCCAGTTATATAGAGGATCTTTGACTACCATTTTTATACTAAGTACCAAAAAACAGCAGAACAATTATGCTATATAGAGGATCTTTGACTGGCTTTGTTATACTATGTCACAAGAAACAGCAGAAAAATGATGTTGTATTGAGGATATTTCATTAGTGTCTTTACTGTAGGTCCCCAAAAACAGCAGCCCACTCCTGTCATGGGAGGATCTTTGACTAGTGTCTTTACTGTAGGTCCCCAAAAACAGCAGCCCACTCCTGTCATGGAAGGATCTTTGACTAGTGTCTTTACTGTAGGTCTCCAAAAACAGCAGCCCACTCCTGTCATGGGAGGATATTTGACTAGTGTCTTTACTGTAGGTCCCCAAAAACAGCAGCCCACTCCTGTCATGGGAGGATATTTGACTAGTGTCTTTACTGTAGGTCCCCAAAAACAGCAGCCCACTCCTGTCATGGGAGGATCTTTGACTTGTGTCTTTACTATAGGTCCCCAAAAACAGCATCCCACTCCTGTCATGGGAGGATCTTTGACTAGTGTCTTTACTGTAGGTCCCCAAAAACAGCAGCCCACTCCTGTCATGGGAGGATCTTTAACTTGTGTCTTTACTATAGGTCCCCAAAAACAGCAGCCTACTCCTGTCATGGGAGGATCTTTGACGAGTGTCTTTACTGTAGGTCCCCAAAAACAGCAGCCTACTCCTGTCATGGGAGGATCTTTGACTAGTGTCTTTACTGTAGGTCCCCAAAAGCAGCAGCCCACTCCTGTCATGGGAGGATCTTTGACTAGTGTCTTTACTGTAGGT
>NC_084554.2:34962500-35050000 GCF_033978685.3 Nerophis lumbriciformis | reverse complement strand
CACCTTTTCCACAACTTATGTTAAAGCTTTATTTCAAAGTTGAATAAATCCATTTTTGTCCTCAAAATTCTACACTTAAAGGGGAACAGCACTTTTTGGGGGTAATTTTGCCTTTTGTTCACAATCATTATGAAAGACAGGACGACGGATTAATTACTTTTAATGCATTCTAAATATTAAATAAAAGCGATCAAAAGTCTGCTTACATTGGAGCTGTTCAATTCTGCTCATTGAGCCTCTAAAACAACATCCATACACCTACCTCCATCAGGGTTTTATATACATTATATATAAGTATATATCTAATGTAGTAACGGGCACATCTATAATTGTTAATATTTACATATTTTGATTATTTTAAGCATACGCGGCGCATTAATTCCACAAATGCATCACATTTTGTTTTTTTTTCTTCATCACTAATTACTCACTGCAGACTTTGAGAGCTAACAACCATAATAAAACATCACTTACTGTAAAAGGTCTGCTGTCATTAGGATGCCGACTGATGAGATGTTCACATTCCCATTTAGATGAAGAATGTCTTAAAATCTTCACTAAGAAATGTATTAATTTATTTAAAAAAATAAAATTAAGAAATGTACAAAAGTAGTTGCAGCCTTTGCTCAGTACTTTGTTGATGCACCTTTGGCAGCAATTACAGCCTCAAGTCTTTTGGAATGCCATGCCACAAGTTTGGCACACCTATCTTTGGGCAGTTTCGCCCATTTCTTTTTGCAGCACCTCTCAAGCTCAATCAAGTTGGATGGGTAATGTCTGTGCACAGCCATTTTCAGATCTCTCCAAAGATGTTCAGTGGGATTTAAGTCTGGGCTCTGGCTGGGTCACTGAAGGACATTTACAGAGTTGTCCTGAAGCCATTCCTTTTGATATCTTGGCTGTGTGTTTAGGACTGTTGTCCTGCTGAAAGATGAATCGTCGCCCAAGTCTGAGGTCAGGCGTGCTCTGGAAAAGATTTTTCATCCTGAATGTCTCTGTACATTGCTGCATTCATCTTTCCCTCTATCCTGAGTTCCTCGCTGAAAAACATCCTCACAGCATGATGCTGCCTCCACCACAATGCTTCACTGTAGGAATGGTATTGGTCTGGTGATGAGCCAGATGGGACTCATTACCTCCCTGCTTGGCACTCAGCATCAAGGGTTGGAATTGGGGGTTGAATCACCAAAATGATTCCAGGCCACGGCCACCGCTGCTACTCACTGCTCCCCTCACCTCCCAGGGGGTGAACAAGGGAATGGGTCAAATGCAGAGGACACATTTCACCACACCTAGTGTGTGTGTGTGACAATCAGTTACTTTAACTTTAACTTAACAACAATGATGTCTGGTATTCACGCCAAAGAGCTCAATCTTGGGCTCAATTTTAATTCTCCCTCCCCCTTCCCCTCTTCTACTTAATCCCCTCGCCCTTGACTCTAGCATCTAGTGCCAAATGGCGAAGTATTCCAAATACAACCCTATGCATACTTACGTGCACCTGGCGCATAATTCGAACACCTATTGATCAACATGAACGCGCAAAAACCAAGGAGAGGGGGCAAAAACCAGGGCAGAGAAAGGGTATTCGAATTGAGCCTTTGTCTCAACAGCTCAGAATCTTTTCTCATAGTCCAAGAGCTTTTAAGATTGGCTGCTGTTTTTTTTTTTTTTTTTACTAAGAAATGTCTTCCTTCTGGCCACTCTACCATACAGACCTGATTGGTGGTTTACTGCAGATATGGTTGTCCTCCTGGAAGGTTCTCCTCTCTCCAGAAAGGATAGCTATAGCTCTGACAGAGTGACCATCGGGTTCTTGGTCACCTCCCTGATTCGGGCCCTTCTCCCCGATTGCTCAGGTTAGACCGCCCGCCAGCTCAAGTAAGAGTTCTGATGGTTCCACACTTCTTCCATTTACGGATGATGGAGGCCACTGTGCTCATTGGGACCTTCAAGGTAGCAGATATTTTTCTGAACACTTACCCAGATTTGTGCCAAAAGAGGTCTACAGACAGTTCCTTCGACTTCATTCTTGGTGTGTGCTCTGCCGTGTACTGTCAAATGTGGGACCTTTATATATTGACAGGTGTGTGCCTTTACAAATGATGTCCAACCAACTGAGTTCACCAATGGTGTCCTCAAATTAAGCTGTTGGAACGTCTCAAGGATGATCAGTTGAAACAGGTTGCACCTGAGCTCACTTACGAGCTTTATGGCAAAGGCTGTGAATACTTATGTACGGGATTTCTTGTTTCGCATTTTTATTACATTAGCAAAAATCTCTTAAAAGAAAAACTTTTTTACATTGTCATTATGGGTTATTATGTCTAGAATTTTGAGGACAAAAATGTATTTATTCCGTTCTGGAATAAGGCTGTAACATAACAAAATGCGGAAAAAGTGAGGTGCTGTGAACACTTTCCGGATGCACTGGATACCGTATATTGTTTTTGGTTAAAAAATCAATGGCCCCTGCGTGCTTTAATTTTTTTGTGTGCTGCCTTAAGTGGAAAAAGTTTGGACACCCCTGCTTTTGAATGTCCAATCACAAATTACCCATCTTGTTTTTTCACCAGAATGCACTGAGGGTCAGGCGGTCCTCAGTGTCCAGCTGAGTGTTCCCATCTTGTACCTAAACACCAAAAGTTGGAGGGTGAAGCTGCTCTTCCGCCCGGAGCTCCTCGAAGCGCTGGAGGTGGCGGCCAGGATGATCTTTGCTGTGTCTCAGGAAAAAAGTGGTGAAAAATCTACCCCAGAGACCCGTAGACTCTACAATAGGAAGAAGCGACCAAGCCAGCTGAAGGGTTAGTCCTTTCAACAAAAAAAACCCCTCCAGATCCATGCAGTACATTGTTGATCGCCCATTTTTGTGTAGTTCTTCCTTTGTCGTCCCCAAGCAGCGATGAAGATTCTTTCACCAAGGTAAAAACATTTTTTACGCTCACTCCTGCCATTATGTGTAATGTTTGATGACGTGTAATTTAAGGGGTAAATGATCATCTTAAGTGTGTGCACAAAACAAATAAGCTTGTGTTTTTACATGAAACGGTAAGAGAATAAAAAAAACATGATTTTCAAATTACACAAGAATGAGGGGTTCTAACAATCACTAAGGGTTGACATTATTATATGGGTATTTTTCGTAACATTTGTTCTTACCGACACTTAGTACTTGCATGTATGTGCCTATATACGTGTGTCCGTACAGAATGTGTTTATAAGTCAGATAAAGATGAATAATGGTATACTAAAATAACACGAGTAAATTCATTACTGTATCGATAGACAAGACAGCTAGATACTCCCACCCCTTACTTATTAATCAAGTAAGTATAAGTTTCGATAGAAAAAAATTAATCATTATGTATTGTTTTCATTTTGTATTTGTTTTCACTGTGAAATGTTTTATATTCTATACCTGTACTTAACTGTATTGTTTTTCTTTATATAACTTCTATTTTGTTTGTAACATGTCCAAAATAAATATTCATCAGAGGCCTCGTATAAACCGAGCTTCAGTCCTCTTCGACCAAGTTATACACTCTACGCCATCGTACAACTCAGGTGAAAGTCATCCAGCACCCCCCCGCGACCTCAAAAGGGACAAGCGGTAGAAAATGGATGGATCTTGTAGTAGAACATTAATTTCACTGCCCTAGTTCCAGGCCTTCTTGTGGAGGCGATGCCTAAGAGCTTTCAAGAAGAGTTGGATCTTTCTACAGCAACAAAGGTACTTTTTTTTTTTTTTTAGTCCTTATAAGAACAATCAGGACGCAATGAGCTGTTTGTTTTGTGTGCAGGAAGTTTCCAGTTCGGACAGGAAGCGAACCCCTCAGGAGTCAGGTCTTTTACATCAGTTTAGTGTGTCTTTGCAGCAGTTTTCCACATGGTGGTGCTGTAAATCCCAACTCTACTTTGTGTAATAAACGCTATGCTGTCTTTTTTTTTTTTTTTTTTTTTTTTTTTGGAAAGGCTACCTGTCAGATGGGCTTGAGGCTGTGTTAGCACAGCAAGGTGTGGAACCCAAAAGTGTGGAGCCGAAAGGTACAAATTGAGATTTGTTTAATCCGTATATATGTGTGCACATATTTCAAAAATGTGGTACCTTTTTTCCATCGTCCTTAATTTGTAGAGTGGTCACTTCAGGAAGGGGTGGAGCCCTTTGAGGAGGAGGAAGAGCCTCTTAGAGACAAGGCAGAGCCATCCTTGACAAACCAGCAGGAGCTTGTCAATGTTCTGGAGGTGGACACACAGTTCCATTTGACTTCAAGCATCCAAAATGCCTTCAGCGTCTTCAAAACCAAACTAGAAGAACATTACACTGTCAGTAGAACAAACTAGGTGATGAAGTATTTGTGTGCTGTCAACAAATCCACTCCGGCAACATTTTCCTTTCAGGGCTGCTGGCAGAAAATGGAATCTGAAATTCAGTCGTCACTGAAAGACTGTCAGGAACATGTCTCCTCGCTGCTCTTGGCTGTCCATCAACACAGGTGCCACCTCAGCTGTTTCAGACACATAAATATATTATTGTGTACTTCAATTTTGAAGATGTCTCAAAGGTCCCACAATAGTCTACTGGAAGTGTTCAAAATCAAGTTTCAATGCTTAAATTAAGATTGTTTTAAAATGCTTTTAGTCTTGCAGCCCTACTGGAAACAGTTTTGTGTATATGTAGCTTTATGCTAATGAGCTGTTTGGCCAACAGGGTCTCCAAGGAGCACTGTTTACTTTATCCACTTCTTACATACACTGTAACTCTGTCCAACGTAATAGATGACATGTATCACATAAGGCATGGAAGAGGACATGAACGTTGGTGACACTAGCATAGCTAGTTGAGGTACATGCTAACATTACACTCACATTTTAACAGCAACGTCAAACTAGGTTAGCATATTTACCAAATTAAAACTAAATCTTGTTACGTTTTTCTTTGTTTCTCGCCTTGAGCAAAGAGAGCACAGTACCAAGTCCTATTCCTTGTGTCTTAAACATACCGTATTTTTCGGACTATTAAGTCGCAGTTTTTTTCATAGTTTGGCCGGGGGTGCGACTTATACTCAGGAGCGACATATGTGTGAAATGATTAAAACATTAGCGTAAAATATCAAATATTATTTAGCTCATTCACGTAAGAGACTAGACGTATAAGATTTCATGGGATTTAGCGATTAGGAGTGACAGATTGTTTGGTAAACGTATAGCATGTTCTATATGTTATAGTTATTTGAATGACTCTTACCATAATATGTTACGTTAACATACCAGGCACATTCTCAGTTGGTTATTTATGACTTATAGAACGTACACTTATTCAGCCTGTTGTTCACTATTCTTTATTTATTTTAAATTGCCTTTCAAATGTCTGTTCTTGGTGTTGGCTTTTATCAAATACATTTCCCCCAAAAATGCGACTTATACTCACTCCAGTGCGACTTATATATGGGTTTTTTCCTTCTTTATTATGCATTTTCGGCAGGTGCGACTTATACTCCAAAAAATACGGTACTTGGCCAATAAAACTAATTCTGAAATGCTAAAACTCACAACTCCCACGTCTGCAGGTGATTGATGGCTTGTTAGCAGACAAACAGGCTGCATTTTAACATGTGCAGTTAAGCCTACGGAAGTAGTGTAATCATGTTTGGTGCTCTAGGGGCACATACAGCAGGTAAAGTTGTATTTTTGCCTCATCTGGCGTGTGACGGAAGTAATAAGGAGTGGGACTATCCAGTGTGCTCAAACATCCACCAGGTAGCATCTGAGCAGATAATGTATCTATTTCTCTTTCGGACTTGTCAGGTTGCTAGTGAATTCTTCAAGCTTTGAGGGATGAGGCAAAACCCAGACCCACTGTACTGTTAGATCATTTAAAAGTCCATCCATCCATCCATTTCCTACCGCTTGTCCCTTTTGGGGTTGCGGGGGGTGCTGGAGCCTATCTCAGCTGCATTCGGGCGGAAGGCGGGGTGCAGCATTTAAAAGTCAATTTTGCATAATGATGGACCTCATGTGTGATATATTTTAGGTTGATTCTGATGCAGAGCTTTGAGAATTCCATCGCAGATCAGCTCAAGTGTTTGGAGGAAAACTCGACCAACCTTAACAACATGTGCTCTCAGATTCTAGTAATAATCCGAACACCATTTAGCTACATCGTTATCATTATCATTCCTGAGGTGCTGATTCCTTGTCTTAGGGGTTCTTCCAGACGGAGATAAAGCAACTGTCCGACTTCTGCGACCAACACCACCAGCGGTCAGTGTGACTTCTTTTTAACGCCGTTTAACTTGAGCTGGTCTAAAAGATTGTCTGTGTGTTCCCACCAGGTTGAGGTCCTTAGAAGTTGCAAGTACGGAGGCTTCGTCCAGCCAATGAGGAAATGCTGATGCAATAAATCCTACCTTGTATTGGACTTTGTTATTCAGGCAATGTTTGTAAACACTTATAATCATGTCAACAAAGTTAATGTGTAAGTCGTCTGTAACCATGGTAACTCCCTAGCTGATAAGGCTGCAATGTGTACTAATCAGAGGTGGGTAAAGTAGCCAAAAATTGTAAACAATTACTTCAGTAGGTATTCAGTGAAAAAACTATTCAAGTACTAATTAACTGTAGAGTAACTTCTGATTTATTTAGTTTGTAAGTAAACATTTAAAAAAAAAAAAAGGGGGGTGATGGTCATGCGGGCATGTGACGATCAGGCTCCGTTAGGTGAGATGGAGTCAAATGTTTTTGCTGGTCTCAAACTGAGCGCCACCACCAATAAGAGCTTAGTTTGGGATTTGCTGTTCTCCTCCTACCCCATGTTTACCTTTTTTCCTTTCTTTTTTATGGAGCACTGCCCTAGTAGCGATCCATCAGTTTTCCCGTTCAGTCTACCCTGTATACTGTCTGTTCTTGGACGAGTTTGTACTGATCTAGAGTTTTTCGCTGTACTTTTTAAGTGCAATGAGAACAAAAAGTTCTATCCCATAGTGCCTATGTTAGATTGGTGAAACATTCATGTGACCGTACGTTTTGTAAGAAGTCTCTTTAACGAGGCAAACAATTTGTCTATGCAAGTAGCAATCAATAGATTGTAAATATACTGATTGTAATGGAACTTAATGTGATTTAAGTAAAAGTGTTTCTTCACAAATATATGTAAAAAGTATGTTGCGTTAAAACTACTCTAACAAGTACAATTCATCCAAAAAGTTAAGTAAATGTAACTCAAGCATTACTACCCACGTATGGTACTACTACACGAGTGTACTGGGAGTTTTCCTGTTGGCCTATGAATATTGGGCCGATTTATCTATTTATTGGTGCACCTTGCTTCAGTATTTACGGTAACACTCCCAGGGATATTCTGCAACACACTACACCAGAATACCTGGCCCAATTGTCCTGGATGACAAACTGTTCCAGAACCTAAATAAATTTAGTAGTGTTTTACATCAATGGGACGAGTTTGACAGTATCTGTGAATTGTAGGACAGCCTGGAAGAAACAGTCCATGGACCATTTTTTCCCCAGGGTAGTCAGTGGTGGCCCTGACCATTTTGTCCTGTAGTGAGACAAACAGTCCAATCTCCAAATGCATTTATTTGGCTTTTGATCCAAAAGAAGAAAAAGGTGTGTTGTCTGGTTGCCAAAGAGACACAAGAAGGAAAACATTGAAATCCCCCTAAGACAAGCAACCATTGCACTAATGAGGCGGGGCATTGGGGTGGGGGTGTAGTGTGCAGGTGAGTTTCTCCATAACACCGCAACCGTTCAAAGAGCAAAAGGATGTCGTCTGGCTGAAGTGGACTTGACCAGGGTGCAGTTCTTGGATGTTGATGGACAGATGCACTTGGACCTGTTGACATTCAACAAGCCAGAGAATCCACAGGTAAAATTATTGAATTTTCTTTTGCCGTTTCCAATAAAAGTTGTTTTAATGTTGGGAGTGACTGATGGATGGTGGTTGTCTGTCTGCAGTGGACATGGGCTGTCTAGGAGGGAAGACGGAGGAAGAACGACTGGACGAAAAAGCCAAACGGGAAGCCAACAAGAAGATAGAGAGACAGCTGCAGAAAGAGCGGCAAGCGTACAAAGCCACACACCGACTACTACTGCTAGGTCTGTCTCACTTCCTGTTTTTCTCCCGCGCAAGTCTCGCCTCCCGCTTGTCTCACTACCCGTCTGCATGCAGGAGCAGGGGAGTCGGGTAAGAGCACTATCGTCAAGCAGATGAGGATTCTCCACGTGGATGGTTTCAATGCTGAGTGAGTCACATTTGAGGTGCTTTTATTTTGAAATGACTGCCCCTGTCTTGACGTCCGCCTTAAAGAACTTCAGAAGATAAAAAGCACCATCCTTGGCCACTCTTCCAGAAGTTTATCTTAGAAGAAACTTGTGTCTTTCAGAGAGAAGCAGCAGAAGATTCAAGACATCAGGAAGAATGTGAAGGATGCCATTGTGGTAGGTCACATGGTGCCACATCACATGACCAGCTGAGTGACACTGACACCTGTCTATGTCAGACCATAGTGTCTGCCATGAGCATGTTGACTCCGCCCATTCCTGTTGGTAACCCTGCCAACCAGTTCAGAATTGACTACATCAAAGGCATCGCACCGCTGTCTGACTTTGAATACACCGAGGTAACACACACACACACGCATTGGAAACTCAATGTTTGTTGTCACCATGTTAATGACCTGATGAAATGAGACCATAAATGGCATACACACACCTGACTGCAAAAGCGTGTGTGTCACCTGTGGCCTCATTAAGCGAATGTCTTCGGGGAACATGAAAGAGACAAAACAACTGTTTGACTCGCTTGACTTCCTGCTCTGATGATGACACACGTGGTGTCTCTCAGGATTTCTTTGAGCATACTCAGAAGCTTTGGGAGGATGAAGGCGTGAAGGTGTGCTACGAGCGCGCCAACGAGTACCAGCTGATTGACTGCGCTAAGTAGTAAGAAACGCACACACAAACTTCTTGTGATGAACCCCAGTGGATCAATTATGTGTATGTCCTAGCTTCTTGGACAGGTTAGACTCAGTCAGAAGGGCCGACTACACCCCTACTGACCAGGTAACAAAATAAAACTAATCAGCTTCACGCTTCAGTCCCTGTTGCTAGGCACCCTTTCAACCTACCCTTCTCTGAAGGATTTGCTCCGCTGCAGAGTTCTCACTTCAGGGATTTTTGAAACCCGCTTCCAAGTGGACAAAGTCAACTTTCAGTGAGTGACCTAAGCCATATTTCTTCACCTGTTTTTGATTGGTTTATATGCTACAATTGTGTGTGTGCCCATCAGTATGTTTGATGTAGGAGGACAGAGGGATGAACGCAGGAAGTGGATCCAGTGCTTCAATGGTGAGCTAACGTTTATGATTTAGTTTAAAAACACAAGCTGACGACTGCATACGTTTCATCATGCAGACGTGACGGCTATCATCTTTGTAGCAGCGAGCAGCAGCTACAACATGGTGATCCGAGAGGACAACTCCACCAATCGACTGCGGGAATCCCTCGACCTTTTCAGATCCATTTGGACCAACAGGTTCTCGCTCTCTGATTGGCTCCTCTTGATTATCCATGTCTATTATCATTGGCTAACTTGGCCTGCTTTGTTTCGTGTGATTGGTTGCAGGTTTCTGAAGACAATTTCAGTTATTTTGTTCCTGAACAAACAAGATGTTCTTGCTGATAAAATACTGGCAGGGAAGTCCAAACTGGAGGATTATTTCCCGGAATACGTCAACTACACTGTTCCTCCAGATTCTGTTCCAGACACGGATGAGGACGCCAGGGTGACCAGAGCCAAATTTTTTATCAGAGATGAGTTTTTGGTAAGGAAACAAACATTGTCACATATTCATGAATGATTTAATTGCAACTAATTGTCTGTTTTTCTTCTTTAGAGGATCAGCACAGCAAGTGGCGATGGCAAACACTACTGCTATCCTCACTTCACGTGCGCGGTCGACACAGAGAACATCCGCCGTGTCTTTAATGACTGTCGTGACATCATCCAGAGAATGCACCTGCGGCAATACGAGCTGCTCTGAATGACTGACTGTGGCCTTTCTCTTTCTGGATCAAGCCAGTCATTATTTATATATATACACACACACACACACCGATATATTAGTTATTAATGATTGTTGTGAGTAGTAAATGCTGCCTTCTAGACTGCTGGTACATTTTAATGCCTAATTAAAAGTAAACAAATAATGACTGATGACCACAATAAGTGTGTTTAGTACGAGACTAGTGGCTAAAATGAAACAGCAGATTCCTAAAAACAACACACTTGTCATATATGGCGTGCTTTTTTCTGACAATGTGGGCCCCAGACCTATTTTAACCCTATTCTGGGGGTAAAAACAAAACTTCGCAGCTGTCTTGAATACACCATGTCATGTGATACATCAACTGTGTTTCATATTTTAGCTTGTAACAAGGGTACTATACATAATCGTAGCGAAAACACTACATATGTGAATTAAAAAAAATAATTTGTCAAATTGTCTGCCTTTCTGGTCAATAAAATAGCTTGCATCATTTAAATCCAATAAAAGTGGACAACTCTAGAAGAGTGTATATCAACAGCAAAAACAAGTTAGCTTAACAAGCTCTCTAGGAGGTAGCCTAAACCTGGCTAGTTTGTTCATTAATCTATTTATCTATGCAGCTGATATTTATTTTTCGAGTACTATTTGAATACGGAGGCAACAATAAGACATACAGCATACAGGTATAATTATGTATATTGGCCAGCAGAGGGAGACAATGCCAATGACAACGACATCTCATGAACTTGACTGTTTGCTCGCCTTAACTCACCTCAGATTGTCTTTTGCGTTCAAATTACCTCAAATAAATGATTATTGATAGATTTTTGTGATCAATACAATATGAAATATGAGCTGAGATTCAATGGTCTCGCTGTAATTCGATCGTTGATATTCTGGGCTGTTTTATGGAAGCGTTGGCAGTCTCCCTTGTGTCGTTGATTGGCTAAAAAGGTTGTCAGTCAACCACTAAGGGGCAGGGCTAGGTGATGTGCGATTTTCTTTTTTTCCCCTCAAGTCAGAGAGAAAAGAAAAAAAGTCAGAAAACATCTGTGCGCCTCAAGTTGTTTTAAGAAGAAAGAAGAAAAAGAAAAGAAAAAGACTTAAGACTGAAGATTGTCTCAATGTTTTTCTCTTTTTTGGAACATTTTTGTACCTTTAAAAGCGGGTCAGACATTGGGTCGGTGTGACTCATTGCGTGTGTCTGTGGAGGATGACACCGGGGTGTGTGGTCGCCTTCAGGGGGACTCCTTGTTCGGCCGGCGGCCACCAAGACCTCTGACAGTCCGCCTCTTCTTGGGGGACTGAACCAGAACCAGAACCAAAACAAGCAGGGCAGGCCTGTTGCAAGAACTGGATCCAGGATGTCTTGCGGTCCATTGGTGGTGGGTCTTCTCTTTAGGGTCCTGCTGCCCCTCAGCTTGACCGCAGGTTGGTTGTTTTGGTACTATTATAAACAAAATCAGTGTTACAACAATAATATTAATTGTTTCAACTAATTGGCCTTTGATTGACAGCTTATGAGATCACCTTAACACCAGCTTTCAGGAGAAATCAATCAATTATTAAGCAATACTGACTAATTGGCTTACATTTGAACACAAATATGTCACTAATTAACATTTAATCAACATTTATTCTAAATATGCTTCATGCTTCAACAAGCATATTGTTTCATTTAGCTATTTCACAACCAAAACAGCAATGGGCGCTACTGTTGTGACAATGACAGTTTGCACTTTTTGGGGGAAGATAAGATTTGTAGTTTTAAGTTTTTTTGGTTTTTGTTGCAAAACGCAATTGGCCTGGCATGCACATTGCAGCGTTTACAAGTTTCGTGAAAATACTTGATTGCTGTCGTGTAACCATAACATATACCTGTTTTACGGATATAAGCTTCATTGAGGACTTACATTTTTGCTGCTAGCATGAAATCCCATTAGCATGTATCTTTTGTATAACTTCCCCATCGTTGTGTACGTTTATGACACGGTTAAATAAGTAATGTGACTAAAAAATATCATCTTTCGGGGAAGAATAAAACCTGGCAGGACAGGACGTTAGTGTTTCTTTACAAAATGACGTCACCCCCTATTGGGCTGGCATGCACATTACAATGTTTATACTCATTTTCTTTTCTCAGAAAAACAAATAAACTACTTGACACTACTTTGCTTTGGATACAAACTAGATTGTGTTTAAAGTATGTTAAATGTTGTGAACAGTTGTGTTGGATTGTCGCTGCTAGAATGTTAGCTGTAACCGTATATCTAATGAACACAAATTCTTACCTGGGTGAGCTATGTCTCTATGTTTCAATTTGTTACCATTAAAGTTTGTTAAATGTGTGAACAGTTGAGTTAGATTGTCCCTTCTAACATGTTAGCCCATTACCGCATAGTCGCATACCTAATTAACAACACAAATGCTAACGTAAGCTAGCTACGTCTGTATGTTTCAATTTGTTAGCATTAAAGTCTGGTAAATTCTGTGAATGGTGGTGAAAGATTGTCCCTGCTTGCATAATTAACAACACAAATGCTAACGTGGGCTAGCCATGTCTGTATATTTCAATTTGTCAGCATTAAAGTCTGTTAAATGTTGTAAATGGTCGTGTTAGATTGTCCCTGCTGGCATGTTAGCCTATTACCGTAGACCTAATTAACAAAAATGCTAATGTATGCAGTCTATGTCTGTTTCAATGTGTTAACATTAACATCTGTTATGCGTTGTGTTAGATTGTCGCTGCTAGCATGTTAACCATTGCTGCATACCTGATTAACAACACAAATGCTAACTTGTGCGAGCTATGTCTGTATGTTTCAATTTGTTAGTATTAAAGTCTGTTAAATGTGGTGAACGGCTAGATTGTCGTTGCTAGCATGTTAGCTCATTACCTTGTACCTGATTAACAACACAAATGCTAACATGTGCGAGCTATTGTACATATATTATGTAAATATTACGTATATATGTTATATTTTATATCGCTATATTTAGTCTATTTATACCTGCATTGTCCTTTCCATCCTTACACTTTCCATCATTGTAACTGAGCTACTGTGTGGAACAATTTCCCTTGAGGATCATTAAAGTTTGTCTAAGTCTAAGTCTAAGTCTATGTCTGTATGTTTCAATTTGTTAGCATTAAAGTCTGTTAAATGTGGTGAACGGTTAGATTGTCTTTGCTAGCATGTTAGCTCATTACCTTGTACCTAATTAACAACACAAATGCCAACGTATTCCTAGCTATGTCTGTGTGTTTTAATTTGTTAGAATTTCCCACCATATGAGCAGCACCCTGTCTTATTTTTGATACTCCAGCACTTTCTCTGGTGGTACACTTTTAAAAGCGCCTCACATTCCACACTGAGGGGGAGGTGTGTATGAGTGTGTGAGTGGTTAGCAGTGTGTCAACACACACTCACACGCACACAACCAGATGTTGTTACCTGAGAAAGTGGGGGTGGGAGCTAGGGGAAGAAAAACAAGGCGACACACTCTTCCTTGGTGTTTTCTAATGACAGTCACTTCCTGTTGGTCATCTGGGAAGACAGACACACGTGTCATGTTTGTTTGTCGTACTTTCAAACTATGGCAACATCAAATCAAATCAATTGTAATATGTACAAATATTCAACATGTCTTCACAGCTGCTTTGCTGCGTTTTAACGGCTTCTCACTGGTATACGTCCTCCTGCTGCTCCTACTGCCCCTGCTGCCGGAACCCAGCACGTCCCAGGGCGCAGGTAATCGATCAGTATGGCTCACCCACATCGAGAACAAATGTCAAGCTTGTCATTAAACGAGAAGGAAGTGATGATGTAATGCAGCCGCTCTCAAACTTATCAACAAAGTACCGCCTTAAAAAATTAAGCTTGTAATATTAATACATGTGTACTTGTTTTTTTGAGTACTTGTGTTCCACCAGTGGCACAGGCACCACAGTTTGGGAACCAACGCTATAATTATTGTGTGGGCTTAAACACACTTGTATGAGGACACGTGTCATCATGTTTTTTTGGGCTGATAGTGATGTCATGTAATGACACAAATAGACACGCAGAGACACGCAAAGACATACTGTATGTTAAGTCTCCCCCCAGAACACTAAATAACTATAGAACTGTGTCAGGTGGTAGGATAAATCTATCAACAGGATAAAATGCTTGACACAAAACTAAAGTACATTTCAAGATGTATACTGTGGGTCATGAGGGTGGCACACACAGCATTTTTGGCGTTTTGAGGGAAACCTCCGTGTACTGGCGAAACTGAATGCACTTGTGCAGTCAAAGAGTACCCTAAGTAAGAAGTGTGCAAATTCAGACACAGCCTTTGTCAGGCTGATGACCAACCACTAACAGCTGAGTGCAGAACATCTACCCGACGAGCGCGTCACCTGAAACTGCAGGTTCAAAATACATGGTCAATTGAAAAGTACAGTGGAACTTCGATTTACGGACCCCTTTATTTGCAAACTTTGTGGTTTACAAACTTTTAGCTTGCGCCAAATATGCCTCTTTTACCAACACTTTATGTATTCATTTTGTGTCCCGCTGGTAGCCATTTTGTGCTTGCTCATATTGAAAAGATTGAGAAAGCCGGCTTCGTACCACAGCAAGTTTTTAGTTGTGAAAAGAAAATATGTTTCTGAAAAGAGGTGCCAAAGTGAACTTATTTCATAGTGGAGGAGAATACTACCTTTCGTTCAGCATCGCCTCTTCCAAGAGAACATTGTAAGGAGCAGCTCACGAGAGGACCATTGATGATGTTAATGGACTGTTTGTGGACTTAACTTTTTTAAATGTTTATTATTGTAGCAATATGGTTGTTAAATTCAAGGAGTTTTGTGACTTCTGATCGTTTGTGAGGGGACCAAAGGGACTTCTGTGTGTGTGCGCGCATGCTGGCAGTGCAGGACAGTTTAGCTTTTTGTTGGTCGTGTTTTGGCTTGTTAATAAAGAGACAGTTTATTCATCATTCCCTTGTTATGTTTGTTTGATATACAGTATTGCATAGCATTTTATATTGTAAAGTGTACAAACCTGAACTAAAATATTGACTTTTGTCGAGGTTGGAACCCATCGTGCATATTTGAATCGATTCCTATGGAGAAATCTGCTTCACTATACAAACTTTGCGAGATACGAACTCATTTCAAGAACCAATGAATTTCGTAAATCAATGTTCCACTGTATGTTTACAGTATTAATGTAACCTGCCTTGCTCCATCCCGTTCGTATTACCCAGGGATCAAAGCAGGGTTTATATGTTAAATGTCAAAAGCGCTAGCCAACGAGCTACATAAAAGAACACGACATAAACTTACAGATACAAACACACAGACAGGCCAAGACTAACACTGTGAAAATAAATAATATATAATAATGGTTCAAAAATAATAATGGTCAAAGCGGTTCACAGAGAAGTGAGAGCCCATCATTCATTCACTCCACATTCACACCTGGTGGTGGTAAGCTACATTTGTAGCCACAGCTGCTCTGGGGTAGACTGACGGAAGCGTGGCTGCCAGTTTGCACCTACGGCCCCTCTGATCACCACCATATTCATTCACCAGTGTGAGTGGCACTGGGGACAAGGGTGAAGTGTCCTGCCCAAAGACACAACGGCAGTTATTCGGATGGCAAGAGGCAGGGAGCGAACCTGCAATCTTTAAGTTTCTGGCATGGCTGCTCTACCCACCACGCCATGCCGCCCCAAAAAAGACCCACATTGACATACCAAAACACATGTAAAGACCTAGAGAGTCCCACAAAGACAGAGATACACAAAAGTAGACACATGTTGCGGCGTGTCTTTGGTGATTCCTTGCTGAGGAAAGCAAGAGACTACAACGCAGAAATGACATAGAGCATAACATTGCTTCCTGTTATGATTGGAGGAGATGAATGAACTATTATGTAACACGACAAACCCATTGATGACATCACTAACAATGTAACTTGTCAATGTCGGTGATTTGTCTCCCAGGTAACACAAGTCGCTGTGTGACAGCTATTTGTGTGTCCAGTTTCCTCTTCCTGTTACTGCAGACATTCTTTCAGCTGACCACGACAACGCTACAACCAGAGTACAACTGTAAGTGTTATGCGTGAGTCTTAGATTGTGGTCACACCTCTTTTTTCTTCGTCTCACACTGTGTCTATGTGGCCGTTTGCAGGCACGTCCTGGCAGAAAGCGCTGAGTCAGCTGGGATTGGTCAGGTGAGAGTGAAGGCGACATGTTGGCCAAAAACAAAAAAACGTTTTCTTTAATTTTTAAGTCAGAGCTGATCATCTTCACATGAGTCCAACTGTGTGCTTGTGTAGAATTAATGTGCAGGAAATGCATGACAATGCTGAGAGTAGGACTTCCTCAGGACATACACACATCGGCTGGGTTTACACTGCATGCAGGAAACAGACGATCCTCTCTAGAACCATTGTGCTGTTGTGTTACGGTTTGTCTTCATAATCGTGTTCATAATGTTTGTGTTCACGGTCACTCAGCCTTACAGGAAGTGATGTGGCCTCCGCTGTGCGACACATCCTTCCAGATGTTGGCGTGCTGGTTGTCGGCCTGGTGACATGGAGGCTGAGCCTGAGATTGACCCCTGAAACACACACGCAGGTCTCTCTCTCTCTCTCTCTCTCACACACACACACACAACTGAAACGGGTATATAACCTTGTAAGTCGTCTCTTCTCATTTCTTAATGAGGTTTCTTGTCTATTATTGTGTAACTCTGTAAGCAATGTATTAAAGGTAACCTTGTTAGGTGACACATAGGGAATAGTGATCAGGTTTCTGGCTCAATATGTCGTCCTGTTGGAGTCACTTAACATGAGTCCAGTCATCATTCATTTTGTTGTAGAACCTTAAAAAGGACATTTAACTGACACGTGATCAACTGATATCAAAATCATGCTTCTCACTAACTTCGATCCAATTTGTTGTTGATCATTCAAGAACCCTAATTTTCTGTGTCCCCAGCAGCACGGACCTCAGGATGATCAGGTTTTTCAAGAGGAAGAAGAAGGAACCAAAAGGAACCGCATTTTGGCTGAACTGGAAGTATTGGTCTGCAAAACTAGGATAATGCTCGCGAACATGATGACCACTGGAGGGAAAGTTCTGCTCACAGTTTTGCTTGGACTCACAGGTAACACCAGTATGGCCATTGAGACACTGACTTTGAACCAATACAACTCATGATACGCTGACACAGAACCAGTGAAACTACGAAGAGACTCAGACAGAATCAATGGGATACTCCGTGAGAACCAGTAGAACCCATGAGACACTGACATAAAAGCAGTGCAACTAGTGAGAAACTCACATTGAATCCATTGAACCAGTGAAATAGTCAGTTAGAACCAGTAGAACCCTGTGAAACACTGACATAAAATCAGTGGTACCAGTAAGATAATCACTTAGAGTCCGTGCAAACAGTGAGATAGTCCGTTAGAACCAGTAAAGTCCATTACACACTGACATAAATGCAGTGGAACCAGTGAGATACTCGCATAGATTCCGTAGAACCATTGAGATCGCTTGTTAGAAGCATTACAACCCATAATACACCGACAAACCTGCAGAACCCATGCAACAGTGCCATAAAACCCGCAGAACCCACAGGACACTTAAATTGAACCAGTAGAATCTTTAAGTCACTGACTTAGTCCAGTGACACTGACTTAAAACCTGTAGTCAGTAGAATCACCGATGAGGGACTAACACAGAACCAGTTAGTTAGACTATGATTTAGAACTGTAAGGAGTAGTAAATCACTGGCATATAACTAATCAGACACAATGCTTAACCAGTGACACTGACACTAAAACCAGTAGTACCAGTGAGTAACGAATGTAGACCAGTGAGACATTAACACAGAACCAATAAGACGCTGACGTAGAACCACTCTCTTTCACACCCCATCCTTCTCCCACTATTCCAGGCATCGTGCTACCGTCCCTTTCCTCCCTTCCCTACCTGCTGTGTTTCCAAGTGGTTTGTACCTGGTGGGCAAGGTCTGGTTGGGTCCCACCCCTCGTCTTCAGGTGTTTGTCCGTGATGTCACTGGTCTACTCTTCCTGCCACTTCTTGCTTGTGTACTCCTACCAGCTGCCATCACTGCAGGAGGCGTGGCTTCCTAACCACACCTCCGCAAGGTATTGAGAGTAGACAAACCCAAGGGATGAGGAGCTGACCTTCACCAAATCTTCTTCCTCCTCGCCCTTTTCAGTTCAGACGATGTTCTTATTGATTGATGCTAATATTGAATGATTGATGATGATCATCCTGCAGTGTGTTTGGCATGCTGCCTCTGGTGTCGGTGGACTGCGCCGCCCCCTGGAGAATGCAAGTGAACCCAGAGCTCAGCTGGTTTCATTTTGTCAGTCCTCTGATGTTGTTGCTGCTCTTCCATACGGTCGCCAGTCTCTGGAGGAACCAGGTGATGTCATTACCAATCTGGGTTTTATTATACCTAGTCCTTATTGACTGAGAAGCATCACATGGTTCTTACGGTAAACATAATATTTGGTGTCATTCTTCAGTTGATTGCTGGCAAAAAGGCACAGAGTGCAGACAAGACGGAATCAGCGGATCCCGGTAGCTGTGACATCATAACTGCCACAAGCTTTATCAGTGATGAGGTCAGCAGTGATATCACAGCGGAGAGGCGGAGAGAGCTGTGGAGGGAAGCTCATGATGGGCGGGGCTACAAAGATGTAAAGTTTGGCCATTATTAACCTGATTTAGACTTGTCTTAGGTGTCTTTGTAAATAAATTGTTGTCACTTTTTCAGATTTTGGATACTTCCACTTACGACAGTCCCTCTGAGTCTTTGGCCCAGCCCACACAAAGCACAGCCCTCGAGTTGGACACACCTCACTACTCCCTTAGCCAATCAGGTGAACGCATGTTCTAACTGCAGTCAAGGTGTTTCACAGTGAACGCTAAAATCGACACTTCCTTTCTGCTCCACGTCACAGACACTTTGGAAACGTGTGCCTTTGAAGCAGATGCTGACGCATGGGGAGAGGTGGCAGAAGCACCGGGTGCGGGTGTGGCTTCCATGGCCTTCGGATTCCTGCTCAAGCAGAGTTACATCGGCGCTTTGATTGCCATGATGGCATGGTCCATCACATATGTGTCGTGGATGACGTGTGTGCTGCTCATCTGGTCGTGTGCGCTCTGGATGATGCGTGAACGACGCCGCTATACGCTCATGTCTTCACCATGGCTGGTCGCCTATGGCAACCTGCTTCTGATCCTGCAGTACATCCACAGCTTTGCTGCTGTCCATGAAGTCCCTGGACTATTCCCGAAAAAAGACGATCCCTGCAGAGAGCTTGCCTCCAAGGTCAGGAGACTCGAACGCACACTTGAGTACTTGGTACTGGCCAGACGCTGTACTTTGATCTGATGGACTTTTGTCATCATTGTTGCAGCTGATGTGTTTGTTGACGTTCTGGCTGCTGCTCCGTCAAGCACTTACAGAGAAGAAAGACAGACAGAAAGACACAGAGACGCAGTCGCAGCTGTCTGCCATAACCATCCATATCAAAGGTAACACACCTACCTGTCTGTTTCTTTGATGGCGCCTCTGCTGATTTATCTTCCCGCGTCTTGGCCTCCAGATGATCAGAAGGCAGAGCAAGAGAAGATACAAGAGATTTCCTATGAGAAGCTGCTTCTGTTGAGCGGAGGAGTTCAGATGGAGGCCCTTGTAGCCGTTGTGACCAGGATGTTTGTCAAATACTGGATCTATGTCTGTGGAACAATGTTTTTCTTTGTCAGTTTTGAAGGCAAAATCGTCCTCTATAAGGTCATCTACATGGTGATGTTTCTGTGCTGTGTTGCCCTCTACCAGGTACCACTTCTGATGGTTTGAATATTTAAAACACAGATCTAATTCTGTTTGTTCTCTTTGTCTCTGTAGCTGAACTATGAAAAATGGCGGGCCTTGTTGCGAGGCTTCTGGGTAGCCGTAGTGGTGTACTCCATGTTGGTTCTCATTCTAGTCTACACTTTCCAATTCCCCTCGTCCCTTCACACCTGGAGCTACTACACTGGACTCAGCACTCACAGGTTCGTGCAAGTTATCAGGCAAGAAGCAGTACTTTGTAGGACCTGTCTGTAATCTATCTTGTTTTCTGTCCTTGCAGATTGGAGGATTTGGGGTTAGAGAAATTCTCCGTTCCAGTTCTATTCACCAGGATTTTCATTCCCACAGCGTTTCTACTGGTACTGATTGACAAACATTACTGGACTGCACTAATGCTACAGCTAATGCTAAAATTGTTCGATTTTCTGAAAGGTGTGCATCGTACACCTGCACTACTTCCACAAGCCCTTTCTCCTGCTGACTGACCTCAAAACGGTGGTAGACACGCACAATAGCACCATTACCAGGTAGCACGCAAACCTCAACCATCGGTGGTATGTCACCTGCGTTATAAAATAAAATATTTCAACTGCTGAGTTTGGATTCAGGTTGGTTCACAGTGAGGGCAGCCTTGTGGATCTGTCAGTGGGAGGTGCTTCTCAGCTCCCTCTAGAGGAGGATGACGGAGGAATCCTGATAGAAAAAGAGGAAGAGATTGAGGAGAAGCGGAAACCAGAAGAAGAGGAAGAAGAGTACCCCTCTATGTTTGAGGAGGACACCTTGTCTGACCACATCACAGGCATGCTGGCTCAGAAAATAGTAAATGGACAAGAACTGCTAATTTACACCTGGTCTCTCCTCAGTGTTGGTGTCCTGGAGGTTGGTAGTCGATCGACTGTCTGTCTTGTTCCTGCGCCTCCTTCTGTCTCTGCAGCGTTTGCAGCGCCTCCTCTGGTGGCTGCTGGAACTTCATATTGTCAAAATTGTGTCCTCCTACATGATTTGGATCTCAGTGAAAGAGGTTCTTGATCTTTTCAAAAGTCTCATGTACTGTTTGTCTTTCTCTGACCTGCCTCTCATGATCCGTCCCCAGGTGTGTATGTTCAACCTACTGTTTGTGGTGTGTGTGGGAGTGGCTCTTCCCTGCAGGGCCTGGCGCCCCCTGTTGTCGGGGATGTGTACAGTGTGGACCTGTGTGGTGGCAGTTTGTAAGATGTTGTACCAGCTCAACGTTGTCCAGCCTAACACCTGCAACTGCAGCACGGTAACCTCTTCTTCTATGGCATTGATTGTCTCAATGAGTGTTGTACTGACATGTCTGTCTGTCTCCAGCCAAGTAACTCCTCTACCAATCTTTCTCGCTCGGTATTGTACTCCAGTCCAATTGACCCCGCCCAGTGGGTTGGCCTTCGCAAATCTGAGGGAAAACTGCTCGACTACCTGAGGGTGAGAAGTGGCATCACACAAGCACTTACCAGATAGCTTGATTTTACTTTTACTTTTCTTCACAGTACAACCTGATGATGCTCGCGCTGTTAGCTTTTGAGGTGACGGTTTACAGACACCAGGAGCTCTACCGTCTCCGCTGCAACAAAGTTCCGCCTCTGACAAGAACATTGTTCCATGACATCACCAGGCGTCATTTAGATGAAAACATGCTGAGCTGCGCCAAATATTTCCTCAATTACTTCTTTTACAAGTTTGGCCTGGAGGTGTGTAAATATTAGCATAGCAGTTAAGTCAAAGAGTCTTCAAAAATGACTTGTCTTTTGCTTTTCAGACTTGCTTTCTGTTGGCAGTTAATGTGATTGGTCAGCGAATGGATCTGTTCGCTGTCGGCCACGCTTTTGGGCTCATCAGCGTCCTGTCAAGGCGCAGCAGGAAGCGGATTAGTGCAGTGTGGCCCAAGTACTGCTACTTCCTGTCAGCGCTACTATGTTTCCAGTATCTGCTGTGCATTGGATTCCCTCCTGCTGCCTGCAAAGGTTTTATCTCACCACTACGTAGCAAACCAGAAGATGTTGCTTCTATATTTTGTTTATAAATAACTCTTTTATTTCAGATTATCCATGGCGACCACCGACATCCAACATGGACTCCAACGTAGTAAAATGGCTTTTCCTCCCAGATCATCTGACTCCACCAAATCCACTCTTCCTCCTCTGTAAGACTATCTTCATCCTCACCATAGTGGAACGTGATTGACTTAAATGCGGGAAAAAAATGTTGTGTCATCTAGACGACTTCCTGCTTCTGCTGGGCGCCTCACTGCAGCTTCAGGTGTTCGAGGATGAACTTGATGCCGGTGTCCAGACGCTGGCGGGGGACAACGGCGAGCTGGACGCAGAAGACGCACAGGCCTGGGATCCAGTCATGAGGCTCCGTCTCAGCACCGTCCCTGACTTCATGCTGTGCAGGTAAGCACTGGACAATTTCTGTCAGTCTTCACTTTGAATGTGTGTTTGACATCTGACTTACTTTCACAGGTCCTACCTCGATATGACGAAGATCATTATTTTCTGCTACATGTTCTGGTTTGTCCTCACTATAATCTTCATCACTGGGACCACAAGGTAAGATAGTACAAAACATTCAGGAAGTTTCAGTATTACTTTTTTTTTTTTTTTTTGTCCTGGCCAGCTTCTCAGGCAAATCATATTGTTCATGTAGATGCCCAAGTTTCAGTATTACATGTTCTAACTTCCTGTTCCAGGATCAGCATCTTCTGTATGGGTTACCTGGTGGCATGTTTTTACTTCCTTTTGGTGGGCGGAGACTTGCTGCTGAAACCTGTCAGCTCTATCCTGGTTTACTGGGACTGTCTGATCGGCTACAATATATTTGTCATCACCATGAAGAACATCCTTTCTGTATGTGCTGAAAACCTTGTTCTTGTCTTATGGTGATTGCTCTGAAAAACTTCTGAATGACTGTTTGCTGAGCTGCTCCAGATCCTGGCATGCGGTTTCATCAAGTCGCTGGTTGTGAACCACTGTTGGCTGGTCCAGCTCTTCAGTCTGGCGTGCACCATCCGAGGATACACTAAACGTATGTACACCGTTTGTCAGTCAGTCATGATGTCCTTGTTGTCTTCTCCTTTGTTCACTTACATGTTGCCTCTCCAGCGGAGCAGCAGAGCAGTAAACAGTGTGAGCTGCCAAGCGACGAGGCAGGGATTATCTGGGATGGTGTGTGTTTCTGCTTCCTGTTGCTGCAGCGAAGGGTTTTTAGAAGTCACTACTTCCTGTATGTGGTCCTGGACCTGCAAAACACGCAAGTGCTAGCCTCCAGGTAAGATACACACGTACAGTATGCACGTACAATACATGCGCTTAATAAGTCTTCTGTTTCGTAGGGGGGCAGAGCTTTTTGAAGCGTCCACTGTGAAAGCGGTACGAGCGAGACTGGAGGTGGAGAAGATGTCCATGGACCTGCTGAAGAGACAGTAAGACTTCTTTCCACTCTACCACCCCAACCCGGTCGAAAGAAAACACCCTGACGTGTGTGACTTATTTTTGTCACAGGATGGAGAGGATTAAATCTCGCCAGCAGAAGTTTCGCAGAGGAAAAGAGAAAATGCTCAGTTTGACGCAAAAGAGCATTCATAGTGATGGTGTGTAAGCTTCTTAATTGCCTTGGTAACAAGCCAAACAAGCACCAAATGTTTTGTTGTTTTAACATTCAGCACATGAAAAGTCAAAAGGGCGGCATCATGGCGATTGGTGGAGACCCTGGGTGAACCATGCCTCCAGTGAGTTAAATGATCCTTGAAAGTTACCACTGCACTTCTCGCGAATTTACTTTTAATGCTGTGTGTCCTGCAGTGGTAAGGAGTGGCGACTACTTTCTGTTTGAGAGCGACAGTGAGGAGGAGGAAGAGGATAAAAGGGAGCAGGTGGAGGAGGAAGAGAAACATCCTGAGAAATCCGCTTTCCAGGTAGGTGACCGTTTTCTTAATGGTGTCTGCTGAGTGTCACAAAATGTCTAACTTGTGGTGGTTCAGTTTGTCTATCACGCCTGGATAACTGACTCCAGAACAGCATTGAGAGCTCGTCACAGTCAAAAGAAACTGTGGAAGAAGAACTCGAGTGAAGAACGGAGGGGGGAAAAGACAGCAAGTGAGGAAGAACTTGAATGTATTTTACTATGCAGTAGTGCATCTTCTTTGCTATTTCATCATACAATTGTGACTTTAGCATATGGATCTACTGAAGTGATGGAGGAGTCGGAGGAGGACGGAGATGAAGACAAGGAGGATGGACCAGGTACAGGGAGAAGCTCAGCAACGTCTTTCTGTATATGCTATTGAAAATGTACCAAAAACTGACCTCAAGTCATCTTTCACTTTTGAGATACCATCCTACATCGGGTCTCCAGCATCCTTCGCTTTTGCTGGGTTCTGTTGTCGGCTCTGCTGGACTCGTTGACCTCTTGGCTCTGTGGTTTGTGTCGAGAACACGTCGACATTTCCACCGTCCTCCGAATGGAGCGCTGCATGCTGACCCAGCAGGCCAAGCAGGTAGGGCTCAATGACGATGCTGATAAAAAAATATATATATAGCAGCACAGCTTATGTTTGGTCGTGGATTGTCTCCTGCTTGTTTCCTCAGGGTCAAGTGCCATCCAGAGAGGCCATCCATGTCTACTACCAAGAACAGATGATAAGAAATTCCAGAGAATCGGGATTAGACCATGAGGAAGGGGGATATACAACAGGGAAAAGACAGTGTGAGGAAGAGGAGGCTCTAAGTATGGATACAGATGAAGAGGAAAGCCCAGGATCAGATGAACAAGCTCAAGCAGAACCTACAGGAAGTGGACTAGAACTCGCCTCCAGGGAGGAAGCATTAGAGATACTTCAAGCTACAATAGAAGATGATTCAGTTGTAGGCCTTACAAGGGAAGATTACCCAGAACTCCCTGTGGCTACAACCAGCCGGCGCCAACGATCCAAACTTACCAGGATGCAGAGGTTGACATCGTCCTCGTTTTCTTCATCCTCAGAAAAAGAGGAGCACAGGTTGGTCCTTTAAAGCAACTAATTTTTCACCCTCACCATCTCTTCTGCTGTGATTTGATGGTGATGGTGCTGTCATGTGTTGATTGATCAGCGCCAGCGAACCTCCAGCCTGCCTCTTGTGTCAGGTGTGCCCTCCGTCCTACAGTCATGCTCTTGGCCTGAATATCCAGGCCAAAGAAGTTGAGCAGGACACTTCCAAAAAGAGGAGGCGAGGGACAAGATCAGGATTAAGGGAGAGGCGTCCGGTATTTGAGACGACTGACTTACCGTCTGCTTGCACCTTCGCTTCCTGTCCATTGGCATCTCGTCCACAGGAGCTGACAGCGAGTGAGCTGCTGAAGAACAGGTGAAGACCTAAATGAAATACCTGAACTTGATGATGGTTTATAATCCGATTCTCTCTTGTTCAGGTCTTTCCACAACGAGGAGCTAGAGGCATCAGACGGTTTCTATGGCAACCAACCCCAACTGCTCCAGCTGTGCTATGCCATCTACAACATTCTGGCTGCTAGGTAGCGTCTACAACGTTCCATGCAATTCAAAACTAGATTCAAGCTACAGATTCAGTAACCGATGTCCACCGGTTAGGTCGGAGACGGTGTGCTACCTGGTCATCGTCTTGAACCACATGGTGTCTGCCAGCTGTCTAACCTTGGTTCTTCCTGTGCTGGTGTTCCTTTGGGCAACTCTGTCAGTTCCTCGACCTAGTAAGACCTTCTGGATGACGGCAATCATCTACACAGAGGTTTGGAAAATGTACACCTGTGCTACAGTCCTTGTAACACGAGTTGTTTACACTTAACACTGGTCTCCATCCTCAGGTCACCATTGTGATCAAGTATTTTTTCCAGTTTGGCTTCTTCCCCTTCAACCAAAAACTGGAGGTGGACCGCTCCAAACCCTTCCACCCTCCTAACATCCTGGGGGTGGAGAAGAAGGAAGGCTATGTCCTGTATGACCTTCTGCAACTGCTTGCTTTATTCTACCACCGAGCCATACTGAAGGTACACTCTCAGTCCCACTCCCGTTTGGTTAAAAACACAAACACAAATTTTGTCATTTCTATTTCGCAGTGTCATGGTCTCTGGGACCAGACTGCTGCTACTGATCCTCAACATCACCTGACAAACCAGTCAGAATTTAGTCCATGTTCGACCCCGACCGACACAGTACACTGGCGTGGTGGAAGTCACACTCGTTCTAGCTCAACCCAGCTGTGCTCTCCTGCAGGTCAAATTAAACTCACTTTCACAAAACATAATTGATGGATGTATTGTTGACAGGTTTTTTTCATCTTTAGGCAGTCTGAGTTCTATTCAGAAACTCAGCAAGCTGGACCTTCTGCTGGAGAAGCTTACAGAACTTACAATCCGAGTCAAGCGGTTTTGTTTTAGCAGGTATGCTAAAGCTGAGCGGCACAAAATTGATTAGCTGTAGATTGACACCTGCTCCACTCTCTATCAGGTGTAAGTCTTTCTACGGTCCAGTGCGTCAGTTCTTTCAAGCACTCGTTCAACCAGAATACAGTGCTGTCACAGACGTTTATGTCTTGATGTTTCTGGCGGACACCATCGACTTCATCATCATCGTCTTCGGCTTCTGGGCCTTTGGGGTATACTCTAATACCTCAAGTCGCTTTACTTTATTTACTTAAACTTTTTTTATTTATTTTGCTTACATTTTAGAAACACTCCGCAGCTGCCGACATCACTTCCTCCCTGTCGGAAGACCAAGTTCCTGAAGCATTCTTGGTGATGGTTCTTATCCAGTTTGGTATGTGTCAGTTAGAGTAATTATTAAACACAAGAGTGATTCCTCAGAGAGTTATTTTCACTCTTAAACAATTGATTCTTGCATGTACCACGCATGACCGTCCCTTGAAAAAACGGAATCGAACAGTATTTAGAAACAAAAGCACGCATCCACATTGAGCTGTCTCGTATCTTCATTTCCGTGAGAATTAAAAATAGTTTGTAAAATGTCAATAGATTATTTTATATGACAAGAGATTCACAACAGTCTTAGCCAGGTATGGGCAATTATTTTGACTCGGAGGCCACATTGGTCAGTAAACCGGGGTTTGTTGTGTATATATATATATATATATATATATATATATATATATATATATATATATATATATATATATATATATATATATATATATGTATGTGTGGGAAAAAAATCACAAGACTATTTCATCTCTACAGGCCTGTTTCATGAGGGGGGGGTTCCCTCAATCATCAGGAGATTTTAATGGGAGCATTCACATACCATGGATTATATAGGGCACAGAGTGGGTGGGTACAGGCTGGTGTAGGGGCGTGGTGATTGGCTCATGTGTTACCTAGGAGGTGTTTCCGTCTGTGGCGGCATGCTGTTACAATTTCGCTGCGCTTGTTGAGGGATGACAGGTCTGGACGGTAAATAACAAACAGTTTTTCTTTCAAGCATAGGTTGCATCTTTTATTACCACTATTGTAAGGTGTGCTGGATGCAAGAATTTGCCATGTTATTGAATATTCAACATTATTGTCTTTGAGGTCCCAAATGTGTTTGCGGAGTTCTGTGGTATTCCGCAGGTTTTGGTTCCTGAAAGAAGCCTTGTGATTGTTCCATCTGGTTTTGAACTCTCCTTCAGTTAATCCTACATATGTGTCGGATGTGTTAATGTCCTTGCGTGTTACCTTAGATTGGTAGACAACTGATGTTTGTAAGCACCCCCCGTTGAGAGGGCAATCAGGTTTCTTTCGACAGTTGCAACCTTTGTTGGTTTTGGAGTCGCTCTGTCCGGGGGCCGACGGCTCATTTGCAATTGTTTTGTTGTGGTTTGAGATGATTTGTCGTATATTGTTCATACAGCTGTAGCTCAATTTAATGTTGTTCTTGTTGAATACTTTTCTTAGGGTGTTGTCTTTGGGAAAGTGTATGTCAATCAGATTGAGGAATTTGTGTCCAATGTTAGTTGAGACATTTTTGCTGTATGGGAGGTTGTACCAGATGATGTCGTTTCGTTTTCTGTTCTTTTTCGGTTGGTTTCCTGGCGTGGGTTCATAGGTGAGGGTGAAATTGTATCCGCTTTCATCAAGGGCTTTTTGGTACGGGGGGGTTGCTTGGTCAAATTCAGCTTTGCTAGATGACAGCATCGATAGCCTTTTATTACCGTATTTTCCGCACTATAAGGCGCACCGGATTATTAGCCGCACCTTCTATGAATTACATATTTCATAATTTTGTCCACCAATAAGCCGCCCCGGACTATAAGCCGCGCCTACGCTGCGCTAAAGTGAATGTCAAAAAAACGCTGCGCTAAAGTGAATGTCAAAAAAACAGTCAGATAGTTCAGTCAAACTTTAATAATATATTGAAAACCAGCGTTCTAACAACTCTGTCCCAAAATGTACGCAAATGTGCAATCACAAACATAGTAAAATTCAAAATGGTGTAGAGCAATAGTAACATAATGTTGCTCGAACGTTAATGTCACAACACACAAAATAAACATAGCGCTCACCTTCTGAAGTTATTCTTCATTCGTAAATCCTTCGAATTCTTCGTCTTCGGTGTCCGAATTGAAAAGTTGCGCAAGCGTGGTATCCAAAATGGCCGGTTCCGTCTCGTCGAAGTCATCGGGAGTCAGTGTCGCTGTTGTTCTGTGAATCCTGCCTTCCGGAAAGCTCGGACCACAGTTGTGACCGAAATATCTGCCCAGGCATTTACGATCCACTGGCAAATGTTGGCGTATGTCGTCCGGCGCTGTCTGCCCGTCTTAGTGAAGGTGTGTTCGCCTTCGGAGCTGTGTGAAAAAAGCCACCCGGCCTCTTCGCGTAAACTTCCCTTAACCACTCGCTCATCTTTTCTTCATCCATCCATCCCTTCGAGTTAGCTTTTATGATGACGCCGGCTGGAAAGGTCTCTTTTGGCAAGGTCTTCCTTTTGAATATCACCATGGGTGGAAGTTAGCATGGCAAGCTAGAACCACAGTGAAGGATGACTTCTCATTCCCTGTGGTGCGAATATTCACCGTACGTGCTCCCGTTCCACAGTGCGGTTCACAGGAATATCAGTTGCTGTGAAATACGGTAGTAATCCGTGTGCGGATGGAGAGATTGCGTCTTTTTATGAACCGGATCCTTTTCGCTTAGTAGGAGCCATTTTGTGGTCTTTACAGATGTAAACAGGAAATGAAACGTACGGTGATATCCGCGCGTTTTTTCTTCTTCTTCCGGGGGCGGGCGGTAGCTTACAGTAGAAGAAGAAGCGCTTCCTGTTCTATGGGGGCGGGTGCTTACCTTGGCGGTTGCTTGCGTAGAAGAAGAAGCGCTTCCTGTTCTACCGGGAAAAAAGATGGCGGCTGTTTACCGAAGTTGCGAGATCGAAACTTTATGAAAATGAATCGTAATAAAGCGCACCGGGTTATAAGGCGCACTGTTAGCTTTTGAGAAAATTTGTGGTTTTTAGGTGCGCCTTATAGTGCGGAAAATACGGTAATTCCGGTAGGTATTCTTTTCGTGGTGGTGGGTGGGTGGTTGCTGTCATGGTGCATGTATTGGAGTGTTGTGTTGGGTTTCGTGAATGGTTGGTAGCTGTTATTTCTCAGGTTGAAAGTGACGTCAAGGAAGTTGACGGTTTGCTTGTTGGCTTCAATCGTGATCCGTAGGCCGTTCTCTTTGAAAATTTGGCATATGCGCTTCTTGGTATTCTCGCTGCTCCTTATATATATATATATATATATATATATATATATATATATATATATATATATATATATATATATATATATATATATATATATATATATATATATATATATATATATATATGTAACATATAAAAAGGGTTTACCCTTAATGCAGTGCTTCTCAAATATTTTCTGTTACGCCACCCTACTCTTCATTGTGACTATAAATAGTATAATTTGTCTATGAAATTGTTATAATAAAACCTCTGCATAACATTGTAAGCTTACTAACGTTAAAGGAAAGAACTCACCAGTCCTTCCTTGTCTCCCACCATGGTTACAGTGAAACCAAGTGCTACATACATATTCTGACGCAATTTTTACATTTTATTACCAATCTTATGATAAGAAACGACACAATTCCGGCAGGTTTTACTCCGAACACTTCCTCTTTTGCCACTAATCACCTTTCAGGCACAGAAGGTGTGTTTGCAAACATGGGAAAAACAAACGTCAAATCCAAACTACACGAACATAAAACATTAACACCAGCTGATCATTACAGTATGAATTAATATATATATATATTTGCTTACTTTGACAAGTGATGTACCGAAAACTTAACTACCAGAAAAAGATTTTGATTACCGAAAACCGCGCTGCCGAAACTGGTTGTAAACAAAATGCACGGTATTGTCTGGAGCGTTGTCGGCAAATCTGCAATGTTGACGCAATTTTAATACATCCAAGATATACCCGCGGACAGCCATCTACAAAATTTGAAAATATTAAGAGGACAGCTTTTAAGGAAAGAAAGTCCAACTGGAGTAGCAGTGCAAAGCAAGTGTGACATCATGCTTGTTGCAGCTCGCCTCTCGTCAGGGACATCGAGGGACAGAAGTAGTCTCTACACACAACTACTTTTTATAATAACACCAGAAGAAAATGCTAGATTTGTTGCTAGTTGTTTTTAATAATAACGTAATTAAAAGTCTCTAGATACTAGATACCAAAAAAAGTTCAACAATATACATACATATATACCAAATAATAATCCTACATTTTTTTTAGCTTTTTTAAAGAAATATAAAATAATATATCATCATAGCAAATTATTCGATGATGTCATGGTGACCACACCCATAACTACACTCCTGCTGCCACAGATATCTTGGTAGTCTAGGGGAAACCCTGATATATGTGTTTATGTGTGTATATATTATATATACATACATATATAAACATTTACAGGGTTTACCCTAGACTGCCAAGGTACCTGTGGCGGTGGGGGCGTGGTCACAATGATGTAATCGATTAATTTGCATAGCTTGCTATAATGATATGATTTTATTTAAAAAGGCTCCAAAAATGTATACATACAATTAAAACAAATCTGGTTTTATTCATTAGTATTAACATATATATTTTTTCTCGTTTTGCCATATTTTTAATTGTTGCTGCTTTTTGTACAAGGTACTTTGTTGAGATTTTTTCAAGTGTTTACAGACTTCTAATGACTTTTTTTAAATTAAAGAAAATTAACAGTGTTTAGAGCCTCTACTTCTGTCCCTCGATGTCCCTGACTAACGAGGCTGAAGCGAGCATGGCGTCACACTTGCTTGGCGCTGTTGCTCTAGTTGGACTTCCTCTTTTTAAAAGCAGCCACTGTCCTCTTAATATTTGCACATTTTGTAGATGGCTGTCAAAGGGTATATCTGCAATATATATAAAATTCACGTCCACATCGCAGACATGCCGACAATGCTCCAGACAATGGCATGCGTTTTGTTTACATGCAGGTTCGGCAGCGTGGTTTTCGGTGATCAAAGTCTTTTTTCCGGTGGTCAAGTTTTCAGTACATCACTTGTCGCTATAAACATCAATTCATACTGTAACGACCAGCTTATGGTAATGTTTATTCGTGTAGTTTGGATTTGATGTCAGTTTTTACAATGTTTACAAACACACCGTCCGTGCCTGAAAGGTGATTGGCGGAGAATGAGGTAGCGTTGTTTGTCCGGCGGGGAAGCGAAAACTCAAGGAGACAAAAGTGTTTTCATGAGAGGTAAAACATGTTGGAATTGTTATTATAAAATTGGTAATAAAATGTAAAAAACTGCGTCGGACTTTGTGTGATTTCTTCTGGGGGCTACAATACATTATATTACTTTAATTAGTTTTCAAGTTAAAAAAACAACAACCTTATTTTCAAGGTGTGGCAGTTATAAAAATGCCGTGGCGGCACACCACATTCAATTACATTAAGGGGAAACCCTGATTTGTATATACACACACACACACACAAATATATGTGTGTATACATATAATATATATTAGGGATGTCCCGATCCAGGTTTTTGCACTTCCGATCCGATACCGATACTGACCGATACCGATACTGACCGATACTGGCCTATCCGAGCATGTATTAAAGTTTAAAGTTATTTAGCCTACTTAGTTGTCAGAATAATGTTGAAAAGGGTTTTAGTACTCTTGATAACAACTAGCCAGCTGAATTAGGGGAGTTTGAATAATACACAATGGTTGGTAACAAGAAACTGACCTGTTTATTCAAGGATAAACACTAAATAGACACAATTATACATGACAAACAGAAATGGCATCATTGAAACTAGGGCTGGGCGATATGGCCTTTTTTTAATATTGCGATATTTTAAGGCCATATTGCGATACACGATATATATCTCGATATTTTGCCTCAGCCTTGAATGAACACTTGATGCATATAATCACATCAGTATGATGATTCTATGTGTTTTGATTGATTGATTGAAACTTTTATTGGTAGGTTGCACAGTGAAGTACATATTCTGTACAATTGACCACTAAATGGTAACACCCCAATAAGTTTTTCAACTTGTTTAAGTCGGGGTCCACTTAAATTGATTCATGATACAGATATATACTATCAGATATATACTATCATCATAATACAGTAATCACACAAGATAATCACATTGAATTATTTACATTATTTATAATCCAGGGTGTGGAGGGGGGCGCCGGATGTAAGTGTCAAAAAGACAGCCAAAAGAGTTTGATATGAGAATAAATCTAAAGTTAAAATATAGGGTAGAAATGCACCCATTTGCAGGAAATGTAGTCTTGATTTTCAAAATTTTCTTTCAAGGCTTGCATGTCTACATTAAAACATTCTCCTTCATACTGCATTAATATATGCTACTTTTAAACTTTCATGCAGAGAAGGAAATCACAACTAAACAAATCACTAATTTTTTCATACGGTGTTGATGTGGAAATGTTTGCCTCGGCATTTTGATGGTGTGGGCGTGTGGCACCGAATGGAGATAAGCGTCTCGACAGACGTTACAATATTTGAACAATGATGACGAAAACTGTTATCTCTGTCGTGTCCGTGTGTCGAAAATTGTTATGCGCTTATTTTTTGATTTGATTTTGTGCGTGGCATATAATTGCTATGCGCAGAGGACGTTTGAGCAGTGCGCAATTGCACAAGCGCGCACCTTAGAGAGAACGTTGGTCACACGGCTGCGCTAGCATCACAGCTAAAGTTAGCCATGCTGCTACCTCTCTGCTGGGAGAGGACGTATACGTATGTGACGTATGACGTGACAGTATGTGACGTGTGTAAGAAGGTGCGCTTACTGTCTGTGAGACGGAGACACAGAAAAGAGTGAGAAGAGCCTGTCGTGTAATGCCAGCAGCTAAAAGCAACTGCGTGAGAATCCACAGACCTGTGGATGTGTTGAAGGTGTGCTGGAAAATGCAGGACGGAAATTAGGGAGCAGCAGAAAAGTGGAATGTATTATTTAAATAGGTGTGTTGGAAAACACAGAGCGGAGTTTTTTTTTTAAACTGGATCTGGATCGGCATTTTCCCATGCTTGGCCGATACGCATTTTTTGGCAAATATCGGCGGCCGATCCGATCCAAATATCGGATCGGGACATCCCTAATATATATACACATACAAACATACGGTATATATGGCATGATAACAGCTAGATATTTCGGTGTAACAGGGGAGTATGGAGGTTAATTAGCGTCTTTATTAAGAAAGCTTTTCTTTTACACTGAATTTATGTAACTGAATTTATTGCGTTGGAATTTTGCGAACCGAATTTTTTTACATCAAATTATGCTCACAAAAAAAAATCAGTGTAAAAAAATTCAGTGTTGAAAAATTTGCTGCTTCAAAAAGGACTCACTTATGGTAAATTAAGACTGAAGCAATCAATCTTGTCTCAGAACCAGCCAATGAGGTGTCAAGTTTGAAGTCAAGTGACACGGGTTTTGCAAAACAACATACGAAAGGCAGTCAGCTGGGCTACCTGGGCATAATACAACATAATAAACACTTCAATGTGGCCCACTGGATGTTTTCAAACTATAGAAATGATTCCAATGTTTAGAATCTGCACTTTTGAATGCCATACAAAGCTCTGCTTCATGCAGACCAGGCACGAACAGAGTGGGCAGAGCTTGTATATGGAGCAACGAGTGTCAGACAGAGGCAGATTTCTACAGCAAAGTTCTGCAGAACAGTGATATTATATCGAATATGTGGACATTTTTTACCCTTTGCGTTTATGTTTCGTGTTTGTTGCATCTTTGTTGTTCTTGCTTGATTATAAAAGATGTCGATCAAGGAGGTGGTCTGCAGTAGAGGAGTAATGGGCTGCAACTAACAACTAATTTGATAATCGATTAATCTGTTGATTATTACTTCGATTACTCAATTAATAATCGGATAAAGGAGACAAACTACATTTCTATCCTTTCCAGTATTTTATTGAAAAAAAAACAGCACCATGTTCTTTCAACTTGCCAAATAAAACAAGGCAAATGTTACAAAAATGTTTTTTTTTTTTATAAAGTGCACCACTGTCATGCACAATAGCAATAATTTTTCTTGGGGAGTTTCAAACCTGGCAACTACCTATTCCAACCATTCTGCAATGTTGGATGCTGAATGTCTTTCCTCTAGCGGCATGGTCGTAAGGCAGATTGACTTCATGTTCCATTCGTCTCCAATGTAATGGGATGTATTGCCAAGGTAGGCTTCCGTGGCTCCCCCTTTCCACACATCAGTAGTGAGAGCAATTTTGCTCTGGGTAGCTTTTATGTCAGTCTACACTGCTTGGAATGTCTGCTCGTACTTCCTCTCCATCAGTTTGGTAAAATGGGTCTTCGAGGGAAGAGTGTAACCAGGGTTGAGGACGTGAATCATTTGTCTAAAACCTTCATCCTCCACCATTGATAGTGGTCTTATGTCAGTTACCAACATATTCAGGATAGCATCAGTCAATGCAGCTGCTTGCTGTGGTGTGCAGACCTTCCTTTGTACCAAGTCATGTAACTTAATACATACCTAGTTGATTTAATTGATCATTTCTGACATAAAAGGCAAATACGCCACTACATTAAAAAAAAAAGCTAAATTAAATAAATGGACATTGGGGTTGCAGAATACACCAATAACACAGAAATGTAACTCATCAGATCAGAACTGGATCAGCTTTTGTACACGTTTTTGTTGTGAATAATAAAGGATTCATTTTAGGCTGCCTCTGAATAATAGCATGAAATATTCCAGCACCTTCATAACGTTTAATTATACTAAAGCGTCACTCAAATCTAAATAGATTTATATAGCTTTATTGGGCTCAGCTACATTGATCCATTATGAAACGAACCTGAGATATTTCTGTCCGTTACGTTTATTTCCAAATTGGTAACCGTGCGTTTTCTCTCTCAAAACGGAGTCAAATGTGCCAGACACATTATCAGCCCCGCGTTGCAACAAAGGGATAACGTTAACGTTACTCACAAAAAAGAGCTGGCGTGCTGAACTCATGAATGCCTGTTGCCACTCAAAACAACAGAGGAAATGAAGTCGTCGCGTCGCACTCTCCAAAACGTTCTTAACACTCTGAAAGTTAATACACAACAATTGCTGCTGCGCTTCCTTAAAAAAAATCTCCTCGTTAACAAAAGATTAAAAACACACAAAGACGGACACAATGTACCCGGACTATGGACTTAAAACGTTACGTACCGTGAGTTCTCTTCATCCATGGCTCCAACATGTTTCCTCTTCAGGTGCTCCCGAAGCAATGTTGTACTTCCGTGCCATGCGAGGTCCATGCTGCACATTTTGCAGGAAACGGTCTTCTTTGAAGTATTTAAAGTAAAGTGTTCCCACACTTTTGACGACTTAGGTCGTACACTTTTCTCCATTGAAGCAATAACCTCAAGATGATTCTAAGCTGAACTATCGGTACTGTTTTCCTCCGCCATTTTTCGAATGTTTCCAGGCAAAGGAGACGGCGTCGTCATGTGAGCTGCACATGACACATCATTGGCTGGCTTACTGCCACCTCATGAGACGTAGCCGCAGCACATGCGCATGGCATAGATGCAACAAATCGATGACTAAATTAATCGCCAACTATTGTTATAATCAATTAGTTGCAGCCCTAGTTCTTATATTCTCAATATTCTTCTTCTGTTTTATGGTTCATAGCTAATATTGTAAATCCCACTTTCCATCATTTTTATGTACAGTCTGACTGTCATCTAATTAAGTAAAAAAATTATGGTTCATTCCGTTTTTGAGATGGTCTGTTTCGCTTTTTACTGAAAAAGACACTCAGAATGTACATGAAAATACAGAATGTGGGATTTGTAATATTAACTATGAACAATAAAACACTGAATATAAAACACCTCCTTGATCGACATCTTTTATATTTGAGCAAGAGCAATAAAAATGCAACAAACACGGCGAAAAATAAAAGCAAAAGGATTAAAAAACATCCACTTATTTGATTTGATATCACTGTTCTGCAGAGGTCTCAAGCTTGTTGTTGCCCCGGCCACTCTGCCCCGTGCCTCGTCTGCATGAAGCAGCACTTCCTATGGTCACTGTAGTGTGATGTTCATCTATTTATGACCAAACTTTGTCTTGTGAACAACGAGCTTACGCTCAAGCATCCATCCATCCATTTTCTACTGCTTGTCCTTCTCTGGGTCGCTGGAGGATATCCAAGCTGCATTTGGGTGGAAGGTGGGGTACACCCTGGAAAATCCAAACATCTATATGTAGCCCCTGTCTTCTTTGTTACATTTACCTGAACATAATTATACAGCACCATCTGCTGGTCACATTGTGTATCACAGTCAGTTTAGTTGCATGTCATGACAGTAGTAACTCGTATGCAGTGATGAGCAGTAACAAACTACATGTAACTAAACTACGTAGATTAACTACATTTCCCAGTAGCTTAGCTACTTTTTTAACAAGCAGCTTTTCCTGTAGCTTAGCTATTTTTTAGACCCATATAGGTAGCTTACATCAAAGCTACA
The DNA here is from genome assembly GCF_033978685.3 of Nerophis lumbriciformis. Lineage (NCBI taxonomy): Eukaryota > Metazoa > Chordata > Actinopteri > Syngnathiformes > Syngnathidae > Nerophis > Nerophis lumbriciformis. The sequence goes on along the minus strand of NC_084554.2, from coordinate 35,012,970 downwards.
AGCTCCAAAGAGAGACAAAATATAGAAAAAATACAATGATCTGGATAATGAGAACATCCCTACATACGGAGAAAATCACGGTTAGAGCAAAACATTACAGACTGGCCAATCAGAGGCAAGGTTAGGCAGGTCTTCGAAACGAGTAAGCAAAATCATAACAGACACGCACTCATGTCACGCGATGACAAATGAGTCTAAACCAATGAATGCCAGTGTGACTGATCACTCACCTGTCAAACTCATTGCCGATCGACTTTTCTGGCTTCTGTTCGTTTTGCCATGGCTTCCGTGACACTGCCTCAGCAGGGCAGCAGCTAGCTAGAATTAACTTCCTAGTTTCTGGTAATCAGACTGAAAATGTGAATTTTTACCGGCGCATTGACATTTCTTTTGTAAAAAGAGGGAACAATTGGGGAAAGTCGGAGATCGTTTTTGTCCAACAAGAAAGCTGCAGTATATGTGGCTATCATGTCACTGACGCACGTGATAACTCATTAGTATTAATATCATTTAACAATTCTGTCCTCTTGTTATTATAATAATGTTTTGTTCTCAAAACACTAGTTGTGTATCTAAGTTTTAGTATAGTGGCACTACACTTTATGTCAGGGGTCTCAAACTCAATTTACCTGGGGGCCACTGGATGCAGAAAATGGGTGAGGCTGGGCCGCAAGAAAAGATTTCTTAAAAAGAATCTAACATGCACTTTTTAATGAATTCACCTTCTTTGAATGGCTTTCCCGCCCTAGCAACCATCTCACTCACCATGTAGCTAGCTTTGACTGCTGCACTGCTCTTTTCGCTTGCTTTCTTGAAGAAATCTTGTTGCCTCAGTAGACTGGTTTTAAAATTTGCAACCTGGTTCACTCTCTCATCTCCCTGGTATTTTGCATACTCCTCAGCATGTCGAGTTGTATAATGACGTTTCAAATTGTATTTCTTGTGCACTGCAACTTTCTCTGTGCAAATAAGACACGTCGGGGTGCCCCTGTGCTTAACAAAGAAATATTGCATCTACCACTTTTCCTGGAATTGTCTTTGCTCATCACTAACCTTTCTCGTCACTGCAGGCTTTGAAAAAGACATGTTTGGGGTTGTGGAATATATTTGTATTTAGCCGACGCACGTAGAATAATGTTATTTCCGCAATGTGTGTCGTTCCGCTTTTCCTCCCTACAGCAACACGGCGGTCGGCGGAAAGTACCGGGATCGCGAGCGCAAAAAAGTGACGGCTCCCGGAGTGTTATGTGGCGTCATATAAAAATATATGTAGTGTTCATCGTGTGAGGTAATGCAAATTAAACAATAATAAAAAAAAAATAACGGTTTGAATTGGTCCAGGTTATCAGGGACTTTATTACTGACAGACAGGTGTCACGGTGTGACTGCAGCCAGGCACGTAAGAAAACCCTCGTCTCCATGGCAACGTTTCTGACGCTTTCACTCATTTGCCGCTTTTCCACTAACGCAGGGGTATTTTGGACCCAAATAACAAAAATCGTCTCTGTCTGGAGCCAAGGGGAGGAGGGGGGGGGGGTCTCGCCGTGGAGTTTACAGTTACGGTAGCACAATTAGCCCCGAAAGGGCTAACATCACGACTAACGGGTTACACGTCCGATTCGCCCAGCGACTCTCTGTCGGAGTATCAGCGCTGGGGTCCAGTGCAGCACAGTTTTGTATTGTCGCTCGGTCCTTCGGCGGAGTGCTTTGGAAGCTACCGGACTGCTCGTCTTCCCCGCCCGGACTGTTTACAGCGGCGCCGGGGGCGGGAGCGAGCAGGCGGGCGAGCGAGGGGGGCAGGGAGGGAGGGAGGAAGAGCGTGTGCAGGTGTCGTGGAAAAGCGGCAAAATGTTTCTCTGCTTGCATCACGCAAGTGATGTCAATGCATACTTGCCAACCTTGAGACCTCCGAATTCGGGAAATGGGGGGGGTTTGAGGTGTGTGTGGTGGGGGGTTGAGGTGGGCGGGGTTGGGGGAAGGCGGGGTTGGGGGTAGCGAGGGTGTTTTTGTAGCCCGGAAAGTTAGGGCTGCAAAGGATTCTGGGTATTTGTTCTGTTGTGTTTATGTTGTGTTACGGTGCGGATGTTCTCCCGAAATGTGTTTGTCATTCTTGTTTGGTGTGGGTTCTCAGTGTGGCGCATATTTGTAACGGTGTTAAAGTTCTTTATACGACCACCCTCAGTGTGACCTGTATGGCTGTTGCTCAAGTATGTCTTGCAGTCACTTTGTGTGCCTGGAGAAGCCGCATACAACATGTGGCTGGGCATGCTGTTTGTATGGAGGAAAAAGCGCGGTGACAGGTTGTAGAGGACACTAAAGGCAGTGCCATCACGGCATGCCCTCAATATTGTCGAGAGCCATATACCACACCGTGATTGGTAGATTCCTTCAGCTACGCACACAACTCGCGGGCCGCACTAACATTAAACTTTCATGTTAAGGTGGGGGCCGCAAAATAATGTCTCGCGGGCCGCGTGTCTGAGACCCTTGCTTTATGTGGTGACAGTAGTTTCACAGGTCACTAGCAGTACAGTTACTCAAAAAGGGTAAAAAAAACCAACAACATTTGCTTTGACTCTTAGATTTTTTTGTATTAAATTTTTTGTACTTCTATTTAGTGACAAATGACCACAATGATTGACTGGTGACATGCTTCATAAATAAAGCAGCACAATTGAAATGCTGCCAGACATACTAATAAAACATAAATATCTCCCCTAATTGAAGTTAATGTGTTTTAAGTTAAGAAAACCAGATATCTATTAAAGAAATATGTCTATCTTTTTTCTGTTAAGTTAAGCAGGAAATATTTCAATTTAAGTATTATTTTCCATTTTATTCTGATTTTTTTTTTTTGGACAAATATTTAATTATTTAACATTTAGTTTCTCGTGTATTTGTATGAATTCAAAACCTGCGCAGCTAGTTAAATTTTGCTTGGAGTCCAATGGTACACAAATATGTGTGTATGTTGTGAGTCATCAGGTTATATAATCCTCAAAAACTGAATGGATGTAATTCGGAAACAGCTTCAACAAACAAGAAGTGTCTAGTTACCTTCATTAAACCTTTGTGGATAGTATACAACTCATTTTACACAAATAAAAAAGGCAAAAGAAACAAATTGGGTCAACAAGCCGTTTTTTTTGCCCAAAGTTGGTTACCTTAGGCGTTACTGCTAGCTCGACGTTAGCTTGCTAGCTAGCAATTTCTAGCTCGCATGTCCAAAAAGTAACAAAGCAACACCTGCTATCCAAATGTATACATATACACATTTATAAGGTTTCACGCCTTAAATAAACACTGGATATTGTAAGTGTTACTCAATATTCACAACTTACCAGCAATACTGCAAAATGATCCTTTTCTGAATTATGTGCTGATGAGGTGCGGTGTTGCCAGATGGGATATGACAAAATATTCGACCACAAGTTCAAAATGGTTGTCTTTTGAGAATAGCTATCGTACACACCCAATTTAACTTTGCTCTGGACATTAAAACATTACTTCACAGTTCATACCGTGTATAGTATTGCTTATACAGAAATGAGGTTTTACATTTCAATAACCAACTTGCATAGTTAGAAAGGGCGCCCCCACCTGGCTGTAAAGAGTCACGTGAGTAGCCAACTCTGGGGGGAAATATAAGAGTCACCTTGTGAGGCTGGTCGACCTGATTTATTTTGTCTTTTTTTATTTGTGTGAAAGGAGTTTGTTTTTACTATCAGCAGAGTCTGAATAGAGGCACCAGGGCTCTTAATTAGAAGACTCTATTTGGATCAATTAAAACAGTTTGTTTTTTAAGACCCGATGACGGAAAATCTACACACATATTTGTATACTAAAGGGACAAGCAGTAGAAAATGGATGGATGGATGGATTATTTGACTTCAACCAGAATTTAAATACAAAACCCAAAACCAGTGAAGTTGGCACGTTGTGTAAATGGTAAATAAAAACAGAATACAATGATTTGCAAATCCTTTTCAACTTATATTCAATTGAATAGACTGCAGAGACAAGATATTTAATGTTCGAACTGAGAAACAATTTTTTTTTTTTTTTTGCAAATAATCATTAACTTAGAATTTAATGGCAGCAACACATTGCAAAAAAGTTGGCACAGGGGCATTTTTACCACTGTGTTACATGTCCTTTCCTTTTAACAACACTCAGTAAACGTTTGGGAACTGAGGAGACCAATGTTTGAAGCTTTTCAGGTGGAATTATTTCCCATTCTTGCTTGATGTACAGCTAATTATTATTTATAACATATAAATTATCCCCTCAACTCCCCCCAAAATGGATTAACTCGCTGGAATAAAAAAGACAATATAACATACATCCATAAACATGGACGCATGTGAAAAAGTGCAATATATATATCTGTACAGTAATCTTTTTATTTATTTATATATATTTATTTATTTTATATATATATATATATTTATATATTTTTTATATATATTTATTTATTTATATATGCACCTTATTGTTTTTTTTATCCTGCACTACCATGAGCTTATGTAATAAAATTTCGTTCTTATCTGTGCTGTAAAGTTCAAATTTGAATGATAATAAAAAGGAAGTCTAAGTCTAAGTCTTAAGTTGTTCAACAGTCCGGGGTCTCTGTTGTCGTATTTTACGCCACACATTTTCAATGGGAGACAGGGCTGGACTCCAGGCAGGCCAGCCTAGTACCCACACTCTTTTACTACAAAGCCACGCTGTTGTAACACGTGCAGAATGTGGCTTGGCATTGTCTTGCTGAAATAAGCAGGGGCGTCCATGAAAAAACGTTGCTTGGATGGCAACATATGTTGCTCCCAAACGTGTATGTACCTTTCAGCATTAATGGTGCCTTCACACCCCCATATCATTACAAATGGTGGCTTTTGAACTTTGTGCCTATAACAGTCTGGATGGTTCTTTTCCTCTTTTGTCCGGAGAACACGACATCCACAGTTTCCAAAAACAATTTGAAATGTGGACTCTTCAGAACACAGAACACTTTTCCACCTTGCATCAGTCAATCTTAAATGAGCTCATGCCCAGCGAAGCGTTTCTGGGTGTAGTTGATAAATGGCTTTGGCTTTGCATAGTAGTTTTAACTTGCACTTACAGATGTAACGAAGAACTGTAGTTACTAGTTACTGACAGTGGTTTTCTGAGGTGTTCCTGAGCCCAAGTGGTGATATCCTTTACACACTGATGTCGCTTTTTGATGCAGTACCACCTGAGGGATTGAACATTCAATGTTGGTTTTTGGTGATTTCTCCAGATTCTCTGAACCTTTTGATGATATTACGGACCGTAGATGGTGAAACCCCTAAATTCCTTGCAAGCCTGTTGAGAAATGTTGTTCTTAAACAGTTTGCTCACGTATTTGTTCACAAAGTGGTGACCCTCGCCCCATCCTTGTTTGTGAATGAAGCTGCTTTTATACCGAATCATGGCACCCACCTGTTCCCAATTAGCCTGTTCACATGTGGGATGTTCCAAATAAGTGTTTGATGAGCATTCCTCAACTTTCTCAGTCTTTTTTGCAACTTGTGCCAGCTTTTTTGAAATATGTTGCAGGCATCAAATTCCAAATGAGCTAATATTTGCAAAAAATAACGTTTTCCAGTTCGAACGTTAAGTATCTTGTCTTAGCAGTATATTCAACTGCTTGAAAAGGATTTGCAAGTCATTGTATTCTGTTTTTATTTACGATTTACACAACATGCTAACTTCACTGGTTTTGGGTTTTGTAGATGTGCAGGTTTTGGACGTATACAAATATGTGGCAAAGTAATTGTTCAATAATCAATGTTTTCGTGCGAAATAACAAAATGAACAGCATAAAATTAAAAAAAACAATCCTAAATATATATATTTTCCTGCTTAACTTAACAGAATAAAAAATAGTTCTTAAACAGATATCTCTCCTGCTTAGCAGTATATATTTAGTGTGCAGCTTTATGATAGCAAAGGGGTCTCCAACTTTTATCAGTATGATAACTACTTTATAGGTCTGCCTACAGTTACATTAAAACACATGTGGCCATGGTCTTATGCTATAGTATGATCATTTGTTATTAAATGTCAGGATGTAACACTTAGAAAACTATTAAGAGTGGCAGAAAATATAATTTGACCTTTGGTGAGTTACTGTACCGCCAGCTAACAGTTGGAGACCTCTGTTATATCACTATCATAAAGTGTAGTGTCACTATCATGAAGTGCATTGTCACTATAATGAAGTGTAGTGTCACTATCATAAAGTGCAGTGTCACTATCATAAAGTGTAGTGTCACTATCATGAAGTGCATTGTCACTATCATGAAGTGTAGTGTCACTATCGTGAAGTATAGTATCACTATTGGAAAGTGTAGTGCCAGTATCATAAACAGGAGTGTCACTATCATGAAGTGCAGTGTCACTATCATTAAGTGTAGCGTCACTATCATACAGTGCAGTGGCACTATCGTTAAGTGTAGTGTCACTATTGGAAAGCGTAGTGCCATTATCATAAAGTGTAGTGTCACGATCTTAAAGTGTAGTGTCAATATTATAAAGTGCAGTCTCACCGTCAAAGTGTAGTGTCACAATCATAAAGTGTAGTGTCACTATCAAGAAGTGAAATGTCCCTATCATAAAGTGTAGTGTCACTATCATGAAATGTAGTATCACTATCATGAAATGCAATGTCCCTATCATAAAGTGTAGTGTCCCTATCATAAAGTGTAGTGTCACTATCATAAAGTGTAGTGTCACTGTCAAAATGCAGTGTCACTGTCAAAGTGTAGTGTCGTTATCGCAGTGTAGTGGCACTATCAAAAAGTGTAGTGTCACTGTCATAAAGTGTAGTGCCCCTATCGTAAAGTGTAGTGTCACTATCATAAAGTGCAATATCACTATCATAAAGTGTAGTGCCACTATCGTAAAGTGTAGTTAGTGTCACTATTTTAACTATAGTTGACTTAACTGTCAACTATCAAACATCTGTCAACGCTGATGAAGACAATGACCAACCATTTTACAAAATAATTACATAACTATTATTAATTTTGTCCATCCATCCATCCATTTTCTACCGCTTATTCCCTTAGGGGTCGCGGGGGCGCTGGAGCCTATCTCAGCTATAATCGAGCAGAAGGCGGGGTACACCCTGGACAAGTCGCCACCTCATCGCAGGGCCAACACAGATAGACAGACAACATTCACACTCACATTCACACACTAGGGCCAATTTAGTGTTGCCAATCAACCTATCCCCAGGTGCATGTCTTTGGAGGTGGGAGGAAGCCGGAGTACCCGGAGGGAACCCACGCAGTCACAGGGAGAACATGTCAAATTGGTAAATGATTGTCAATTTTTAGCGAGCTTTCTATTTGTGTGTCTGCAGGTACTATGGTGATAGACCGAGCTCTCTATTTAAGGAAGACTGTTTTGGGAAAGTTGGTCTTTCAGGTGATTTTGGTCTTAGGGATTCATTTCTGGATGTTCTTCATCCTGCCGACTGTCACTGAGAGGTGAAAAATGATTGATCAAATCAATCCCAATCATTGTTAAAGCAGCTGTTTGAAGAATGTGTGTGTGTGTGTGTGTGTGTGTGTGTGTGTGTGTGTGTGTGTGTGTGTGTGTATGTGTGTGCAGGCGCTTCAATCAGAACTTGGTGGCTCAGCTGTGGTACTTCGTCAAATGTATTTACTTTGGCTTGTCAGCCTATCAGATTCGCTCAGGTTATCCAACGCGTGTTCTCGGAAACTTCCTGACAAAGAGTTACAACTACCTCAACCTGTTCCTGTTCCAAGGGTGAGTCACCACCGCTGCTATCTATCAGAGTATATCATCACTCCATCACACCTGTTTTCACCAACTCACCTGTAGCTTTCGCCTGGTTCCTTTCCTGACTGAACTCCGGGCTGTGATGGACTGGGTGTGGACCGACACCACTTTGTCTTTGTCCTCCTGGATCTGCGTGGAGGATGTCTACGCCCACTGCTTCGTCCTAAAGTGCTGGAGGGAGTCTGAAATGGTCCGGATTCGATTCTACATACAGTTCACGCCCCTGTGAGGCTCCAAAGTAAAGTATTTGTTGTTCTCTGGTCTTCAGAGATACCCTCAGCCTCGCGGCCAGAAGAAGAAGCGAGTGGTGAAGTACGGCATGGGAGGTCTGATTGTCCTGCTGCTGATCTGCATCGTCTGGTTTCCCTTGCTCTTTATGTCCCTCATTAAGTCTGTCGCCGGAGTCATCAACCGGCCCCTGGATGTCTCTCTGACTGTCACCCTTGGAGGCTTCCAGGTAAGGACTAAAAGAGAATGACCGTAGCTTTTTATGACTGTGTTCATTCTCCTCGTCAGCCGATCTTCACGATGAGCGCGCAGCAGAATCAGTTAAAGGACCTGACCGAGGACGACTTCAAAACCTTCACCAGTTCCTACAGTTACACACCTGTAAGTAACCCTCCTCTACGGTTTTCACAACACGCCGCTTTAGCCGCCATAACGCTGCTTCTTCCCCAGAGTGCCTTGCAGTTCCTGGAGGCGTACAGTCACGATGATGTGACAGTGGCAGAGCTGCAGGGTAGCAGTAACTCCCTGTGGACCATCAGTCCTCCCAGCAGGCGCTACCTGAGCCAGGTGCTCAACCTGGACCACTTCCCCCTTACCTTATCCTGGACTGTACAGAGGTTCGATTCATACATCTAACACTTATGACTGGAACAACACCTTATTTTTTACCTTGTAAAATCAGGAACTTAAGTCTTGGGGCAAAGGCGGAGCTTGCCTCAGGGAAACATGTGACCTATCTGGATGATCAGACCCGTTTGGAACTGATCCAGCTGCTGAATGGTACCAGAACATTTCCCGTGTAAGTACTTTCTGGGTTTCAACAATTGAGTCTGCCATCTTTGCTAGCTTGTGAGTGAGCCGTTTCTTTCAGCGTGATTCAAGGCGTGCTGCCGTCTTTCCTGCGAGCTCCTAGCGACTCCAACGCCAAACCCATCGAGCAGCTCTATGCAGGTTTATGTCCGTTCACTTGGCCTCTTAGCTCTAAATACTGACGCTGACTTATGGTTGTTTTCGTTCAAGACGGCGTCTACAAGGACATTTTGTTGTCCCTGGAGCGGACAGACAATGAGAGCCAAGAGATCCAGGAGTGGTGGATAGTTGATCAACCAGCTTCCAGTCTGGTGCCTTTGGGAGGCGGAGTTTTAACGGAATACAACAGGAGAGAGGCGGGGCTACAGCTGTTTGTGTTCAGCGATAAAGTCAGTCCTCCCAGTCTGGGATTCCTAGCAGGATACGGGTATAGAACCTTGTTCATCCCTAGAAAAAGTTAGGATTCTTACTTCCTGTTTGTGTCCTGCAGTATTATGGGATTGTACGCCTCAGTGGTGTTGGTCATCGGGAAGTTCGTACGAGAATTCTTCAGCGGGATCAGTCACTCAATCATGTTTGAGGAGCTGCCCTGCGTTGATCGCATCCTCAAACTGTGCACCGACATCTTCCTAGTACGCATACAGTCCGCCACGGTCATGATGGTTATGGGTTTTGACATCTCACCATATTATGTCGCTCTTTCAGGTGCGGGAGACGGGCGAACTGGAGCTGGAGGAGGAGCTATACGCCAAACTGATCTTCTTGTATCGATCGCCAGAGACCTTGATCAAGTGGACCAGACGCTGACCTCAACTGACCTGCTGTGACGTCCTCCACTCTGAACTGTGAACATGAATTATTTAAAGAGGGAGATTACCCTAAAAAAACTTGGAAATCTATTTCAGTGTTTATGATGTAATTTACTGGAAAAAAGGGAATATTTCTGGAGACTTTACTGGAACCCCCCAACCTGCTGGTTGACCACTGAACTGGTAACATTTGAATTGAAGGGCTAAGAGTTGATAAAGTGTGTTAACAATAAATATAAAGGACATATCCGGGAATAACTGGAATTCTAAGGAAGTGACAGGAACTTAAGTATGAACGTGCACTAACGATGAAAAGGAATGAGGGGGCAGAGGTACTGTTGCCCACAACATTCTAAAGAGTATCATAAATAAACCTAACGTTTCTCTGAATATCTTCAACATCACCTGTTTTTTTAATATAGCAGCATTTTCTGTAATTAGTGCTACATTTCGCCATAACGTCATAGATCTCAACAGCGGAAGTTAGCTTAGCAATAGGAACATCAGCTAAAAAAATCAAAAATGAATGAGCAGCTCTCAGATCCAAAGGTTTATTGAAAGACTGGCAAGTGTAGCAAATTTGAATATAAATATTACTAGTAGTCTGTTGTTACTATAGCAACCTGAGGAAAGTGACTTGAGTGCCTAACGTATCTCATCCCATGCTAACTCTACAATCCCACTCCAAACACAAGATTACAATATTGAGTAGTTAGCGTGTGGGTTCGGATGCAGCAAACTCCGCCACCGTTGTTTGATTGACATGAAAATCACAAGGAAAAAATAATAATAAAAATGTACCTGGGAGGAAAATAGAAACCTCTGGAGAAGCAAAATAGACTCTTTACAATATGATACAGAGCAAAAATATAAATATCATCTCTGATGACCTCATACGAACAGGAGTTTTTCTTGAAGACAATAATCAAAAACAGCAGTTCAAGCTAACAAGCTAAGCTAACATTTTACACTATAATCTTCAGCATTTTCACCATTTAAGTTTTCAAGCTAATATAAGATAAATAACACATGGGAATGTCTCTTTGGAGTTTTTGGGGGAGCAGCAAAAGCAGACAAAAGTTGTGTTAGAAAGTAGGATTATCTCCTTCTATGTATAACACAAATACCAAATACAACAACTACAGCTCTGTATGCTATATAAACACCTGAGATTACTTCAAAGGTTTCAGTTTGATTGACAATAGTATGGAAACAGATACATTACATGAGGAGCGCCTTGACCATTCAAGTGTCAATGTCCTCGTCGCGTGATTGGTTCTTGTCCCCGTCATGTGGTTCATTCTTGTGCATATCACGCGGTTGGTTTTCGTCTCCACCACGTGATTGGTCTTCGTCTTTGTCACAAAATTGGATCTTGTCCTCATTACATAACTGGTTCTTGTCATGTAATTGGTTATAGTTCCCGTCACATGATTGGTTATTGTCCAAGTCACAAGATTGATTATTGTCCAAGTCACAAGATTGATTGTTGTCTATTTCATTTGACAGTTTTTTGTCCTTGTCAAATGATTGGCTCGTTTCCTCATTATGGTATGTATTCTTATCCAGGTCACGTGATTGTCTTTTGTCATCTGATTGGTTCTTGTCCCTGTCATGTGACATGCATTCAGCATGTTTGAACATCAGGATGGAATTGTAAATTTTGAGAGCGGGTCCCAGTTTGATCGACATGATTCTGACGATGTCTCGCTGGGTGAGCAAGAGAAAAGACCGCCCATCTATTTGCTGGAGAGAGTCAGAGGCCAATCAGATCACAGCAACGTTGATACTGATCTACAGGTAGTGATCAGTGGCTTGTCTTACCTCATCGCTGAATTTTTTGGCCAAGTCTCCGCAACCAGGCAGCGACTCGATAAACTGTGACACCTGCAGACAGATGGTGGACAGGTCAGAGACACACATGATGGTCAGAGACACACGCTAAAGGAGATACAGTAAACCTGCTGCACGCTCCAGTGCCGCACAGCATTGGCGTGAACCCCGGTGACTCCTGGCAGGAGTTTGCGGTGTTGCTCCCAGCAGAGCGACGGGTCGCTGCCAGGCTGAGCCGTCACGGCTGACAGGAAGACGGACTGGTGAAGGACAGCCTGCAGGCTGGACTCTTGAGCTGCTGGGAGAACAACACATTGTTTGAACTCAAACACTTCTCGACAGAGCAGTCATAATGTAACGATGCCATACTGTACCTGGACCGGTGCCCTCCTCCTCTTCCTGTTTCACTGAGAGACAATTTGGAGCCTGGTGTATCCTGGGGGCGGAGTCACAGTCAAAAGGTGAACATAAATGTGTTCTAACACACCTTTACATCGATCTGCACCAAAATATAATTGCGCCTTATATTAATAAAATATTTCTGATTCTGATTCTGATATGGCCATGCATGTAAATTGTATCTGTTGTTTGTCTCACCTGTCACTTATTCGTCTTCTTTTTATCAGAGGAGACAGCGGGAAGTCTTTGCACTCTGTCTTCACCTCAATGCTCTCCCTGCTGGACAGGCCAGTCACATCATAGATGTCATATCCTCCTTGCTGTCACACTTTGCTCACATTAACGTAAAATTAGGGGTGTCCAGATCCGATGTTGATATTGGCTTGCATCGAAAAACTCCTGCAACGCATTTGCCATATTTTCCGGACTATTAAGCACACCAATATATAAGCCGCACCCACTAAATTTAAGAAGACAATTTTTTATTCCATATATTAGCCGCACTGGACGACAACTCGCAGATGTATACGTTGTGAGATGAGTTATTTACACAGAAATATTTTGTAAATGTTTATTTACAAACCTTAATTGTTTTCAAATGGTGCCTGTCACACGGCAGTATAACAGCTCATCAAACAAAACCGAAGTCATCGTCATGGACCCACTAGCTGCGAAAGCTAGCTCTCTAATCAGCTAAACACACTCAATAACTCTACGATGGCGTTTTGGTGAATTTACTGAGAAATTTGTGAAACTGAAACGATACATAAAGAATGCCGTTGTAAGTTAATAATACTAACAGACACTTGTAAACGTGTTAGCATATTAGCTAATGCTAACGACTCCAGCTTCATTACATTAGGATAGTACGTAGAAATATGCATGAAAACACTGCTACAGACATCACAAACGGGACGATTTAGTAAGTACGAATAGTTTTAGTTATATTGTAAAACTTACAAACGTGCTTGGAGTAATAAATGAAGACTCCATACATGTAGAAACACTTTGGACGACAAGAAGACAGAAGGGTATTTGTACTTCCGGTCCAAAGCACAAAACGGAAGAAAATACTGTAAACGTTCACCCCGCAGCACCTGCAGTGAGCAATTTCGTCCGACAGATGGCGCCATAGCACAAACAACAACACACCTTTTCAGTGTCTCTGCTTGTGTTTAATGAAAACTTTTTATTGAATACAAAACATTACGGCCGTTAGCGAAGAAACATCCATAAATTAGCCATACCGTTTTATAAGCCTTCAGGGTTCAAAGCGTATGAAAAAAGTACCTGTTTATAGTCCTGAATTTACGCTACTTGTCCAAAACTGGACTACCAATGAACATCTAAATGTCCTCCAATGAGCACATAAGACTTTGTATTTTATTGTACTTTTGTGAAGTTATTTACAAAAGGTAAACATGGTAGTTTACAGGCTACACAACAGCACACAAATTAGACATACGTAATTGAACAATAATAGTATCAAATAATTATAGTTGCATATTACTTAAAGGCAGAAGCGCATTAGAAAGTACCCAATACCAAACGTGTCTGAATTATTAAACTTATTGTATCATGAGCAACTTAATAAATTATTGTAGCCACGAGGTGTCGCCAAGAAACAATTACATCTCAGCTTTAACTTAAAGACAGCATAAGTCCATTCCTGGAGGTCAGTAACAAATAGGTTAGTGTTGTTCATACCTACCATTGCTCTCTGTTTGAATAATTTCACTTGAGCAAACCTTTTCAAACAGTTCACACTTTTAATAAAATAATAAAATTATGTATGATTTCTGCTGATATCGTTTCTGATTAAAATAGGTATCGGCCAATACTCAATGCTCCAATATCGGTAGTGAAAAAGTTGTATCGGGACACTCCTACTTAAAATCACAACAAATAGGAGATTACCCTTCTGACTGGTTGCCATGGTGGTGCATAGTGACAGCTCCAAGCCTGTCAGGAACCACCAGCTCCTTGCGCATGTTGATGTCCGAGTAGGGACATCCGAAGGCACTGGGACACATACATGGCGACTCAGCACGTAATACAAAAAAAGCCCCATGATTCAGCAGATGTGTACCTGTGGTGTCCTGTGTATTTTGGTCCTTTGATGTGTCCCACTCCTCTGCAACCAGATGTGGGACACACGTCCTGAGAAGGGGTAGACCACTCTGTAGTGCACACAAACACAAACACACATTGAGTGACAAGGACGAAGTAGACTTGACTCGCTCAGACCCGACCAACTGACCTGGAGGTGGTTCCAGTGGGTGTCCTGTGCGTTGACACCAACCGACTGGATGAAGATCACACAAGTCGATGTCACACCATACGTCAAAGTGATGCGACCATCCGTCATAGTGCACCTATACACACAAACACACACGTACATGAGGCTACAGATCGACAGGTATAAAGTCACATGAACATCAGTACCTTCACTCTGTAGTCGTCTTTTGCTGTTACCGTGGCAACACGGATCAACATTGGGTTCCTCTTATCGACCGCCTCCAGTCTTTGGTTGATCTGAAAGCCGTGTGGACCTCTCTGATCGGACACACAACTTCATTACCTGATTGCCAATCATCATTGACAACATTTCCTCTACTCTTTCAAGGGTTCCCCTTGATTGTCAACATGCCTGTGGTGGTGAGGGCGTTGCTAGGGGCGTGGTCAATATCACAATTTGCTAAGATACATATATTTTCTTTAAAAAGGCAGATCAATTAATACATACATTTAAAACAAATCTGTGTTATTATTAATTAGTATTATTAACATATATGTTGTCTTACATAATATCATTTTGCTCTATTTTTCCATATTTGCTGCTTATTGTATAACAGTGGTCACCAACCTTTTCAAGCCCAAGATCCCTGGTCTCAGCCAAAAACCAAAGCAAGATCTACCCCTGTGTCAACTATATATATATATATATATATATATATATATATATATATATATATATATATATACGTTTTTTTGTTACGAGATATACATATATATATATATATATATATATACACGTTTTTTTTGTTAGTTTTTTTAAGACAAAGCTTTGTGTCGTTATTGGCTGATGTCAACACTTTGGCTTTTTGTCATTGTGCTTCTTGCTGTTTTCCGAATTTTTTGCTGATGTTTTTTTTGGGCCAATGACATTCGAGTCATGGGCCACAGATGGCCCCTGTGTCGCACTTTGGGCACCCCTGCTGTAGAAGCTACCTGTTTATGGCCACTATAGTTTTAGTACCATAGTATATTTCTTCCAGTCACATATGGGACGCAAGTCACATGGTTTTACGTCAGCACCAGAATTAGTAAAATCAGCTGTTCACCTGGTGGTTTTTTTTCCTGTGGCATAAAAGAGGGGAAGTCCTTCTTTAGCTGCTGCCTTATTTTATCATATATTACTGTTTTTGCACATGTCAATGTTTACTTTAGTATTCACAATAAATCAACACAAAATCCGTACTTTGGCGCAATGTTCACGCAGTCACGTATGCTTCCCATCGCAGGTGAGCGATGACTGTCATGGACTAGTAGTTGAGGTAAGAGTTGTTTGATGTTGGATGCTAGAAAATGTCCTATTTGTTCCAACAGTCAGACATTCAGTCATTGTTGCAGCGTGATGGTTTATGAGCATGTCATGCAATGCGTGTTTGCAAGACGAGCGCGTATAGCGCGCGGCCGCGCTTGGGAGGTGTGGCTGCGGTGTCGAGAGCAGCTGGATGTGAGGCTGAAGAGAGAGAGAGAGAGGCAGAGGCGTGGGGATGTCACTGATGTCATATTAATACTTTTTTTTCTAATATTTTCGCGATTGACTGGTAGGCACGCAAAGATGGACTGGTCGATCGTGAACGACGGGTTGGCGACCCCTGTTGTACAATGTACTTTGCTAGAGATTTCTCCAATTATTTTAGTCCCTTTCTTTATTAAAAACAACTGGCAAGAAATCTAGCATCTATTTCTGGTGTTATTGGAGACTGTACTCGTGTTTACAGACTACTTCTGTCACTCTATGAGTCCGGGATGAGCAGCGAGAGCTGCAGAGAGCCTGACGTCACACTTGCTTTGCACTGCTTGGAGCCTTTCTCTCCTTAAAAGCCGTCAATGTCATCATACATTTTGTAGATCGCTGTCCGCGGATATATCTCGGATATATTAAAGTATGTCTACATCGCACACATGTCGCATATGCCCCAGACAATCTTTTGCGTATTGCTTACGTCTTCACAACATTCGGTTTCGGCAGCACTGGTGGGGCGATCTAAGTTTTTTGGTCGGCAGTCAAATTTTCAGTACATCACTCGTCAATAGTGCGCAAATAATAAACTATATATATATCCATTCATACTGTAACTACTTGCTGGTGTTAATGTGTATGTTTGTGTGTTATATGTTCATAGTTTCCCTGGTCCTGAACACACCGTGTTGGCGGAGAATGAGTAAGTGTTCTTGAATGTGCACATGAGGGATTACGTGTTGGAATTCAGCCCGTTGTTGGTATAAGATTGGCAATAAAAGTTAAAAAGAGCATCAGACTCTTTGTGTCTTCCTCTGGACGCTACAATACAGTATAATACTTTAATTTGTTTTTACATTAAAAAAACGTGCTTTTTAAAGGTGTGGAGGATAATATTTTGCTGTGGCAAGCCGTCACAATTAAATACATTAAGGGGAAACCCTGTCTTTCTTTCCTCTCCTAACTTCTTTGGTTCGTCTCCTTCTCTCCTCCTCAATTTTGTTGAGTTTATCTCACCCTCCTTGCTTCTTCTTCTGCATCCTTGCTTCCTACTCTGCTTCCTTGTTTCCTCTTCTTCTTCCTTATTTCCTCCACAGCTTTCTTGGTCTCCTCCTCTGCCTCCTTGTTTCCTCCTCTACCTCCTTGACTTTGTGTTTCCTCCGTTACCTCTATGTCGCCTTCTCTGCAAACCTGTTCTTTGCCTTCCTCCTTGTATTCTCCTCTGCCTCACTCATCTCCTTCCAAGTCTCCTCCTCTCCTTGTTGTCTCCTCACCGTAGTAAAAGCTGATCTGGGAACAGCGCTGGATGCAGTTTCTCGCAGGTATTCCTCCCAAGTGAAGTTCTCTGGGTCCGGGTGATCTATGGATAGTATTGATTATTAAGTATTGATCGATTAACAACTGTGGTGTTAATGTGGCGGCGTACCCTGCGGCGCGGTCAAAGGTTGCGCGTGTTCTTGACACCAGCTAACATGGTGAATGTACGGACTGCTGCTGTCACACCTGAATCAATAATCAATTAATCAATTCCTCTGGGATCAATCAAAGCGTTGCCAATGAAGATCTCACCAGTAGTCGTAGGAGTTGTCCCAGTTGTCAAAATGCACCAGGAAGCGGTCGTCGATGACATCAGCGATGGAGGCGACACAAACAAGTCCTGGGTTTTTTTTGTCCACCGCCTCCAACTTCATCCCAACACGGAAGTCACATGACTGACGAGCAGAAAGACGGATGAGGAGACGGACAGGAAGACGAGCGAACAGACAGGCAGACAGACAGGTGTATACTAACATCCGTGCGACAGGTGAAGAGGGCTGCGGGTGCCGCCTGAGCTCCGGTGGACTGAAGATACTGCGGCCAATCAAAATCAGCCTCACTGGAACCTTGAGAGACAGGCGAGTGAGGAAAGTCACGTGATCCATGTGCATTGTTAAGGTGGGCGAGGCTATGTCCATTACCTTTGGGTGGGTGGAGCCTGTGTTTGTTGTCTTGACACCACCCTGCTGGTTTGATATCAGCCGAGTCGGCGTTTACCCAGAAGTCATAGCATTCCGAATAGCCGTCGATGTGAAGACGCAGCCGGTGGCCAATCACCTGTCAGAGAGCATATTAGTCAGTAATAAAGCTATTTATTTCCAAATTTCCAAAATTCAACCTGTCTTGTATACTTAAAATGTTTGTGAGTAGTATATACTGTCTGTCTGTTACCTCGGCAACAGTCAGCACACAGAACATGGAAGGATGCACCGGGTCGATTCCCTCCAGCTTCATACCAACTTTGAAACCATTTTTCTTACTAGGAAATGATTGGCACTAACAAAAGAGACAATTATCAAATGATCAATCTATGTACAGTATTAAATGTGCATTACCTGTATAAAGAGTGCCAGAGGAGCAGCTTCAGCATTCTCCTGGTTGAGATACTGTTTCCATGACCACAAACGTCTCCTCACGTTCACTAAACAAACATACACATCCAATATCATTAATCTAGCAACACACACACAAACTTTTACACAGGTGGAGAAATGCGTGTTTTACCTGGAGCGCTGCTAGCTTTGTTCTTCATCTTCTTCAAAAAGAACAAAAAAATTACACACACACAAACAGTAAACTTTTTATTTCAAACATGGTACGAATTGTATTGTTTATGTGAATTTGAAATATGTTAATTATTTTCTTCAATAAACAATAATACTGCATATATAATGTCTCCATCATGGCTGCAATTTGCAATAATTGAAACAAACAAACTCATCTACGCCTTTTCAAAATAAATAAGCTATAACTACAAACATGTAAATAATGGTCACTGTGTTGCCCCATGACCACTTGAAATCCAAGACGACCAAATTACTACGGAAATATTAACTCAACAATTATATTCTCCTTATGTGTTTCAAACAATTGTAAACTGAAAACATCAATTGGCTTTTATTATGAAGGACTGATTGGTAACACACTGCGACATCATCGTTAGCTTGCCATCCCGTTTAAAAGGAAACCGACGCAACTAAAACGGAGGCTTTATTCGCTCCTGTCCGCCGGGTTCTGGACTTTTGTGTGCGCGTTGGGCCCTCAGGGAGACCCGTTGAAGGGAGACGGAAGAGCGGAGAGCTCGTATAGCGACTTCTGGGAGTTCAAAAACGGGCCTTACCGTGTCCGAAGATCCGCGACTGCCTTGTGACAGCAACAACACAACACGGAAACGCTGTAGGCGAGCTTCTAACTACGCATGCGCTGCGGAGAGCGCGTTGACGACATTCGGGGCTCATCCGAAGTCCGAACAAGCAAAAATAATTGACTTTAAGTTTCTATATTTGTTTTAAACTTGCTAGACCTAATGAATACACTCAAAGCAAACTAAAAAAAATAAAATGTTAAAGGTCATTTTGGAGAATGTAAAACCAATAACCGTATATTACAACACAAACCATCAGGTCATTAATTTTTTGTCAATTAATTAATCAACATATTTATCATATAATACAAGCACATATCTATCTATGTTTATTTATATGCTTGTTTCAGGTTTTTCTCATAAATCCAGTTGTTGGTCCAAATATGGGAATAAGAATATTCCATCAGTGTGGTCCAAGCTCCTCCCTCTTCCCTCCTTCCATCTTTTGCTCCCTTCCTTCTCCACTTGGACCATCAGGAGCCAAACCAGCCGGAGGTGAGTTTTCCTTCCCTATGCTACCCTTTATTGATCTCTGATCAGCGCTGACATGATGACATATTGATAGTGGTTGACATGATTGTTAATCGGGATGATTCGGTGTAAATATTCCTGGCAATAAAGCCATCATTGTGAATAACATGCATCCAACAGGACAAAAGTGGTGATTAGTTAATGTTTTTAGATCATTATTGTAAAAAAAAAACAAATCAAATAATTGAACAATTTTGTGTTTGAAAGCATAATAAAGTAACATAAACATAAAGTGTAGAAAAAATAACATGGTCAGATTACAGACAGAGGGCCTGAGTGAAAACTCTTCCATGTGATTGGCTGCCAGGATCCATTTCCTCTTAATGGACACTCAGCTGCAGCTAGCGTTAGCATCTCACTTGCTTCTCCCCTGAGCACACACACACACACACACACACACACACACACACACACACACACACACACGCGCGCGCGTAATGAGATCAATATTACAGAAGTGTGTGATTTCCTTTGACATGTTTCTACAGGATGTTGTCATCTCTCTCCTCCTGCTCTGGCCCGCCTCCACCTGACCAGACAGCGACCTCTGACTCCCGGCACATCACCATGGAAACGTACTGGCGAGAGGTCCAAAGCATTGAAGAGGAACGGGAGGGAGATGAGGAGGAGGAAGAAGAGAGGAAGAGTATGGACGGTAGGTAAGAGAGGAAAACAACAACAAAGTGGGACATCTCCTTGTCAATAAACTCTTTGTGTACCTGCAGAGGTGGAGTTGGAGGAGGCGTGGCTAACAGAGGCGGGGTTATCGTCGTTGGTGACGGGCTTGACGTTGGAAGAGGCTCCGCCACCGGCCGAGGCGCTCCTGTCCACGCTGACGCACCAACAGGCCGCCACCGTCAAGGCGAGACTGGACAATTACAAGCACACCATGAGGGAAAGGAACAGACCAATCAGGGACGTGCGAGACGTTTTTGCGGTATGACACCCAAAAACTTTAAAAAAAAAAAAAGATGGAGCAGTCAGGCTGTCTTGACACTGTCTCTCCAGTCGGACTCGGAAGCAAGCCCCGCCTCTCCCAGTCAGTGCACGGAGTCGCCGCCGAGTCGCTACCATACCACCACCAAAACTATTCGCCGCAACACAACATCAGGTAAATGTCCTTCATGTCTTCTCACCTCTCACTATAAATAACTTGATTTTTGTTTACAGTGCGACCCAGGCTTCCCAATTGTTATCTACCTGACGACACGCTATTCCCCGCTAACACGCCGCCCTCTTTCACGCACACTTCATCGCCTGCCCCCGGCCAGGAGAGGCATGCTGATTGGCTGGTGCGTGACTGTCCCTACTCTGAAGGTGTGGCTGAGCATAAAAGGGGCATGGCGCATTGTTGGGATTGCCTGCGTTTCCAGGGAGAGGACAGCAAAGACACGCCAGTGAGATGGACGTTTTTGAACTTACACATGATTCATGTTGATGTGTAATGCGTGTGTGTGCGTGTAGTTTGTCTGTCCACCTCAAGGGGTCACTCTGGCAGACGACCTGTCCTCAGGTGACTTGAAGCGACTGGGCTTCATCTGCCACATCGAGCTCTCCACCTTCCTGCAGGCTTTGGGCGTGCAAACCAAACGCACCCGGCCGACACGCTCCAGGGGCTGGGGTGCGCTTCATTTTCTGATGAAAGTACCAACCAGGTGTGAAAAGTCCTTCAAATCTTCCCCTTCGTCCTTTAGACGGCGCCGTCTTTGGCGTTGCTCTCAACACGCTGTTGGAAAACGACAGGAGGAAGTTGCCGGGGGTCAAAGTTCCAGTTGTCTTTCAGAAGGTGAACAACCCTAAAAAATAGAATGATTATCTTTGGTGGTATTTAATTGTGATAATCATTTGGAATGCATGAAAAAGTGAAGAGGATAACGTAGCTCCCTTTGACCAATTTGACATGTATTGAAGAGCAAACTGCTCAATCAGTATTATTACTGCTGATGAGTTCATCGTAAACAACGGTAACACGCAGGACTAGCAAAATTTTAAAATGTTTGCAAAACTCAAAAAAGCTGACTGTTCGTACTTCAAATGCAGCAATTTTGTGGAGTTAATGAAAAACAACATTAGGCGGTTGCCTACAGCCACACCTGTTAATGCAAATGTGAATTAATTGGTTATTTGTACTGTGTGTGTGTGGTTAATAGATTGATTAATTTACGGTATATACAAACCTCGTTTCCATATGAGTTGGGAAATTGTGTTAGATGTAAATATAAACGGAATACAATGATTTGCAAATAATTTTCAACCCACATTTAGTTGAATATGCTACAAAGACAACATATTTGATGTTTAAACTGATAAACTTTTTTTTTTTGTTGCAAATTGTCATTAACTTTAGAATTTGATGCCAGCAACATGCGACAAAGAAGTTGGGAAAGGTGGCAATAAATACTGATAAAGTTGAGGAATGCTCATCAAACACGTATTTGGAACATCCCACAGGTGAACAGGCAAATTGGGAACAGGTGGGTGCCATGATTGGGTAAAAAAGTAGATTCCATGAAATGCTCAGTCATTCACAAACAAGGATGGGGCGAGGGTCACCACTTTGTCAACAAATGCGTGAGCAAATTGTTGAACAGTTTAAGAAAAACCATTGTAAACCAGCTATTGCAAGGAATTTAGGGATTTCACCATCTACGCTCTGTAATATCATCAAAGGGTTCCGAGAATCTGGAGAAATCACTGCACGTAAGCAGCTAAGCCCGTGACCTTTGATCCCTCAGGCTGTACTGCATCAACAAGCGACATCAGTGTGTAAAGGATATCACCACATGGGCTCAGGAACACTTCAGAAACCCACTGTCAGTAACTACAGTTGGTCGCTACATCTGTAAGTGCAAGTTAAAACTCTCCTATGCAAGGCGAAAAGCGTTTATCAACAACACCCAGAAACGCCGTCGGCTTCGCTGGGCCTGAGTTCATCTAAGATGGACTGGATAAGTGTTCTATGGTCTGACGAGTCCACATTTCAAATTGTTTTTGGAAACTGTGGACGTCGTGTCCTCCGGACCAAAGAGGAAAAGAACCATTCGGATTGTTATAGGCGCAAAGTTGAAAAGCCAGCATCTGTGATGGTATGGGGGTGTATTAGTGCCCAAGACATGGGTAACTTACACATCTGTGAAGGCGCCATTAATGCTGAAAGGTACATACAGGTTTTGGAGCAACATATGTTGCCATCCAAGCAACGTTACCATGGACGCCCCTGCTTATTTCAGCAAGACAATGCCAAGCCACGTGTTACATCAACGTGGCTTCATAGTAAAAGAGTGCGGGTACTAGACTGGCCTGCCTGTAGTCCACACCTGTCTCCCATTGAAAATGTGTGGTGCATTATGAAGCCTAAAATACCACAACGGAGACCCCCGGACTGTTGAACAACTTAAGCTGTACATCAAGCAAGAATGGGAAAGAATTCCACCTGAGAAGCTTAAAAAATGTGTCTCCTCAGTTCCCAAACGTTTACTGAGTGTTGTTAAAAGGAAAGGCCATGTAACACAGTGGTGAACATGCCCTTTCCCAACTACTTTGGCACGTGTTGCAGCCATGAAATCCTAAGTTAATTATTATTTACAAAAAAAAATAAAGTTTATGAGTTTGAACATCAAATATCTTGTCTTTGTAGTGCATTTAATTGAATATGGGTTGAAAATGATTTGCAAATCACTGTATTCCGTTTATATTTACATCTAACACAATTTCCCAACTCATATGGAAACGGGGTTTGTACATACACCATTAGCTGTTAGCATCCTAACTCATGCTTTGTGTGTGCGTGTGTGTGTGTGTGTGTGTGTGTGTGTGTGTGTGTGTGTGTGTGTGTGTGTGCGTATGTGTGTGTGTGTGCGTGCGTGCAGTTGTTGAGTGTTTTAGAGCAGAGTGGCTTGCAGACAGAAGGTATACTCCGGGTGCCAGGATCAGCTGCTCGACTCAAGGTAACGCAACACAAACATTGCAACCACTTCAACGCCACATATATATAAAATCATATTCAATGCAACATTGATCTACAGCTGAACGTGTGCGTGTGTATGTTTGTTTGTAGTACCTGCGCAGAGAGCTAGACAGGTGTCCAGAGGGGTTCGACTGGTCCAAAGTGAGGCAGGTAGACGCTGCTGGTCTGCTCAAGCTTTTTATCCGAGAGCTGCCGACTCCTCTGCTGACACACACACACCTGCCGACCTACCAGGCTGTACTGGGTACCAACACACACACACGTGCAAACACACTAACAAACTAAAGCTGACAGGTGTGTGTGTGTTTGTGTAGGTGTGTCATCAGCGGTTCACCAGGTTCAGGCGCTGCAGATGTTGTCGTTGTTGCTTCCTGAGTCGCACAAAGAAACTCTGAGAGTGAGCGATGCCTTAAAGGCTCCGCCCCCTGACTCTCCCTGCCGCCATGGTTACAGACCCTCCTCCTCTGTGCCTCTTAGGCTCTGCTGGTGTTCCTCAGTAAGGTTGTCTCCCATCAGGAGCAGAACAGGATGTCTCTCTGGAATGTCTCCATGGTCATGGCGCCCAATCTTTTTGCCCGCCATCACCGTGGTAACAAGCGCTCCTTGGCCAAGCAGCAGGAGGATATGGAGGAGGCGGTGGGCGGAGCCGACCTGGTACGTCTGATGGTGGTGAACCAGGACGTCTTGTGGACGGTGAGTCCGAGTAGCTGGGTCCGCTTGTGCGTCTCGTTGATGTGCTTCCTGTGGCAGGTGCCCAACTTCCTGTTGGCGCAGCTGAGACAAATGAATAAAGCGTCCAATCACAAACTTGGGCTGCCACGTCCTGGACGTCTGCTCAGGAGCAGAAACGACAAAAACAAGAAGCAGGTGAGACGTTTGACGAGGACGCTCACCTTTCATTTTTGCTTCGGACTTGATGGCGCGTGTGTGTGTGGTCAGGTCACAGAGCTGTGTGACGGCGTCATCAAGGTTCACGCCCCTCTCCACACTAAAGTTTCCATGGCGATACAACTTGACAGACAGATGAGAGCCAGAGATGTCACAGCTCACTTTAAGTGTGACAACAGGTACACACACACACACGGAAAGTCCAAACATCACGTGACGAGATCATGTGATCTCCCTCCCACAGTGGCGTCCAGCGCCTCTACGAAGTTGGAGGAAACATCGGCGAGCGTCGTCTTCACCCGGATTGTCTCCTTTTGGACGTTTACCACGTCAACCCTCGCTGCGATTGGCTGATCAAGCACTGACACGCCCACTTTTGATCCTCTCATGATGTTGTGTTGGTTCTTGCTGCTAAAAAGTGTCGTTTTCTACACTATGAATCCAATCCAATAACTTCAACGCACGCAAGCTAATGCAGTTCAGACCACCAAAGGTGCTACTGTACGTCTAAAGCTCCGAAGGTTTGTCAGCCATATTTGAATTACTTGTTTTTTTCAAAGGTTTCTTACATAAACTCGCTATGTTGTGTAAATTACATGTCCACGCTGCACAATTATTGTACATTTCTGCTCATTAAACTGAACAGATGTGTTTTATTTCAAGTAGAATCGAGCCAACTATGTACAAAGTTTGGTTTGGACTGAAAAAACATGGCACTTCTTTGCACGTTTTGACAGCCATTTAAAAAAAACAACAACAACTAGAGAGTCCAGTCCAGGTGTTAGGAGCAGCTCATATTGTCCATTTGTGACTCCTCGGCAGCCATGGCGGCCGCCTGCAGGGCGTCTGTGTCGCTCTGGAGGAGTTTCCTCTCGCTGTGCATGTTGTTTTCGTGGCGCTTTAGATCGGACGCCTGCAAAACACAAACAACAGATGCGGTAAAAGCATAGATAACATGCTTGAACGATACACGGGCCTCTCACTAGAGGGCAGCAGTGTTTAAACTAATCAACAGGCTGCTTGTTTGAGTACACAGGAACACAAAGCTGACAGAAGTTTCTGACAGGAATGAAAAGAAAAGCGGAGGAAAACTGGACTGTGCACATTAATGTCTGCGGTGTTGCTGTGAAGGGACTCGCCTCCTAGGTACACACACACCTGTCCATCACTTGTCATCAAATTAATGGCGAGTGCACAAGTTATTATTTAAGGTTTTCAGGTGTGTGATATTAATTTAATGAAAAAGACCCCCCCCCCCCCCCCCCCCCCATCCCAAGCTGCTGGTTTTTCAACAATTGAACATGCAAAAACTAGCAAAAAAAAGCACCATTTAAAAATGATCAACAGAATTTCCATAAATACATACCCCATTCATTCAAATGAATCACTAAGTCTGTTTCAGTCACTGTGTTATTTAGTCATTACAGTAATTACAACTTGTGTTTACATCCACAGGAACCACATGGGTTAGCCGCACCGTAACACAACACAAACACAACAGAACAAATACCCAGAATCCCATGCATGCCTAACTCTTCCGGGCTACATTATACACCCCCGCTACCACCAAACCTTGCCCCCCCAAGCCTCCCTCACACACACACATTAACCCCCCCGCCCCCCTCCGTGCGTCGGTTGAGGTGGGCGGGGTTGGGGGGGGCAGGGTTTGTTGGTGGTAGCGGGGGTGTATAAGGTAGCCCGGAAGAGTTAGGCATGCATGGGATTCTGGGTATTTGTTCTGTTGTGTTTATGTTGTGTTACGGTGCGGATGTTCTCCCGAAATGTGTTTGTCATTCTTGTTTGGTGTGGGTTCACATTGTGGCGCATATTAGTAAGAGTGTTAAAGTTGTTTATATTGCCATTCTCAGTGTAACCTGTATGGCTGTTGACAAAGTATGCCTTGCAGTCACTTACGTGTATAAGCGACGCGACGACAGGTTGTAGAAGACGCTAAAGGCAGTGCCATCACGGCACGCCCTCAATATTGTTGTCCGGGTGAAAGTTGGAGAATGATTGCCCCGGGAGATCTACGGGAGAGGCACTGAAATTCGGAAGTCTCCCGGAAAAATCGGGAGGGTCGGCAAGTATGCAGCTGAGCCACATACGATTGATCAAAGAGCCGGGTTGCCGACCCCTGATCTAGTTATTTACATTATTTATACATTACTTTGGTTCATTCACACATTAATTTGGCATTTTTGCATTGATGGCTCTGACATGAGCCTTCCTGACAAATTTCTGAGCAATTTGCATTTTCCTTTTTGTTCCAGCTTTTTTTTTATAGACAATTTCTGTCTCTGCGACTCCCTCTCCACTTCTAACTGCTCCAAATGCACAAATCATGAAGAGTACAAACAATGTTTATTCTATTAGCTAACTTCCTTTATCTGAATAGCCATTTGTGATTTGTAGCATGAAATAACAAATGTATTGCAGTCATGTTGTTTATGTTTCAAAATGATTCAACTATTCAATGTCAAAATATAAACAGTAGAAATAATGAACAAAATGTCAGCTACTGTCTTGTTCTAAAACACCAATGAAAATGACATTTAGCATTTAGACAGGCTATACTGTAGCAAAAGTCATCACGTCTGCCACAATCATGTATGTTCTTAAATCCTCTTAAATTATTCATCCTCTGCTCAAAAGACCTAACCTCGATCCTGACCTCATGGTAAACTACCGACCGGTGTGCCACCTTCCCTTTATTTCGAAAATCCTCGAAAAAATTGTTGCACTGCAGCTAAATCAACACTTAGTGTCTAACAATCTCTGTGAACCTTTTCAATCCGGTTTCAGGGCAAATCACTCTACGGAGACAGCCCTCGCAAAAATGACTAATGATTTATTACTAACGATGGATTCTGATGCGTCATCTATGTTGCTGCTTCTTGATCTTAGCGCTGCTTTCGATACCGTCGATCATAATATTTTATTAGAGCGTATCAAAACACGTATTGGTATGTCAGACTTAGCCTTGTCTTGGTTTAACTCTTATCTTACTGACAGGATGCAGTGCGTCTCCCATAACAATGTGACATCGGACTATGTTAAGGTAACGTGCAGAGTTCCCCAGGGTTCAGTTCTTGGCCCTGCACTCTTTAGTATTTACATGCTGCCGCTAGGTGACATCATACGCAAATACGGTGTTAGCTTTCATTGTTATGCTGATGACACCCAACTCTACATGCCCCTAAAGCTGACCAACACGCCGGATTGTAGTCAGCTGGAGGCGTGTCTTAATGAAATTAAACAATGGATGTCCGCTAACTTTTTGCAACTCAACGCCAAGAAAACGGAAATGCTGATTATCGGGCCTGCTCGACACCGAAATGTATTTAATAATACCACCTTAACATTTGACAACCAAACAATTACACAAGGCGACTCGGGAAAGAATCTGGGTATTATCTTCGACCCAACTCTCTCGTTTGAGTCACACATTAAGAGTGTTACTAAAACGGCCTTCTTTCATCTCCGTAATATCGCTAAAATTTGTTCCATTTTGTCCACTAGCGACGCTGAGATCATTATTCATGCGTTCGTTACGTCTCGTCTTGATTACTGTAACGTATTATTTTCGGGTCTCCCTATGTCTAGCACTAAACGATTAAAGTTGGTACAAAATACGGCTGCTAGACTTTTGACAAGAACAAGAAAGTTAGATCATATTACGCCTATACTGGCTCACCTGCACTGGCTTCCTGTGCACTTAAGATGTGACTTTAAGGTTTTACTACTTACGTAAAAATACTACACGGTCTAGCTCCGTCCTATCTTGCCGATTGTATTGTACCATATGTCCCGGCAAGAAATCTGCGTTCAAAGAACTCCGGCTTATTAGTGATTCCCAGAGCCCAAAAAAAGTCTGCGGGCTATAGAGCGTTTTCTATTCGGGCTCCAGTACTATGGAATGCCCTCCCGGTAACAGTTAGAGATGCTACCTCAATAGAAGCATTTAAGTCCCATCTTAAAACTCATTTGTTTACTCTAGCCTTTAAATAGACCCCCCCTTTTAGGCCAGTTGATCTGCCGTTTCTTTTCTTTCTCTTCTGCCCCCCTCTCCCTTGTGGAGGGGGAGACACACAGGTCTGGTGGCCATGGATGAAGTGCTGGCTGTCCAGAGTCGGGACCCGGGGGTGGACCGCATCGGTTAGGGACATTTCTGCGCTGCTGACCCGTCTCCGCTCGGGATGGTCTCCTGCTGGCCCCACTATGGACTGGACTCTCCCTATTATGTTAGATCCACTATGGACTGGACTTTCACAATATTATGTCAGACCCACTCGACATCCATTGCTTTCGGTCTACCCTAGAGAGGGGGGGGGGGGGTTACCCACATATGCGGTCCTCCCCAAGGTTTCTCATAGTCATTCACATCGACGTCCCACTGGGGTGAGTTTTCCTTGCCCTTATGTGGGCTCTGTACCGAGGATGTCGTTGTGGCTTGTGCAGCCCTTTGAGACACTTGTGATTTAGGGCAATATAAATAAACATGGATTGATTGATTGATTGATTGAAATGTGTATTCCACGTCTTCCATGTCGAGAGCAGTTTTGATTTGGGCTTACATGGTAAACAACTCAAATGAATGTTTTGGGCATTCTTTTAACCAGACTCATACATTGTAGTCCGTAGCGACACCGTACTCAACAAGCGTCTTTTTTTTCTCTCTATCTTATTGTTATAGGACATTCATCCTCCGCTGTTCCCATTTCTAATATGAAGTAGCATAAAGTTCTAACTTGTATCTCGCTATGGAAGCGCTAAAAATGACCGGTGTAGTGGGATTAGATAATTCACCCATGGAACTTTAGTAATTAGAGAGTTCCGGTCGGACGGTTTTTCACTAGTTGCTGCACTAGTGCGCCTCGGATGAGAAGATGCTGCTCCGTTGTTGATTGAAGTAAAGTCTGAATGTCATTAAAACAGTTAGTTCCATCTTTTGACACTTCTTCCACTCCCGTCCTTGCACCCAAGGTGAGCCACGTAAATAAGACCGCCCACAAAACGGCGCATCCTGAAGTGACTGTCAGAAAGCGACTTGAAGATGGTTTGTAAAACATCATCTATGCAACATTTTTGCCAAAGAACCACCATTCCATTTTATGTAAACCACAAGGAAATTTTTTCAATTTAGAAAAGAAAAATAATAATATGACCCCTTCAATGCGACCTATAATCCGGTGCGCCTTTTGATTGGAAAAAAACAGACTAGACCCGCTCATTGGCAGTGCGCTTTATAATCCGGTGCGCCCTATGGTCCGGAAAATACGGTAGTTAAGCTACATAGCTTCAATTTTTAAGTAAATAATTTTGAATGGAAAACCGTAGTTTTTACCACTGCAGCCGTAAAACCGGAATGGATTATCAAAAACCGTACTCATTACGGGAAAACCGTAGTTGTAGGCAAGTATGGCAAAGAGACGGATCAAGATTTTAACACACATTGTAGGTCGGAAAAAAACAAAGAAAAACGGAAAATAATTTTTAAATATTTTTACAGCAATAAAAAAGACAGATTTCCAAACTATAGACGGGAAAAATCACATCCCTGAATGCATTGCTTTTTACTCTTACTCGACAGTGCAGAGTGAATGTATTAAAAATGTATATCATTATGGCAACAGATTGACTGTGGGACCGTTTTTTTTATCACCTTTGTTTTCAAAGAAGTGCATTGGGTTAGACTTTAAAAGGTGAAAACCCCCAAGCAGGAAATGTGGATAAAAATAACCAATGAGAAAGTGTTCAACATTAATGTGATGCAATCACCTTGGCGAAGGCTTTTGTGCAGGACGTACAGACGAACGGTTTTTCCCCCCTGTGTCTCCTCTCGTGGTCTTTTAGGTGAGACTTGTGTTTAAAAGCCTGCAAACAGACAGAGGAGTGAGAGACAGACAGAAAAAACACAAGTTAGAAACGGGTGAGACAGACAGACAAATGTGAGACTGACAGGTGGATGAGAGACAGACAGGTTAGAGACAGGTGAGACAGACGGACGGGTGAGAGACAGAGACTAGCAAGGCACTGATAAACGGGTGAGCTACAGAGACGAGTGAGAGACAGACAGACGGGTGAGAGACAGACAAACAGTTGAGAAATAGATGGATGAGAAACAGACAAGTGAGAGACGAACAACAGACTGACAGAAGGGTGAGAGACAGGAACGAGAGACAGGCAAACAAGTAAGAGACAAAAAGAAAACAGACACGGAAAGACAGACAATGTCTGAAAGACAGACAGGTGAGAGACAGATTGGTGAGAGAGAAAGATGAACAAGAGACTGACAGACGGGTGAGAGACAAATGAGAAACAGACAGACAGGTAAGAGACAGGCAATGGGTGAGAGAGACAGGTGAGAAACAGACAGACAGGTAAGAAACATACAATGGGTGAAATACAGACAAGTGAGAGACAGGTAGGTGAGAAACAAAGATGAACAACAGACAGACGAATAAGAGACAAAGACAAATGAGAGACAGACACGCAGAAAGACAGACAGACGGGTATGAGTCAGACAGGTGAGAGACAAAGACAAACAACAGACTGACACGTGGGTGAGAGAAAGACAAGCAGGTAAGAGACAGACAGGTGAGGGACAGGCAGACAAACAGATGTGGGACAGAAAAACAGGTGAAAGACAGACAGGTAGGGAAAAGAAAGACATGTGAAAGACAGACAGGTGATGGACTGAAAGACAAGTGAGAGACAGACAGATGAGAGACAGACTGTTGCGAGACATACAAACAGGTGAAAGACAGACAGGTGGGGAAAAGAAAGACATGTGAAAGACAAACAGGTGATGGAGAGAAAGACAAGTGAGAGACAGACTGTTGCGAGGCATACAAACAGGTGACAGACAAAAAGTTGAGAGACAGACAGGTGAAAGACAGACGGGTGAGAGACGGACAGAGAAATGGGAGAAAGACAGACAGGTGAGAGACAGACAGACAGGTGAGAGACAGACAGGTGAAAGACAGACAGGTGAGAGGCAGACAGACGGGTGAGAGACTGACAGAAGGGTGAGAGAGACAGACGGGTGAGAGACAGACAGGTGACAGACAGGGGAAAGACAGATAGGTGAGAGACAGACGGATACTGTAGGTGAGAGACAAACAGATAATGTAGGTGAGAGACAGAGAGATACTGTAGGTGAGAGACAGACAGAACACAGACCTTTTCACACATCTGGCAGGCAAACGGCCGCTCGTTGCTGTGGACTCGCTCGTGCTTTTTCAGGTCTGGCGCTCGGATGAAGGACTTCCCACAAACATCACATCTGTAGGGCTTGAAGCCCGTGTGTATCTTCAGGTGTTCTGGGACAAACAGGTGAGGGCGGAGTCACGGCGGGGAAAACAACAACCAAATAACTGGGTGACAAGTTTTTACCTTTCAGGTGAGCGTGGGTAGTGAAGGCTTTAGAGCAGATCTCACACGCAAAAGGACGATCGGCCGAATGGAGCTTCTCGTGTTTCCTAAACATGGCCGACTTTGGTTAGCGTGGTGTGCGAATGTCCGCTGCGAAGGTTTCCCCTACCTGAGTCTGGACTCGTCCAAGAAGGTCTTGGCGCACACGTGACACGCCAGCTGCTCTCGGTGCCCGTAGAGGAGATACTCAAACTTCATGTCCGCCGTCGCTGTGGCCCAACCGGGCGGCTGCTCGTCTTTGACCTCGCCCATGCTGTCGGCAAACGTTAGCGTCTGGGTGGCGTGGTGTTCTGCTCCCAGTTCTTTTGGCTCCGTCTCCATCTCCGTCCCCACGTCTTGGTCATAGCAGGACACCTGGGGGACACGGGAGTCTTGTTCAGAGGTTCTCCATCTTTTAACACCTTAAACATACTTCGGCTTTCCATCACGGTTTAATTTTGTCGGGTGTACACCTCATTTGCGGGTATAATGTCAAATTTATTAGGGACCGCAATGTCCGTTTGGGACAGAGGACCCTATTGTAATTGTAAGGTTTTATTATTATTATTCCGCCGCCTCTTTGAGCTGTAATTTGACCCCCTTAACATGCTTCAAAACTCACCATATTTGACACACACATCAGGACTGCCAAAAATTGCTATCTAATAAAAAACCAAACCCCATAACTCAAAATTGCGCTCTAGCGCCTCTTAGAAAAAAACACAGACAAAACTGCTTGCAACTTCCGGTAAGAATGTCGTAGAGACATAAAACAAAAACCTCTATGTAGGTCTGACTTAAACCTAGATTTCATCCATTGACATCCTTCAGCAAAAATCAACAGGAAGTTGGCAATCCCCCCTTCAAAACAAACATTTTGTAAAAACAGTCACTTTTGCCTCTTTGAGCTGTAATTTGACCCCCTTAACATGCTTCAAAACTCACCAAACTGGACACACACATCAGGACTGGCAAAAATTGCGATCTAATAAAAAACCCAACCCCAAAACTCAAAATTGCGCTCTAGCGCCCCCTAGGAAGAAAACACAGACAAAACTGCTCCTAGGAAGAAAACACAGACAAAACTGCCTGTAACTTCCAGTACGAATGTTGTAGAGACATGAAACAAAAACCTCTATGTAGGTCTCACTTAGACCTACATTTCATATATTGACAACCCCCAGCAAAAATCAACAGGAAGTTTGCAATTCCCCCTTCAAAACAAAAGTTTTGTAAAAACCGGTCACCTTTTTTCAAACATTATCTCCTCTGAGCGCGTTTGTCGTGTCGGCTTCAAACTAGCACAGGAGAGAGATTGAACCCTTCTGATTAAAAGTTGACCAAAGAGTTTTAATTACTGCTCTGGTTTGGATTTTATGTGCCGTCAAAGTCGGTCCCGTCCATCGCTGCTTGCAGCTTTAATTTTAACAGTTTTTTGTTCAATCTTTGGTTAATACATTTCGACAATCCATGGTCAAATTCAGGGGTGTCCAAACTTTTGGCAAGGGGGCTGTTCTATTTGTGTGTGTGTGTATGCGTGTGTGTATATATATATATATATATATATATATATATATATATATATATATATATATATATATATATATATATATATATATATATATATATATATATATATATATATTAGGGCTGTCAAGGGATTATTTTTAATCAGATTAATCACACTCTTGAGTTGTGATTAATCATGATTAATCACAGGTTATAACTCGCTTGCATATTTAAACTGTGCTGAGAAAAATACCCTATATTTAGACACAAGTGCAGTTTTGTTGTCAGAAGCTAATCAAAGCATGTTTTTTAACGTTTTACCCAACTGCAAGGCATTCATTTGCTTAAAACTTGGTGACAGTAAGTGCAGTAAGAATTAACAGCACATTTTGAAAGTATTTGCAATGATATAGCAAACAAAGTACGGATAGTAAACACACCCATAAACAACTTTATATAGTGCAGTATTTACATCTGCATTTATTATTCCTTTAAAAAATAAATAGGCACATCATATAATGTTATTTGCATTCTTTAGGTGCATTAAAAAAAAGATGAGTCAAATAAACATCTTGAATAGATTGTATTTTACACCCTCACCGTTGTTTAAAATGGGTACAGTAGATAGCAAGTTATGTATAAAGTGTCAGGCAGCTGACAGAAGTTTTATTCATTTACTGTGGAAATGTCAGTGTATAAGAGTTGTGGTCTGTCGTGAGAATTGTCTTGTTTGTCCATGCAAAAAAATTCTTCAACTATTTTTCAAATGTATTCAAAATAAAAAACTTCAAAATCACAAAGCGAAGTAATCACAGCTTTTTCTCAATACTTTCTTGATGCACCTTTGGCAGCAATTACAGCCTCAAGTCTTTTTGAATACGTTGCCAAAAGTTTGGCACACCTATCTCTGGGCAGTTTTACTCATTCCTCTTTGCAGCACCTCTCAAGCTCCATCAGGTTAGATGTGAAGCGTTGGACTTCACCCAGGATGTTTCCGTACATTGCTGCATTCATATTTCCCTCTATCCTGACTAGTCCCCCAGTTCCTGAGGCTGATAAACATCCCCACAGCATGATGCTGCCTCCACCACGCTTCACTGGAGGGATTGTATTGGCCTGGTGATGAGCAGTGCCTGTTTCCTCCAAACATGACGCCTGGAATTTATGTCAAAGACTTCAATCTTTGTCTCATCACACCAGATATTTTTTTCTCATGGTCTGAGAGTCTTTCAGGTGCATTTTGGCAAACTGTTTTACTAAGAAATGGTTTCCTTCTGGCCACTCTATCTTATAGGCCTGATTGGTGGAATACTGCAGATATGTTTGTCCTTCTGGAAGGTTCTCTTCTCTCCACAGAGGAATGCTGTAGCTCTAACAGAGTGACCATTGGTTCTTGGTCACCTTCCTGACTCGACTAAGATGAATGCAGCAATGTACAGAGACATCCTGGACGAAAACCCACACTTCCCATCCAACGAAAACGGTGCTGCAAAGAGGAATGGCCGAAATTGCCCAAAGATAGGCGTGCCGAGCTTATGGCATCGTATTCAAAAAGGCTGTAATTTCTGCCAAAGGTGCATCAACAAAGTATTGAGCAAAGGCTGTGAATACTTATGTAGATGGGTTTTTTTTAAACAAATTTGCAAAATTAAAAAAACATTGTTTTTTCACATTTTCATGATGGGGTATTGTCTGACAAGAAAACATTATTTATTCCATTTTGGAACAAGGCTGTAACACAACAAATGTGAAAAAAGTGAAGCGCTGTGAAAACTTTCCGGATGCACTGTAACTGTGGTGAGTTCAAAGACTCTCGTTAAAACTTTAAAACAGAGGCGTCAATAGGTTTTTTTCCTTCGTTTTATCCATTGTGTATCAGCTAATCTCTATTTAAAATTCTGAAGTAAAGGAAAACTTGACCAATTTATAATCATCCATCCATCCATTTCTACCGCTTGTCCCTTATTTAAGTGAATATGGACAGGTTTATTTAAATGTATATTCTGGCCACTTTATTATAAAGTTGTTGAAACATTTTTTTTGTTTAAACAAAACCAGATATGTTCTATACGATATCTTTATTTCTTTTATGTCATCTTTAAAAAGTTAAAAACCTATAATTAACATTTTACATGTGTTTTAAAAAGATAGTTTTAACTAAATCCTTGCAATAATAAAAACATTTTAGTGTACGTAAACATATCAAGTGTGTGTGCATGGGGCAGCGACGTTGGATTTAGGGTGAGATGGGGGGCCCCTTAGAAGTCTTGTGTATGGGTTCCCAGAATTTAGTGCTACGCCCCTGATTGAGAATATTATATATCCTTATAACCTATCGATTAAGGGTGTTGTGTACTTTGTCATATTTCCTGGTCAGTCTATTGATTCATTTGAGCACTGCTGCCACCTAGCTGGAGGTATGTGTATCGTTCAAGCATGGATAAAAGACACTCTTACTAAAAGTCCACCTGCCTCTAATGGGCTTGTGTGCTTCAAAGTTTTAAGTGTGTGTACCTTGTGTACATCCTCGTTGACCAGCTCTTTCAAAATGGCCTCCTGAACACGAAGCGCCGCATTGGGAGACTTATCTAGGTCCTGATTGGCCGCGGCCCCAACGAGGTCATCCGTGGCATGCGGGTCCTCGTGCTCCCCGAGCACCTGCACAAGCCATTAATGAAATATTGCAGTGAAATTACAGTATTAAAGCAAAACGATAGTACTTGCTAGGGGTGTGGGAAAAAATCGATTCAAATTCGAATCGCGATTCTCACGTTGTGCAATTCAGAATCGATTCTCATTTTTTTTAAATCGATATTTATATATTATTATTATTTTTTGTAAATTTTTATTTTTTTAATTTTATTTTTTTAAATTAATCAATCCAACAAAACAAAACACAGCAATACCATAACAATGCAATCCAATTCCAAAACCAAACCCGACCCAGCAACACTCAGAACTGCAATAAACAGAGCAATTGAGAGGAGACACAAACACGACACAGAACAAACCAAAAGTAGTGAAACAAAAATGAATATTATCAACAACAGCATCAATATTAGTTTCAATTTCAACATAGCAGTGATTAAAAATCCCTCATTGACATTATCATTAGACATTTATAAAAATTAAAAAAAAGAACAAAGTGTCACAGTGGCTTACACTTGCATCGCATCTCATAAGCTTGACAACACACTGTGTCCAATATTTTCACAAAGATAAAATAAGTCATATTTTTGGTTCATTTAATAGTTAAAACAAATTTACATTATTGCAATCAGTTGATAAAACTAAGTCCTTTACAATTATAAAACCTTTTTACAAAAATCTACTACTCTGCTTGCATGTCAGCAGACTGGGGTAGATCCTGCTGAAATCCTATGTATTGAATGAATAGAGAATCCTTTTGAATCGGTAAAAAAAATCGTTTTTGAATCGAGAATCGTGTTGAATTGGAAAAAAAAAAGATTTTGAATCGATTCGTGACCCCAAGAATCGATATTGAATCGAATCGTGGGACACCCACAGATTCACAGCCCTAGTACTTGCCATACAGTACCTCTGCTTCAGCAGCTAGTTGCGCCTCAGGGGGCAGCGCCATCTTTACAATGTCGAAAGGAAACTTGTCTTTATCCTCAGACGACATGTCCCGTTTCTGCAGGAACAAATATCTGTTTGAAAATCTGCTCATGCTATAGCAGCGTCCCTAAAGGTTATTTTCCATGACATCACTCATTTCTCTTGTAATCACATGCTGGTCATGTGATCTTTTCCCCAGCTTACACAGACAGAATCAGCTATTAAGCCACACGCGTACCTGCGAGCAGAGCTTGTCCAGGAAACGGATGCCGAGGATTTGTCCCGATGACATCATCAGGTTGATGTCTCTCTTCTTAATGGAGATCTTGGCTGTGTACATGTAGTTCAACACCTCTTCAAAGATGTCAGAGCGGATAAAGTCGATCTCGATCACAGACGAGTTATCCACCTGCACAAACAAGACAGACATTAAGTACAAGTTTATTCCAATCGGACGTGCGTGTCGTCAAAGTACCTCGTGTTTCTTGAAGAGTTTCTTGAAGTAGTTGGAGCACGCCGCCAGGACGCAGCGGTGAGCGCGGAACTTGACGTCTTCGACCACCACGGCGATGTCGCAGTGGTCGCCTTCTAGCCGCTGCTCGTTCAGCAACTTGAGGAAAATGTTCTTGTGCTCGTCGTCTACGTACTTCACCGTCTCTGCCATCTGGACACATGCACATGACAGAGATCCACTATGGTAATGGTTTTAGTTTATATGGAACATGCATACAATTACAATATAGGTCATTTTGTATGAATATTATTATTAAGTAAGACATTTGAATTTACTGGCTTTATAATCGTGCTTTCATTTCCTTTGTGGTTACATTTGAAATAAAAGTTGAAAGAAAAGAAGGGATGGACATAATATTTGGTCATTTAGAACATGTGTCAAAGTCATGGCCTGGGGGCCAGATCTGGCCTGCCACATCGTTTTATTTGGCCCGGGAAAGCCTGGAAATAATGTATATAAATATTTGTCACTGAACGTATTTGTTTGTGTGACATAAAAATTGCATGCACTGCATTTAATTAAATGTCTTTTAAACTTTAATGTTATCTGATTATGCAAAAACATTGTATTTACATATATTCCCCCAAAAAATATGTCAAAATAGAAAGAAAAATTAAATTAATCAAAAAAATTAAACGCACCAGCAATTGTGTAAAAATATCATGAGGTGATTATACATTGAAATTCATATATTATTCACTACAATTTGTTATTCTTATATCCAGACTTGTGTGTTTACTTCCGTACCTGACGGTCAAATTGTCAGAGGCTGTCACGTGACAACCTCTGAGGAAGAAACCGTCAGGTACGGAAGTAAAGTATAAGAATAACAAATTGCATAATTTTTTGAAGACCTAATGAACCTCTTTGGATTGTGATTTTTGGATTTGGATCTGTGTTATATGTGTTTTATGTTACATGATTGTACCAAGACAAATTCCTAGTTTGTGAACCCGTTCTCAAACAATGGCAATAAAACTATTCTGATTCTGATGGATATTATTCGCTGTTACAAATGGCCGTCTGAGGGCAGTCGTTACAATGTGGCCCTGAATGAAAAGGAGTTTGACACCCCTGATTTAGAATGAATGGAGTGCAATACTTGGTTACAACCAGCAGAGGCCCAATTGATTAAATTTCAATTAAATTTGCCAAGTAAAGAAGAACATGGCGTCAACTACATATATTATCATACAAAGTAGTTGAACACATCTAAACTCCAGCAACATTAATCCCAACATTGTGTAGACCACAACACAACATTTCTCTCTACAAGACCCTGGTTTCCACTTACGTGGACATTATGCTGCCAATGAGTGGTGGAGACAGAGTATAACACATCACGTTAGATTCAAGATGGCTGAAAACATCCCAAATTTTCAACATGTTTTTGTTTTTATAATCATTGGGTCCCAAAGAGCCCAAATAGCAAAGATAAATAAAAACTGCGTGGTATACATAATGTTGTTTTATAGGAGGCTACTCTGGTTAAAGTGTGTGTATCTTTATTTCTATTAACCAGGGGTGTCCAAACTACAGCTTGTGGCCAAGTGCGGCCCGCCGGCGTCTACAGCGTGGCCCACGAGACCTCACAAGTTTAATAAGGAGTCTGGCCCACAATGTCTCGTGGATACTTTCAATTGTCCTAAAATGTAGTCACTGTAAACAGGTCGCTTTTCTGTGGACAATGATTGTAAAGTTGGTAAATGACTCAGTTTTACTCTGAGGTTTTAGGAGCTTAGCATCCATTTTTGTGAACCAATTCAAACACCCATTCCCACTGGTGGTACAAATAAACTAACCTGACTCTCGCCAGATCCTTGTAGTTCGCTGAGCTCCACACAAGGATCTGGGATCGACGGCAATGCAAACTCCTTCAAAATAGCAAAAAAAATAATGAACCAATCAGGATCGCCGGGCGGGATTTCATAGATGTGACATAGCGCCGAAGCGACTGTTTGATTCAAACAACAATGGCGACACGCAGCGAGGAGTCATGTCGAATCTATCGAATATTATTCTTTAAAAGATGAACAGAGAACAGTTTTGAAGGCATTTATTGGTGGCAAGGATGTTTTGGCTCTTCTTCCGATCGGGTTTGGCAAGAGCTTGATATACCAAATCGCTCCACTGGTGGTGAAGGAAATGGGACGAGTGCAAAACCCATTCGTTATAATTGTTTCCCAGCGTCGCTTTCATCAGCGTCACGGGTTGATTTTGATGTGAGTGGTTGAAGTAGCACGTCATTCAAGATAACGGACAAGTGGTTTATCTAATCACATACAAGGATTTTATTTACAAGGCCCCGCCTTCTGAAATACATCTCCTATTGAGAAGTCCCAGATCCTTGTGTGGAGCTCAGCGAACTACAAGGATCTGGAGAGAGTCCGGTTACAAATAAACTATATCCAACACAGAAAGTTAAAACACGTGGTCTCACATAACACACAGCCTGCTTACTGAATTCTGAGGACATTTAAAAAAAATGTCCAAGCAGTATACACAATTTAAAATGACACCCATTTAAATCCACTACCAAGCCTGATGGGCAAAACACTCTCTCCACACTTTGACATATTTAACGCATTTTAGCTGCTTGATATTTCTGATTGATTACAAAACTTTAAAAGAGGTCACCACATGAGTAAACAAGGTACCGTGGTTCTTCTTCTTCTTTCAGCATCATCAGGAGTGACGGTAGCTGCCAGGAACTTGTCTACTCTCTTGTGGGGTTCCGTGTGTTTATGTGCGTGTGTTATCTTTGTATGTAGAGGTTCACATACTCTCTGAACATTTAATGTTTTATCGTTTGATCTTCATATTGTAGTGATGCTGGGTTAATAACAGTTAAGTGTTGTTTTTCAGTCCGTCAGCTATAGCTGGCTCAAATCAATGCAAACTGAAGTGACTCTTATCATTTGCTGATAATATTGTGAATCCTACATTCTTTATTTCGGCACAAATGTTTGATGTTCCAATCAACGCTCTGCTGTCTGGCAAAAAAAAAGTGTTATAATGTGTGTATTAGTGTGTGTGTTGTGTGTATTCGTGTGTGTACGCGTGCGCATCCATGTGACAGCGTATTGGGTTTTACCGCAGGTTTAACTGAATTTTTAAATGTTTGGGAAACTTCCCTTTTCAGTTTGCTATGAAATTAATATGCAGAATTAAATCATTGTGATCGCCGATTTCGTGTAAAAACAGCTGTGTAAAATCAATTAGCACGAGCAAACAGGCACCAGATCAGCAGCACACAGAGTTGGAATAAATATAAAATAAAATAAACATTTTTTTCCTCTTTAACTGAAGTTAGTGTAACGATTTCAATATGAAATGTATTTGGATGCTTTATCTAATTACTTATATATATATATATATATATATATATATATATATATATATATATCACTACACTGATATTGTATAGTGTATATACATTGTGTGTGTGTGTGTGTGTATATATATATATATATATATACCGTATTTTTCGGACTATAAGTCGCAGTTTTTTTCATTGTTTGGCCGGGCTCCAGTGCGACTTATATATGTTTTTTTCCTTTTTTATTATGCATTTTTGGCAGGTGCGACTTATACTCCGAAAAATACGGTAGTATCTATATACCACATATATAATATTATATTATATATGTATATGATAATGCTTCCATCCATCCATTTTCTACCGCTTATTCCCTTCGGGGTTGCGGGGGGCGCTGGAGCCTATCTCAGCTACAATCGGGCGGAAGGCGGGGTACACCCTGGACAAGTCTCCACCTCATGGCAGGGCCATTTGCTTTATGCTTTACATATTATTATATTAATACATGTAAAGGGAAAAAAATAAATGTCTGCTTTCCACCCGGCCAATTTTTTTTCGCCCAATGTGGCCCCCTAGTTAAAAAGTTTGGACATCCTGCTATAAATCAACATCATATAATAACATTTGGTCAAAATCCTATCTTTCGTGGACTAAAATGTGGATTTTTATTACAAAGTAACAAAACAAAATGTATTTAGGACTTTATAATCAAAACCGTGGTGCTATTTATGATGCTAATATGTAAACAACCTCCACGTTAACATGTTGGAGCGCGAGTACGCGCCTGAGAGCGTGTGTATGTCTTCACGTGACGTCACGAGTGGCAAGTTGCAACTAGCTAGCAATTAGCATGGAGCGGCTATTGCTCTGCTAAAAGTCAAAGCAGGTCCATGAAACCGCACCAGAAATATCCAAGAGGACATTAAGAGGTTCAGTCAAAGAGGGACCATACGAGCCCGGAATGGAAATGTAAACGTTTTCGTGTTAACAGTATCTTGTTCGTCAGTGCCAAGGAGCTCAGTAAGGTTAACATGACGAGCCATTACGTTGAACAAACAGCAGGCCATGAAACAGTCGCCCTGGGTCACAATGGACTTATTCAGGCAGAAATCCGGGACTGTTGGGGACATAAGGCTGGTGTTTGTCTTGTTAAATGGCGGGCGTGCGGCCTGGTGCTCCCACAGGACACAAAATGGCGATTTCCTCCAAGCGTCCGCCATTCTCGTTCGTTTCAAACTCGTCTGCGCGCGGCCGGCTCGCGGGCTCATCCCGGGAGCGAGACACAGGCACGCGGGCAACACGAACGAGAGGACACGCGAGCGAGCGGCCATGAGCGGCTCGAGAACGCGCAGCCATCCCCGCCGAGTAGAGCGAGCAGGGCGCGGGCGCGGGCGAGGGCTCTTACCTCACTACGAGCCGGTGTCAGCAGGCTCTTTGGCTCGGTTCTCTTAACGTAGGCGCGGGAACACTTTGACCGCTTGTTGTTGCTGTTATTATGTTGTTGTTTTTGTTGTTGTTGCCGAGGACGAGCACAGGGCTGAGGCCGCGCTTTGCGCTTGCTCGCTCACTGCGGGGGCACGTAAAGATCCCGGACAGAGCGCCGGCTCATCACGCATGCGCACTGGCCTTCGGAGATATGTTCACGTGGTGTCAGTTCTGACCCGGTTAATAACGTTTGTGTACCTTTGCAGTACTGTGACGTCATCTGGAGTATTATATGATGTACTGGTTAAAAAGTCTGTTTACAACTTGCTGAAAGTTACACTTATTAAACCAAAAACTATAACAAGAACACAGGCAAGCTTACTGGTGCGGCTTCGGCATTAATTGAAAAAGTAGACAAAACACAATAAATGGGCAAAAATTATGAAAAACAAATGTTCTTTAGACATTTTGTCTTTTGAGGGGGGGGGGACGTTAGTTTACAATAAAAACTTACAGATTACAGTATTTTAGAAATACGACTGTAAATCTCTCACGGTCACAGCGTTTGAAGCAATGCTAAATTAGAAAAGTTATATGTTTTTGGTAACACTTAAGTATGGGGAACATATTCTAAGTAACAAAGACTTAATTGTGAGTTTTTTCGACACTAGGGGAACATATTGTAAGTAACAAAGACTTAATTTAGAGTTATTTTGTTAGGGTTTGAGGGTTAGGGCCAGGGTTAGAGGGTTATAATAAGGCCATGCCGAATAAGGCATTAATAAGTACTTAATAATGACTAGTTAAGAGCCAATATGTTACTAATTTGCATGTTAATAAGCAACTAATTAATGGTGATTATGTTCCCCATACTAAAGTGTTACCGTGTTTTTTTACTGGTGCACAAAATGAACCGTGCATGAACATCACCTTGTTCAAACAACAAAACCAACACAGCGCATAAATGATAAATGGGTTGTACTTTACTCACAACAAATTACACACCTGCAAATCAGTGTGACTTCTGCTGTTGCCGTATCCGTAATACGCCGATAGGGAGAAGTTTTTATTTACACGATGAGTCGGGTGTGTCTTGACCTCCGCCGAACCCTTGAGCCCGACTCACCGAACCCCTAGGGCTCGATCGAACCCAGGGTAAGAACCACTGCTCTACACCAAACTAAAACTAATACAAAGGGCAGGTTGACTCACTGTTGAATATAAATTTAGCAGAGACAAAGTATAATTGTATTTATGTGTAGAACAAGTAAACAACTGCAGAGCACCACCACCACCTTGATGATCTGCTACTCAAGTGACCGGTCACCATAATCATGTGACGCCACGAGTGGTTTTTGCCCTAAACAATCACGTAATGTTTATGCCACGAGCTGGCCCTGGTTGCAATGCTTAGAATACTCTTTCATCTGGGGACCAATATTTCATCACTTTCCTTATTTTGTATATAATGTCAATGCAGTTTCATATTTCCTTACCTCACCAAATGTTTATGTTAACACTGAAAATATGCTGCTGCGGAGTTTTTTACAAATCTCAGACATGTACATTTTTTCGCAAAAACACGTCAATCCGAGTTTTTAAACATTTATTTTTGCGTCAAAAATGACTTTTACGTTTTTTTTGTAAATGGAAAATAAATAAATAAATGTGTTGAACAGGTAGTCGCTGTTACTCTTGCTAAAACAGGACGGAGAGACGATCAGGAGCACCGAAACAAGCTCACTAGCTAGCTTTAGCATCTACCTAGCTTACTTCT
Source organism: Nerophis lumbriciformis (assembly GCF_033978685.3). Taxonomy (NCBI): domain Eukaryota; kingdom Metazoa; phylum Chordata; class Actinopteri; order Syngnathiformes; family Syngnathidae; genus Nerophis; species Nerophis lumbriciformis. Next base: position 34,969,204 of record NC_084554.2, on the reverse strand, counting down.
TGTCGTCTCTGTTTTTGCTGTAAACCACAATGTTGATGGCTTTCTACTCTGCTGCTAATAATATTTGGTTGATTGCAATTCCATGTAGTGGTACGCCAAAGAATCACTTGATTAAAGTACAGTGTTTTATTTTCTTATATTCAAACTTTGTATACGAAGGTTCTGGGTTCGATCCTGTGTGTGCAGTTTGCATGTTCTCTCCGTGACTGCGTGGGTTCCCTCCGGGTACTGCGGCTTCCTCCCACTTCCAAAGACATGCACCTGGGGATAGGTTGATTGGCAACACTTAATTGGCCCTAGTGTGTGAATGCTGTCTGTCTATCTGTGTTGGCCCTGCGATGAGGTGGCGACTTGTCCAGGGTGTACCCCGCCTTCTGCCCGAATGCAGCTGAGATAGGCTCCAGCACCCCCCGTGATCCCGAAAGGGACAAGCGGTAGAAAATGGATGGATGGATGGATGTTTAATGTTAATGTGACCAAAAATATTCAATACACTTGTTAAATAAAACCTCTCCCTTGTTTTTAATGAATACTTAGGCCTATTATGCTACTGAATTTTACTATGGGTCATAATGGTGGTACTTGGAGAGCTAAGTTTTTATGAGGTGGTACTTGGTGAAAAAAGTTTCAGAACCACTGTTCTAGAGTATTTATTAGTAGCTAGCTAGAAGGTATGTTTTTTGACGTGACAGATTGTAAACAGAGATCACAACACGGGAAGTATAGTACTTGAAGGGGCGTGTCTATAGGATAGAGTTGCCAAGTTCTTTGCATGCATGTTATATAATTTGACACTACTTTCAATAAAAATAATGTTAGTAAATGATCTACTAAAAAAACTAAAGAATGATGTGGTATGTTAGTTACATGGGACATGTAAGCGTCAAAAAGACTGTTGGTGGAGGAAAACAAATCTAAAATATATTGTAGAAATGCACCCAATTGCAGGAAATGTAATCCTGATTTTCAAAATGTTCTTTGTGTTCAAAGAAATGTTCCTGTTTTTTCCCCTCCAAAGGGTGCTCACATCCCTGAAATCTGCAACAAAAATGTTAGATGTTTACAGGTTTGTTTGTTTTTTTCACAAATATTCCTGAAGTTGCCATGCAGCTGACACATGAATCACATGACTGATCAATGAGAAAGGGTTTAATCAATAAACTTGTAGAGAGAATGCACGAGCGTATTGTGGCGTGACCTTTGACCCCTTTACATCTGTCAACCAATCACACAGACAAGCCATTAAATCGATACCCTTCTAAGCATAATAATAGTCATCAAAGGCTGCTTGAATGCATCAGGATGGAAGCACAGTGATTTACATCTGGGGGGGAGTAATCTGTGTGTGCGAGTGGGCGGGGCCTGACCTGTCAGAGTGAAAGGCAATAATCCATCCAAACAACACACACGCTGGCACACATAAGGGACGTACTGAGGAGACAAGCATCTGTTGACCTGCAATCAGGTAAGGTCCCATGTACTATTTAGGGTCGGTAGTGACGCTGATAAATAGTACTACTTTTGCAACATGTCACAGAAACAAAAAATATCACGTTAAATGATGATTGTGTGACTTATTTTTCTTTTTTTGCATGGATCCATCCCTTCCTGTTTACTTCAATAACCTGGTGAGTAACACACAAGCACACACATCTGCATGAGGTTGCTTTAAAGTGATGGGGAATAAAAATACTACATAAACTAAATATCGAATCAAAAATATAAAACTAAATATCTTATTACCCTTCCTTTCCACCCCTAAATTTTTCGTTTAAAAGCCGCTGGATTCATTTTTCATTTAGGGTTTAACGCCCCCTGCCGCCCCGTGCGTCATGACGTCATTGCGTCAGTGAAATGACGTCGTAAAAAAAAAGCTTGGCCGTAACAGCGAGGAAGAGCGCGAGCGTCCCGCAACAGGACAGGTAAAGAAAAGACCCATGATTTATTGGAAGACACGACTGATGAATGGCAATTGCATGAAGTAATAATGAGGATTATTGATGATGATCGTAATAGTTGGCGAGAGGACAGTTTTGCATGATCATGCTGCAGCTGGGATGTGCGTGTGTGCGTGCGTTACTGCGGTGGGGTGTTTCCTGCTGCAGGATGGAGCACTAGCAGTGCTTTAGCACATTGGAACTCATGCATGGAACCATCAAACAAATCAATGGGTATTGTTCCAAAAACATTAACACTTTTTCTAAGCCAACTGAGCATTAAAAATAAAATATGCATGAATTTGTCAAATTATGGAATCACTAACTTGTTATTTTGGTTCAGCTTCTTTAAATAAGTCTGTGCCCATTATGATATTTTTCTGACATTGATTGATCACTTTCATCTGAACATAAAGTGAATTATTAATATATTCCAGCTCCCTGCACTATATTATACTTTATTTATGTTATTCATACATACTATAATACACAATATATTGTGAGTGATTATACTGGAGTTCCCGATATTACACGTTTTTTCAATATTGTGACTATCATCAATATTTACCCAGTTGTAACCCCCTCACTACACACACACACGCACACACTGACCCACATCATCGCACTCAAAACCAGATCACATTCTCTTACCCATAATCTCTCTCTCTCTGGCTCTACTGTTACCACGGCAACCCTCACATGACAGCTGGCCGGGTCAAAGGATCGACAGCCTGTCAAACAAAATACCCTTTATTTATAATTTTTTTTTAAATATATTCAACAGTTGGTATGATTCTGAACCACCTCACCAGTTCAGTCCAAATTCTACTTTAAGGTCAACTCATCGCCATGACGACAGAGCAGAGCGAGCCGCAGGAGGCGGAGTCTCTCCCTGAAGCCGCCGCCCATTCCACACCCATTCAGGTAACAAGGGAGCTTTTAAACATAATCAGCGCAGCAGAAGCATGACTTAATTTCCTGTTTAGGTAGGGGAGGGCGGGGCATCCCAGTACAAAGGCAGCTTATTGGCCGACGAGTCAATTGGTCACCTGTCCCCGGGCAGTCGTGTCGCTCCCTCCCCGGTCAGGAACGCTCTGAACTTCAGAACTATGCAGGCCAAAGTCACCCTGCTGGACGGCTCTCTGTTTACGTGCACTGTGGAGGTGAGACCATGAGCACATGCACTGTGAGAACATGAACAATGAGCACATGAACAATGAGCCCATGTACAATGAGCCCATTAACAAGTCAAAGATTTCATTGTCGTTGTTGCAGAAACGAGCTCGCGGTCTTCAGCTGTTCGAGAAGGTCTGCGAGCACGTCAACCTGCTGGAGCGGGACTATTTTGCCCTGTCCTTCAGAGACGCCGACAACAACAAGGTTGCTTCTATCACTTCTATATCTGTGTCAGATCTACGACCTTTGACCTTTGCGTGTCTTGCAGAACTGGTTGGATCCTGGGAAGGAGATGAAGAAACAGGTCAGAGGTCAGTGTCTATCCAACAATGTCTTGCAACTGTCCTGACTCACTTTGGGTTGTTTGTTATTGTTGTTGAGGTTATCATTAGTAAATAGGACTTTGAACATTTTTCACGTCTTCCTACTCAATTCTAGTAAACAAGACAGAGGTTATTATTGATAACTGGTGGGGGAGCGATGGAATTATATATATGATAGATGTCCTCGTGTGTGAGCATGGCACTGTGGATTTAGCAGATTATGTTTGGTTTTCCTACTTAATACTAGTATGAAAGACGCAGGTTATCATTAATAACTGGCAGGGGCTAGCGATTTTGTATGATGCATAGATATGGACTTTGTTTTAGCAGATTATTTTCAGTCTTTCTATTCAATTCTTGTATGCAAGGTGGAAGTTATCATTAATAACTGGTGGTAGGAGCTATGGAATTTTGTATATGCTGCGTGTATGTGCTTGTGTGTGAGCAAGGTATCGCAGACCTTGTCTTTACAGATTAGTTTGAGTCTTTCCATTTAGTTGTCGTATGCAAGGAGGTTGTTATTAATAACTGGCAGGGCTGAGTATTGAATTTATACATATGTTTGCATGAATAGCTGGGTGAGCAAGGCACATTGGACTTGGACTTTGCGATTGGTTAGAGTCTTCCTACTCAATTCTAGTATAAGATACTAGCTTTATATATATATATATATATATATATATATATATATATATATATATATATATATATATATATATATATATGGTGTGTGCATGTGCCCATGTGTGAGCAGGATTCTGTTTTTGCAGATTATTTGATTCAGTTCTTGTATGCAAGGTAGAGGTTATCATTAATAACTGGCAGGGGGGGAGCATCGAATTATGTATGTGATGCGTGCATAAACTGGTGTCTGAGCGAAGCACCTTGGATTCTGACTTTGAAAATTATTTGGAGTCTTCCTACTCAATTCTAGTATGAAATACGGAGTTTATCATCAATAACTGGCAGGGGGAGCAATGGAAGCACTTAGGATTTGGCAGATTATTTTGAAGTCTTTTTTTACCCAATTGTAGAATGAAAGACTGAGGTTATCATTAATAACTGGCAGCAGGACTGCTTGCATTGGTCATGAGATATGTCTATATTGCACGTGCCTGTGCACAGCATGATGTGTTAGTGAGCAAGGCACCGTCGACTTTGCGGGTTATTTTGAGTCATCCCATTCAGTTCTTGTATCCAAGGCAGAGGATATCATTAATAACTGGCAGCAGGAGTGCTCGCATTGGTCATTAGACACATGCATGTGCCGGTTTGTGACGGAAACACTGTAGGTTTTGTTTTTCTGCATCAATCCCACCCTTTCTATTCATTTCTATTATGCAATGTGGCTGATGTTATTACCAACTGTTCAGCAGGAGGAGCGATTGCATTAATTCTATGATTTGTATATGTTGCATGTGACAACGAGGCATCGTGGGTTTTGACTTGTGGATTATTTTGATCATTCCTATCATGCAAAGAGCGGCTTCTTCTTAAAAACCGGCAGAAGGAGCAATTGCATTACTTGTATGGTTTGTCCATACGGTGCTTATGTATGAGCAATAATGCCAGGAGCAGGCCCAACTCTTCTAGTGTGCACACAACAGTTTCCTGTTGTTGCAGGTGTCCCCTGGCACTTCTTCTTCAACGTCAAGTTTTACCCGCCGAACCCCACCCAGCTGTCTGAGGACATCTCCAGGTAGATTCATCCAGCTGCCAATCAAAACTCTCTCAATGTGAATGTTTTTCATTCATGTCCTCCGAAGGTACTTCCTGTGTCTGCAGCTTAGACAGGATATCGTTTCCGGTCGTCTTCCGTGTTCCTTCGCAACTCACACCGTCCTCGGCTCCTACACCATCCAATCCGAGCTGGGGGACTACGATCCAGGTACTTCCCTTGTTTTAAGAATTTCCTCAAATCCCGATTCACACGGTTTTTCTTGCAGATGAATGTGGCTTGGATTACGTGAGCGAACTTTGTTTTGCTCCCAACCAAAGCAAGCAGATGGAGGAGAAGATCATGGAGCTCCACAAAAGTTACAGGTTTTTTTCTTGATTCCATTTCAATGTATTTTTCTTTATTGTCGCCTGCTCAAAACCAGTGTGCTCTGCAGTGGAAATGTGTGCTCTGCACATGTACAGTAGTACCTCAACTTACAAGCTTGATTGGTTCTGTGACGGAGCTCTCAAGTCAAAACACTTGTATCTGAAATCAACGTCTCACATTAAAATATTGTAATCAATGTGGTACTTTTAACATGGAGCATGTCTTTCAAAAAGAAAATATTGTAAAAACACACAATACAATAGACTATACTACCAGTGATTACAGTAGTTTTTTGAAGTAATGTAATAATCATGTACAGCATTTACCTTGCAGCGTGGACTTCTACTGTATCTCCTTCCAGATGCTTTTCGATCAAACACACCATCAGCAGCTTTTTCATATTTTCATGGATAAATGTCCGCCATTTAGATATTATTTTTACATCCTTGTCTGGCGTTAGACTCATTCTGCTTCAGTATGGTGCAGACTAGCAGTCATACGCTCAAATTGCTTCGCCAAGTTTAAGCTAGCTAAACGCTCAGTCATGTTTTTGATGATTTCCTTCTTTGATTCAATAAATATCATCCTCTTCTTCTTCTCCGGACTGTCCTTCACACTCACTTTCCTCCTTCCCATGGTTGGAAAACAACGTTTAATGTCTATCTCTCGCTATAAGCTAATACTAGCAAGTAAGACCAGATTGTTTGGTAGGATCTCACAGGCTTCCCGGAGACATTAATGGCCAACTAATGGCAGGAAGGCTTCAAACTCAAATGTTTGCTTCCAACATAAAGCATAGCAATTTGCCAAGAGAAAACACTCTTTAAGTTGAGGTATCACTGTATGTTTGGTTTCACTTTGTGGTTCTGAGGTTCTTTTTTTGAATGTGTATTCAGAGGAATGACACCAGCTGAAGCCGAGATGCACTTCCTGGAAAACGTGAAGAAACTTTCTATGTATGGAGTTGACCTTCATCACGCCAGGGTAAAAACACACACACACTACATTTTTAGTTTGAAGTGCAGCATCGGTGGTTCTTTTAATTGTTGGTTTGTTGGATGAAATCATCCGCAAAAGAGGGAAAGCCTAATATGGGCAACATTCGCCGATGCGTGACCCACTTCCTGTCTGTGGTCGATCACATTTGTTTGTGTGCGCGTGCGCGTTCTCATTCCACTGATTTTTCCACTCATGTCCCCTTCAGTTTGTCACTGTGAAGCG
>NC_084554.2:34560000-34657500 GCF_033978685.3 Nerophis lumbriciformis | reverse complement strand
CCATGTGGTTAGAGTGTCTGCCCTGAAATTTGTAGGTCGTGAGTTCAAACCCCGGCCGAGTCATACCAAAGACTCTAAAAATGGGACCCATTACCTCCCTGCTTGGCACTCACCATCAAGGGTTGGAATTGGGGGTTGAATCACCAAAAAGATTCCCGAGCGCGGCCATCGCTGCTGCTCCCTCCTCCCCTCACCTCCCAGGGGGTGGAATAAGGGGATGGGTCAAATGCAGAGGGTAATTTCACCACACCTAGTGTGTGTGACTATCAGTGGTACTTTAACTTTATATTGAATGCTGTCCTCAAATGTTTTTAACCTGCCTATTTAAGCCTTCACATTGCTCATTGTCGGAGTCCAGCTTGGAAAAACATTAATTTTTTAAAATCATCTTGTTGCATTGTCTAATTTAGGGCAAATGTATTTGTACATTTTTGTGTATAAAGCAGGAATTGCGTGTCAAAATGGCATTTAATAACGGTGGCGGCATTTGACATCTCATGTTCAAAAACTTTATTGACCTAGAACCTGATTAGAATGCCAGAGGGATGTATCGTACAGAAAGTTGTACATAATCTTTTTTTTTTTTGCAACATAGAAAACTTTACATTGCTGCATCATTTACATTGTGTTTCTACATCCATGAGGACTGCATCCCAATCATACATAAAGCACAGCTAACATCTCTCATTGCTTCTATACATATTACTTAACCCCGAACCCAAGAAAAAACAAAACAAATTCAATATATTATTAACTTTTGATTTTGTACACGAGTGAAAACTAAGGTAAAACATGAAAACAGGTTGTTTAAGCAGCTAGCATCATAATGCTCTCGACTTCCAGTTTCAAAAGCACAGTCAACGCGTCTCCTTTTTAAAAACCTAACAACATATAAAATGGAATAATTTAACCCTTCACTTGCTGTTCAACTACAAATCATACCGTGTGTGGGAGATGTTACAGTCAAATAAATGATCAGAGAAGTAAAATCTCCAGTGCATTCCAATATGGAGTTCAAGTGCAGCAAATCCAGAGAAACAAATAAAAAATAAATGAGATCTAGTGTTATAAGATTACATTACATAGAAGTACGTCTGTACAACTAGTTTTGTCAGGCTAATCGATATTAGTGTTAGCCATTTGGGTGCAGGGAAATGTCACATTTCATAGTTGTGTTGAATATTTGCAAACCACGCATTCGTTACAATTTGTTTTTAAATATACAGTAAGAAGCACACTTGTGTTTTTTAAAATATATTCCATCTGAGCAGGTCAGAGATATGCGTTATGATCAGCAGTGTGGAGCTACAAACTTTCCGTGCTGATAGCCAACCTGCGAGGCAAAGGGCTTGAGGCTGCAGGCAGGTGGCGCCAGAGTAGCTGTGAGTCATCTGCAAGTGTTGGACCACATGGAGACAGAAGCCTGAGGCAACATGGTCACTGAGCTTCCTCCTCTGCTTCAGGGCTTATCTCTTGCCCGCCGGCGTCCGGTTGCTTCTCGGTCGCAGGAAGCGGCGCGATGTGAAACACGAAGCCGATGCGCAAGTAGAACCTTCTCAGGACGGCCCGGAGCTCTGGGATGAGGTCGAACTGCATGATCTCGCACAGGAGCGGGTAGTACCTGGACGCATGGGCCCTGAACTGACGGTAAGAAACACCAGACGGCATTTGTCAAATGATGGTTACAACGTCACGTGACTCCCCTTCCTTTTATCAACACCCACCCGCTCGTCGCTGATCTTCAGCACCCTGGTGAGGAAGAGGAGCAGCAGGTTGGTCCAGGCCTCCCTGTGGCTCTCGGAGGTCAACGCCAAGAAGTACGCCACGGCCTCACTGCACACACTAAACAACAAAGAAAGATGAACAATTACTGTACTGACCTGAATATAAGACACTATTTTTTGCACATAGTAAACAGTCACAGGGATGCCTTCTCACTTTGCACGTTTGGTTCCGTTTAAAGGAACCCAGAGTTTGACTGTACGATTCCAGTCTGAGTAATAATCACGGTCTCACGATTATTAGGCATTGATTCATTTCACAGCAAAAAATGTATAAAGTCACACCAATCCTTAGAGATTTTGATGTTATTTATTACTGTAGGCAAGAACAGTAATTAAATAACATAAAAGTACTAAATAATAAATATAAACAAAAATGATTAACAATAAATGATTTAATAATAGTATTCTTAATACAAGACTAATATTAACTTTATTGATCCCGAGTAGAAAATGTTTCTCATGTAGGTAAACTAAACTGCTATTGTCATCAACTGCCATCCACGCCTATATATTAATTTTGAATAATCTAATTTATAATGCTGTGGTAATAACTGGAATGCACATAATTAGGTCCCATGGGATAGAGCTGTTATTCTACAAACTTCTGATGTTATGTTAGTGTTTTACACTGGCTGTTAGGGGTGTCATAATTTTTTTTCGAATGAATCGCGAATATTTCTTAAAAAAATAACAATAAAAAATTGATTAACACATTTTTATGTATATATATATATATATATATATATATATATATATATATATATATATATATATATAATTTTATTTTTTTATTTTTTATTTTTATTTATTTATTTATTTTTGTAATCTGTCCTGTACAGTCACTCAAGCAAATGCCAAAACTTCTGGATCTGTGTTAAAACTTTGGTTATAAATTCATTAAACAAAACAAGTTTCTTTTAAGTAATATACCGGTATACATTTATCAGAGGAATGTAGTTAATCATAGAACTGGCAACAAATGTTATTTGAATTCTGAATCGAATCATTAAATCCCTCAGAATCGAATCGTGTGGTGCCCAAAGATTCACAGCCCTACTTGCTACATTAACGTACAATGCCTACTTTATTCAGCAGGGAGAAAAGGTCAAATTCAACCACTTTTAGGATAATTTTAGAGCTTTCCTGTATTTTATAGCGTTAATGGTTTATCTCTAATTTGAAATGGTCACTGAATGAGTACCGGTTGCTGTTTGTTTAAACATAATTGACTCAACGCTAAGCTACTGATTGTATATGACATGTTTATATTTACCTCAGTTCTTCACGAATAAACTTTCCACTAGCATTATTTAAATCAAAGATTATGTCTTACTTACTTTGGTGTGTAAAGCAGCACCGTATTGGACGTATTAGACCCTTTAGCCACAACTTTCTTTTGGCAGGTTTTGAAGATGGGTGAACCATCGTCTTTGGGCCGGAAAAGTTATTTGGTTTTCGTTCCGTGCAAATTGTGCACATACAAGCATTATGTTCGTTAATAGCGAGTGAGGAGGACTGAAACACACGATATAGTGGAGCTTTTGCAGTGAAATCATTTGTGATGTTTTTAATCACGGTTAATTGTTGTATCCCTGGTGTGGACGCGATCATCCGAACCCTGAGGAGGAATTAATTTTAAGATGACGATCATCAACAAACTGTTTAAAAACATGATTTGCAAAAATAAGAATTTTGTCTTCAAAATATTTTTACAAAACAGTGTCTTGGGAGAAAAAAGTGTAATTTCGGGTTGTCTTATATTTGGGTCAATACGGTAAAATTAAAGACAAAAAATTTAATATCGAAGACTCTGAAAAGGAAGAAAGGGTAAACTAATGCTAATTAGCTGCTGATTGATGGGATTATGAAAATGATCACAGTTTTAGAAGGCTGTGACCTTTAACCTCTTTTCTCAAACACTGCAACAATGCCATCTGTTAGCCATTAAGCCCCTCACTTTCCTTTACTCCACACATGACTACCTCCCACTAATCAGAGTGTCTGGTGGCGTATTATGGTCTGTCTCGCAGGGTGTCCACGTTCCCATGAAGCTGATTTCCCCTCAACACTCAATCATCGTCTTACTCGAGCAGTCGCCTCTGGACCTCCTCCCAGGCATCCTGCCGCGTCTGGTCCGTGTACATTCGGAAAAGGATGCGCAGGCTGCACGCCAAGCTGCTGGTCTCCTGCTTTAACAGGTTAGGCTTGGACTTTCCTTTAAAACCTGCAGTGCACACACACACAAGTAGTCACACACGCAGCATGGCCTTCCATAAATGCCACAACACATTCAAGTACGAGAGTGACCTGCTTTCCACAGTAGAGTCCTCTGCTCGTTGTTGGAGTTGAACGCCTTGGAAAAGCGGTGCGACTCCAGCAAGCAGTCCAGCAACTTGAAGAGCTGCTGTGAGGTCAGGTAGCGGAACATGCCCTGGTCTTGTGTCTCCGTGGGGACGTCTGATGCGTTTACAGCACCCCGCTAAATACAAGACAGAGGATTATTGAACACATTTCCTCTTGCTACAAACCAGAATTTTTTTGATGGGGTTATTACTAAGCCAAGTTTCTCTATCCAAAGCACACTTATATGAAGCTATCTGTGTCCAAAGTGTCTTGCTAAGGTGAAAAAAAAAAAGATTCAGCAGGGAGAAAAGGTCAAATTCAACCACTTTTAGGATCATATTGGAGCTTTCCTGTATTTTACAGCGTTAATGGCTTGACTCTAGGCTATTGACTCTAGGCTATTGACTTTTAATATAGCAATGATACAAAGAGGAATGGGAAAAGTTTGCCAAGCTTGTGGCATCGTATTCAAAAAGACTTGAAGCTGTAATTGCTGCCAAATGTGCATCAACAAAGTATTGAGCAAAGGCTGTGAATAGTTATGTACATGTGTTTTTTTTAGTTCTTTAGTTTTTAATACATTTGCTAAATGAAAGAAAAACTACTTTTCACATTGTCATTATGGGGTATTGTTTGTAGAGTTTTGAGAACAAAAATTAATTTATTCCAATTTGGAATAAGGCTATAATGAAATGTGGGAAAAAGTGAAGCGCTGTGAATACTTTCCGGATGTACTGCATCTTTTAGCTTTCTAAATTGTGTCAGTTCCAGTCAGAAGATACCCATTCGTCATGTAAAATGTACCTAAATTCACCATTATTTAATAAACATGGCTTAACAGTAGGGATGCATGATATGTATTTACCGGTATTTCGAGACCGATACCGATAACTTCGAGACCGATACCGATAACTTCCTGCTTTTCAAGACCGATACCTATAACTTATTTATTAGGGGTGTAGGAAAAATCAATTCGCATCCAAATCGCGATTCCTAATCATCCGATAATTATAAAAAAAAAAGGAAGTTTTTAGGCCATCTACGTGCAAACAGAAGGAGCTTTTCTAACCTGTAAACTGTTTTGAAAAGGTTTTATTATAATTATTATACAAAATAATACATTGCGAGAATCGTGTCGAATCGAGAATGGATTCTGAATTGAATCGTCACCTCAGGAATCAGAATCAGATCGAATTGTTAGGTGAACAAAGATTCACACCCCTATTATTTATGTATATTATATTTTGAATGTACACTTGAGTGTTTATTGTGCTCACTGAAGGTAAAAAAGTGTCAAACAATGGTGGATTTGACAAACTCTTCCTGTAGATTTGTCCTAACCAAATATGACATCACATCAATAAATCAGTGAAGCTTGTATGTCCTGATAATGGATGGGCATGGTCTACATTTTAACCAATACTAGTACTAAAACTGTACTAAAAGAATTGAAAACAGTAACATTTTTGAAAATACAAAAAACAATGTATTTTTAAGGAATTTTGTTACACTAGTTTTATTTCTAAAGGGGTTGTACAATCTACAATCAATTGTCAGAATTTTGTAGCAATACAGAACACGCAAAAAACGCCTTACGGTACTTGAGTTGAGAATGTATAATGCTCAAAATACCCAGTGTCCCTGAATGCAACCTTGCTCGCTGTCGTGAAAAAGTGGCGTGTTGTTGTAGTTACTGACGAGGCTAGCGCTGTAATGAGGGCTGCTCTTGCTGTGTTAAGGTTGACAATGAAGTTCAAAAAGACACTTTTGTGCTTCTGTCAGGATGCTACGTTACTTATTTTACCGCCGAGCACTTGTTGCAGTTGGATGAGTCTGCATTCACTTTGCACCGGAATAAGGCACTGTTGTCGCGTGTTTCTTGCATTGAACAAAGAGAGCACAGTCTACCAAATCAAATTCCTTGTGTGTTAAACATACTTGGCCAATAAATCTGATTCTAATAGCTTCTTTTTCTGTTCAGTGAGTGGCCAGTGAGGTTTGATGTGTAGACAACGGGTGTTTTTCTTTCCCCTTGCTGAGTGTTTGCAAGGCATTTGGTTCAGGTGCCACGCCGGATCGGATGTCTTCCTCTGATTAGTAGTGAGGTCTGGCAGTTTGGAACATCCTCTGAGGTAAGGGAGCTTGACTTGTTTACCCTAATTCCCCTACAACACAATATGGGTAATCTCGCCTCATTGGAGCATTTTATTTAACATTTCTACCAGTTATCAAAGTTATTGGATTATTGGTGTGACGTAATAATTTCCAATATCGACCCGATAATCGTGCAGCCCTTCAAAAAGGCAACGTCTTCACTAAACTACAGTTGTTTGTACCTGAGCTGCAGCAAAGTTCTCTGCATCTTCCTTCTTACTGGTGGCGGGAAAGAAGACAATGTTGTCGATGGTCTGGATCAACTCCAGCTGCACCACGCACTTAATGAGCAAGGCTGCGAACAAGCGTTGCTCCAGCCCCCCTGCGAAACATCAAGCTCAGAACCTCCTTGGATGTGTGTGTCGCTTCCACTTTTAAAAGACCTCACTCACTCGCAGAGCTCCGGCTCCTGACGCCATCCTCGTTGGGCACAGCGGGGTTGGCGCCCTGTTGGCTCTGATGACGGCTCTCCACTGTGACCCTGTCGGCACTGCTTATGGAGCGCTGGTCATCGGGGCGGAGCTGCAGGTCCACTGACTTCTGGGAAATGGAGTCCTGAGAGGAAGGAGGACAGAAATGAAGACGATCTGGCAGACAAATATGGGAAACCATCTGGATCACATGTAAGTAACAAATGGTGATTCATTTAGCGGAAGTCTCACCAGCTGCTTGTCTGACAGACTTTGTGTAAAGTGTTCTCCTTCTGCTCCTGCTGGCCTCCATGTTAACAGCCTGAGATACATGGAAAGCAATCATCAGATACTGTTGGCTTTAGGATCAGCACGTCTTGCAAGGCTTACGCGTTTGGGATTGTGGTCTTGAAGATGTCCAGCATGCAATTGCATGTCTTGTCCCACGTCTCGGGGGAGAACTTCTCACCATTCAGGATGACGACATTCTCCAGACAGTTAGTGCCTGAGCGGGCGAGCTGCTCATTATCTGCACACACACAAGCATACACAGATAGTGACGCGCAAAAAAAGCATTCTAGAATGTCCTAGAAGTAGAGCCTTGTGCACCCACCTTGCTGCACACACCAGTAGAGCTGAGCTAAAATGTCATCCAGCAGCACGTCGTTCAGCGACTCAAAGTACTGTGTGAAGACGTCGCAGATGGCGTAAAGTGCGTGGTTGCAGGTGGTCGTCATCCACTCCGCTTTCTGTGGAGGTATCAAGGCCTCGGTGAGCATCATGGAAGTTTTCTCAGAGGGCGGTGACTTACCTCGGTCTGTTGCTCGGGCAGCTTCATGTTGTCGAAGATCCTGAAAACGATCCTGAAGAGGTCTTGCCACCAGTGCTTCTCGAAGGTGTGCCCATATGTTTTCATCACTTCAAACATCACCGTCAAGCCCCTTGAAAAAACATAGAGAGTAACATTACCAATTTACACTTTATATTTTTTATCCAAGAGACTGAGGCAGCAATAAAAGGAAACCAGCAACCACACGTCGAGCAGCACTAGCCAGCAAGCTAAAAGCCCACAACAGCTCTTAAGACATTAAGGAGTGAGGTTAGCCACACTAGTTGGCATTTGTTAAACTAAGGCAGGGCTATTCAACTGGTGACCTAGGAGCAAATCCAGCCCTGTATTGACCCCATACCCTCCCCTGAGTTCATTTCAAAACTTGGGAAACATTTTTGCAGCAAATTCCTAAAAATGACTAGAGTGCTCCTGTTGTAAAGAGGAACTTAGACCATGTAAACACATTGGCAAATCCTTGCATTGACATTTTAACCTTGCTAGCAAACATAGAACACTGGTGTTCAAATTTGTGATTTACAACTGAGGCGTTCCTCTTGGCACCTCTTCTAAATCTCTCCTTTTTGGTAGTTAACATTTTTTTCTTTGTCATGTGATTTATGTAACAAATGTGTTGCTGAAGCTTTTTTACTTTAGATACAGTCAGTAGTAATTTGTTCAACTTCTTTAGTCATACTAGTGGTAATCCTCAAAGTACCATTTTAGGTCCTCTCTTTTTCATCATTTGGGCTATTCAATTGGTGGCGCGCAAGTTTAGTTAAAAAAACTTGTGAGAGACTCACATTTTTGCAACAGATTCTTAAAAACATTAAAGTGCTGTTATGTAGATGATCTTTGACTAGCTTTATTGCAGAAGGTCCTTAATAACAGCAGAGCGGTTCAGTAACTCTGACAAAATAAATAAACCAAAATCAAATGTGTACTGTAGAGGACACTGTTTCTCCAGAATATACTAAATAAGACTAATAATGAAGGGAGAAGTCTGGCCCTTGATCCTAAGCTTTCTGGAAATGTGGCCTCCAAAACAATTCGGTACCCAAACTAGCAACACACCTGGTGCGGACGTCCAGTTTACACCTGTTGATGATGCAGGAGAGCTCGAAGAGAATGGGAAACCAGCCTCGCACCCACACGCGGTCCTCTGGTGCTACATTCATGTCATCACTGGTGTAGTCTTTGAAGGCCTGCCACAAAAAGGCAAGCAGTTCATACATAATTACGTTGCTTTAAGGACCGGATATGAGGCGCTTGAGCAGGATTATGCATTATCCAGGAAGTGATGACCACCTGTGGCCTTTCCGAGACATATTTGGCGCAGTGTCTGATGAGGCGAATGGCTTCCATGCTGGTGTCTGGAAAGGAGGCGTTGCAGGCAAACTCTGACAGACACTTGACAGCGTCCTGGAAGGAGTCGATGGTGGCCGCAAAGTGCTTCTCGAATACATTCGCTTGGAGAGGAAATTGGAATCATTATGTTCAATGTTTTTTTTTTTAACACAACAAATAATTCCTATTTAGCAGTCTTGAGTGTGAAGCACTCACTGACGATGTGCCCCGTGGTCTGAAAGGCCAGCTCCACAATGCTCTCGTCCTGGTCGGATGCTGCCAAGTGGAAGACAGAGAAGATGTTCTTCCAGCCAGAGCGAATGTTCGCCGCCTGGGAGTTCACCATCTGAGCGATGCAGCGCACCACCATGTCTCGGATGGTGGGTGACCTGAAGGAGGCAGGAAGGGAGGAGTGTTGAGGTTGGGATAATTGTCAACAAAGCTGCTGTGTGGTTGATAAACTGTAGAAAAGGCAGCATAAGCGAGATGAATGGACACACTTTGCTGCAACCTGCCATCGCCAGAGAAATCTATACTTCCATTGATTATCTTGCATCAGTGGGAAAACTACAGAGCCTCATTTATAGCTGAGGAACCGAAACTGGTCAGGTCCACTGTTTTCTTCGTACCTGTTCTTCTTCATGATGTGCTCAAACGGCCGCAGGAAATCCTTCTGAAATCTGAAGTTGGCCAGCTCGCCCTTCTCCAAGAACTTCATGGACAGCTGCCTGAGGGAGTCCACTGCGAAAATGGCCACGTCTTCATTGGAATTACAGCCCACCTGCCAGGGGATAGTGGATGTGATAAAAAAAAACTTCTAGGGCTGTTATGTGCATGCCAGAACAACAGATGGTGCTACAACTTTAAACCATGAGGCCATTTTAACCAATCAGAAGCCTGAAGAAACACATTTCTGGAAAAGACATTTGAATATTTGTAAAATAATGGTAGGTTCACAGCTCACATCTATTTTGTCGCATTAAATATTCAACTAAAATGATCTAAAACGCTCAAGTTAAATCCCTTCTATGCCACTGAATTGTGGCCCACCTTGTTGAAGTGGTCTCCAATGACCTCCCAGATCCTGGACCACTGCAGCCTGATGCGGCCCATGTTGTAGTAGGAGATCTCCACTATTTTCTGCAGGCTGAACATTCGCGGGTGCGTGGGCGAGGCCAGCTCATCCATGGACACGGCGCACAGCCAGCGCACAAAATCCACTTGACGCACAGAGAGATGTTCTCAATGAGCAATGAACACTCTCAACGAGCAATGAACTCTCTCAACAATGACTTCAAAGTCGTCAATCAGTCGTGGACTCACCTATTGCATTGCCATCAAGTCTGGTAGAACCTGTGAATATCCTAAAGCAGAGAAAACATGACAATAAAGTCTTTGAAATGATGTTTAACAATGTTTAGTGTTTTTGTTGTACCTGTCCACAGCCACCACCACACTCTGAGAGCTGGTTTCTCCGATGGACTCCTGAATACTGGCAATCTGCTTCCGGTCCACCGTACCACCAACTGCACAACCGGACACAGAGGTGATCAGTAACAGCAGATTTGACTCGTTTGTCAAGATGTTGGCCTCAATACACCTGGGCCGATAACAAAATGTTGCTGTATGATAGATATATTGTCCCACAAATTATTATAAACAATTTTATTGTCAGCATTATTGTATCATGTAATCATAATACAGTATATAATACTAATAATAAAAGTTACCCTTTAAAATGCAATAAACGTTCATCTCTCATTAGTATTTTTTTACCATTGTAATTGGAAGGTGAAAAACTTTTACTTATCTTAAAATAAACAAACAATAAAAATTTGATTTACTCAATTTCTGTAAGCAAAAATTGCCCATTAATAAATATTTTATATCTTGAAGTACACTTTTCCCTAGTTGGGAAAACTGGGTCACGCGTTTGTTTTGTTGTTTTATTATTCCCACACAGGGACATTTGGCTTTGCAATTATCATTTTTCCTCATAATCGTTGTTACCTTGCGCTGCTTCTCACTAGCGAGTCGCAACAAGCAAAGCTCTCTGTTCGTGCATCGTGTGTGTGTAAGCTAGCGGTCTCGCCTTGGCATAACCGAGACAAAGATTTTGGATGACTTATGAGAGGGTTCACTCGGTTTGTTTACTTCTTCTATTAGATAAACACACTCAGGTGCTGAGAGTGATGCACAAAGTGAAACAGAGAAAAAAAAACACCCACACAGAGAATGTATTGATGCCGGCAAAGTTATTTTTCATTTATCGTTGATTAATTGATTTAATAACCCAGGCCTAGACATAACAGAATGAGGTGCTACTAACCCAGGCCCAAGTACTCATCGTTGTTCTGCTCCTTGGTACTGGTCACAAAGCCCTCTCTGCCCCGCACTGTCCCTGAAATGTAGCGGGCCTTCACCCCGGTGCCGATCAGCTGAGCCAGCTCCAGCTGACTGATGCACTTCATGATCTGAATGGATAAAAACATCCACACGGATTCATAGCATGAACACCTTGGAACATGTCCTCAATTGCCTTAGGACAAAATGAGGAAATATTTCACAAGTGTACCTTTTATAAATGACAATAATGTACTGATCTGACAGTTAAAAAGGATAACCTCATGCCAGGAGTTTCCCAGGTAGTTTCCGTCGGTGTGTGCCACAGTGATGAGCGTCTTGATGGTGTCGATGTTCTTCTGCTTCATTTCGGCGATGCCCGAGCTGGCGGTGAGCAGCGTGAACCTGGCCAGGGCCTGAACATAGGCGTCCCTCTCCAGCTGAAATAAACAACAAGCACAGTCCAAATTAGTCAGAACAGATAAGAGGCCAAGCCCCTCTCGCTTTAGACTCCAGCACCTGTATGGAGAAGATGCATGCTATTCTGATGGCGCAGCGGATCCCTTCCAGACACAGCGACGCCACATCGGGGTCGTCGCAGTCTTGCAGGCCCACGCTAAACGCGGCAAGGAAGGGCGTCCACGCCAGCTGAGAGTAAACAACAACAGGTTAGCATGTAGTGGGCGAGTGTGAGCATTTGGTGGCAATCTACCTTAAACATAGGCCTGACGTGCTCCAGGTGCGTGGCGCTGGTGAACGGAGCCTGCACGTGGCTGACGGCCTCCATCAGGGCTTTGGCCGTCTTGGCCATTTGCTCCATCTCCACGTTGTAGAGGAGGCGGCGTTGCTTCTCGCTGGCCACACCTAAGCACAACGCCACAATATGAACACACTGGAAGACCACTTAGCAGTATTGTGTTATCTTGTGAGTTATTAATACAAATACTGACTTCTACAATTATTTTTTTTTCAATTTGAACTGTAATTCCTCAACTTCCCCACTAGGTAGAGCAACTGCAGTTTAATCACACATACTGTAATGCAAGACAAAATCCAATAGATGTCCCAGGGGATACATTGTAGTGGTCTACAACTGTGCATTTCTAGTATTAGTGCTATTATTACTGGCTCATGATTTGAATGATATTTTACCAAAACACTCACTGTGCTTGCTGGACTTGATGGTTAGCTCTTTTGTCTCCTTCATAGCGATCTTTTTTCCTGCGATCTCATCATAGATGGCTGACAGATATTCCTCCGGGAGGTCTTTGCTGTCGTTGATTCCGCGGTTCATTTTGATGTACTGTTCCTTTGTCATTTTATTCTTCACCTTGTTATGAGTGGAAAAAAAGGCAAAGGATGACAACATGCTTCCAGTAAATGTTCCAATTAATGTCTCCAATCAATTAACCATCTATTGTCAACACTGGCATTAACAGCTGTGGCTGTAAGCGACCTCATAATGATGTTGTATTATTAAATCCACAAGACGCAGGAGGTCCTTCATACTGACAGCCATCAGACTGCATAATGCATATGTTCCTTCTTGACTGCACTTAAATGTAGAGTATGTGTAGAATATATTTACATTATTTATATATTATATATTATATATATTATTTATCATTATTCTTGTCTATTGTGAGCGAACTGTGGTGCTGAATTTCCACCAGGGATCAATAAAGTACTTTCTATTCTATTCTATTCTATTCTAAGATGACAGGAGTTGCATGAATGGTCATTTATATACCTCTGCATGTATTTTAAAATGGTAGTTGCGCTATTCAGCTGTTATAATTGTCGTCTTATTTGAGTTATTAACGCTTAGTAAGCAGTTTGCCTCTTACTGCCATTACAAAATGGTTCTGTTGCTGATATTTCTTGCAATACTCTTGTTAATAAATGTGCTTTCTCATTCACTAAAGTCGTTAAGAGTTCAAATTAAATATGAATATATTAAATAATATTTAAAATACAATAAATAACTTACATATTTAAATATATCTTAACATTTAATTAATATTTTATGGTTTAAATATTTCATTGTAAAATAAATATTAATATATTAAATAATCAAAATAAAATTATGAATTTCAATATATATTAATATTTAACTAAATGACATTTTTAAAACATAAAAATATTTGCAGTTTTGGTGAATAAAAGCCCTGTTTATAATTGTATTGTGTAGTATACATACTTGTGGACTGTGAAGGTCAGTTGTCAGCATGATGATAGAGTAGGCAAGCACGTAGGCTGTGTCTGCGCTCGCAAAGAGTGTTTGCCTGCAAGTCAAAACATGTTTCGAATAAACCTAATTTCATTCGACCTAATCCATAGCTTGGAGATACTCATTCTTCCTTACTCACCCCTGATTGCACTCGAGGTATCTGGCGGCAAATTTCTCCATGAGCCGGTCGATCTTTTGGGCCTCGCCGGGCAGCCGAAAGCCCTCCAGAAATATCCTGAGCGCCGAGACAAAGTCTTTGCCTTGGAAGTCCATTTGATCCACGTAGGCATACATCACCTCTTTATTAAAACGGTCATTATCACCAAGAAACTCCCCCACTTGAGTCTAAGGGAGCGCAAACGGAGAGAGACAAAAGACAGAGGAGGCTGATTTAGTTGTACCGTACTTGAAAAATAATGTACGCCAGCTCTATTCAACTGGCAACCTTTTTGACATCAGACAATCCCACATGTTCAGTTTACAACTTCACCCACATATTCCAAAAACAGCAGAAAACTAGGATCTATGATTTGTATTTTGCAGTAAATCCTTCAAAATTGCAGACTGCTACTGTTATATATAATATCTTTGACTGGCATTTTTACAGTAGATTCCTATTAACAGCAGAAAACTATCATACATAGAATATTTGACTTACATTGTTGCAATAGATTCTTAAACAGCAGTCCACACTTAGTAAGTGGTCATATGTAATATTTCAAACTAGCATTTTTGCAGTAGATTCCGAAAAACAGCAGAGATCTCATTTCATACATAAGAAGCTTGGACTTGCATTTTTGCAGTCAATCCTGAAAAAGAGCAGGCCATTACTGCCAACATACAATCTTTAAATCGCATTGTTCCTGAATATAAACAAATGCCATGTGTGGATCTACACCTGACATCCACTGTAATGATACAAGAGGGTATTTAGTCGAGGCTACTATGATAACATCGCTATTTTCTATCGTCTCAAAATCTTTTTTCCTTTTTAAAAAATTCATATTATGTTTATAAACTCAGGAAATACATCCACACACATGAAGACTTAAAATATGACCAATGTATGATCCTGTAACTACTTGGTATCGGATCGATACCTAAATGTGTGGTATTATCAAAAACTAATGTAAAGTATCTAAACAACAGAAGAATAAGTGATTATTACATTTTAACAGAAGTGTAGATAGAACATGTTGAAATAACCAGATATTAACAGTAAATGAACAAGTGGATGAAAAATCTATTTTTACAGCTTGTCCTTCATAATTTTGACAAAATAATAGAATGAAAAATGACACAATATATTACTGCATAAGTCAGCAGACAAATTAGGAGCCTTTGTTTGCTTACTTACTACTAAAAGACAAGTTGTCTAGTATGTTCGCTTTTATTTAAGGCCAAACCTGTTCTTTGATTGCAATAAGAAACATATGTTTAATGTACCAAAAGATTTTTTGTTAAAAAAAGCCAATAATTTGTAGTCCCCTTTATTTAGAAAAGTATCTAAAAGTATCGAAATACATTTTGGTACTGGTACCTGTACCAAAATATTGGTATCGGGACAACCCTACCTCCAACTGATACTTTATATTTGGTTACTCAACTGACAGAGGCTTAGTTAATATAATCAACTCCAATGTGGCAAATTAAGTACATTTCTTAGTATCTTAAAGTATCATTATCACTGGAGGATGAGGCTACACAGTACGAGCAAGCCAGGAGCAGGCATGCTAATTTTAAAGCTAGCTTGAAACAACCCAAGAAATAACTGTTTCAAGAAGTTTAAATGTTTATTTTCATGTTTACAAATTAAGGGAATGTTTCCCTGGACAGGGGAAGACTTTGAGGGAAAAATCTAAAGGATTTAAAAGAGTAGTTTTTATTTACAATTTTGTGTAATAAAAGACAATAAGGAACTACTTTAAATATTGTGTTGATATTACAGTTCATAGCACACACCATAAATATATTGAAAAGTGTACAGTTAACACGTGATCGGTATTAGTATCAGACGATTTTGCTCATGGAATAGGCAGCATAAAACCCTGATCGGAACATCCGTACTCAAAACACAGAGATCCCCTCTCCTACAGTAGGGGGGATTAATATTCCCCATTCGTTGCAGTTTTCCTGACACATGAAACGTGCCATGTGGCAGTAGAGTGTTGAATATCTTAAAACGTGTTTTGTGGCAATTCCAACTTTGACTACAGTGTCAGTTGCTATGAAGAGTGGCACCATATTTAGTAGACTGCATTGCAAAATGATTAAACCACCCCCTTTCCTCTAGCAAGATCCACCCAGGAATGGGGCCATATGAATCTCTTCTCTATTGTACATAGCACTTTTGACTTGCATTTTTGCAGTAGGTCCTTAAAAACAGCATAGCTGTCACATGTCGCTCCTGTCACATATAAGATATGTAGCCAGTGTTTTTGCAGTGGGTCTTTAAAAACAGCATATTAACACATCTAAGAGGAAGATGTTATCAATGTAACGTGGTTATGCTCCCGAAGGCTGCCCAGTTGAGTGCCCTCCCCTCCAATTAGAGTTAACATTTACGCTGCTTTCAAGCCTCGGGGCCGCATTGACCGCCTGTCACTTTAATGCTGAAGGACATTTTCATTATGTCTGTGTAGTTTAATAAAAGCGGCGGATGAAAAGGGGAGGTAACTTGTTTGTCTGCAAAGATATTCCAAAATAAACATTGGCGGAACTTCTCACCGAATCAATGCGTTCCTCCTGATGCAGGAACTGAGCCAGGTCCTCGGGCGTTGTACCCAACATGCCTTGCTCTTGAAGGTACTGGATGCCTCTCTTTGGTTTCTTGTTGAACCTTGGTTAATTCAATTAGAATGAATAATCACGCCATTAACTGAGTTTCTTTTCATGGCAACTCACAGGTCTATCCCCTGCTCGATGATCTCCTTCTGCTGTTTGAGGACCTCAAACTGCTCGGGGTTGTCCGTGCCCGACATCTGTGTGCTGTAGCTGCCGATGCCAGACGAGGCGGTGGAGTCCAGGGAGTTGATGCTCCCGTAGCGGTTGATGGTCTCGGGGGCCCGCGTCTCACTGCTCTCCTGCTCAGACGGTTTCTCTTGGCCTGAAGGGGGGAGAGCGTATGCAAAGACGTCACGGTGGGGTGAGTGTGGCTAAACCTGTTCTACAAACACCCTCAAACCATCCCAATGGAGATTGGTCAATGAGGAATGAGGCTAAATTAGAGCTAAAAAAAGGTATAACAAGCACATCAAATAAGAAGGCTTATGTTGGATACTACTGTAGGGGTTTGCAGTACCAGAGTAGAAATACAAGTTGCCTCTATATTGAAGGTACTACCATATACAGGTAAAAGCCAGTAAATTAGAATATTTTGAAAAACTTGATTTATTTCAGTAATTGCATTCAAAAGGTGTAACTTGTACATTATATTTATTGATTGCACACAGACTGATGCATTCAAATGTTTATTTCATTTAATTTTGATGATTTGAAGTGGCAACAAATGAAAATCCAAAATTCCGTGTGTCACAAAATTAGAATATTACTTAAGGCTAATACAAAAAAGGGATTTTTAGAAATGTTGGCCAACTGAAAAGTATGAAAATGAAAAATATGAGCATGTACAATACTCAATACTTGGTTGGAGCTCCTTTTGCCTCAATTACTGCGTTAATGCGGCGTGGCATGGAGTCGATGAGTTTCTGGCACTGCTCAGGTGTTATGAGAGCCCAGGTTGCTCTGATAGTGGCCTTCAACTCTTCTGCGTTTTTGGGTCTGGCATTCTGCATCTTCCTTTTCACAATACCCCACAGATTTTCTATGGGGCTAAGGTCAGGGGAGTTGGCGGGCCAATTTAGAACAGAAATACCATGGTCCGTAAACCAGGCACGGGTAGATTTTGCGCTGTGTGCAGGCGCCAAGTCCTGTTGGAACTTGAAATCTCCATCTCCATAGAGCAGGTCAGCAGCAGGAAGCATGAAGTGCTCTAAAACTTGCTGGTAGACGGCTGCGTTGACCCTGGATCTCAGGAAACAGAGTGGACCGACACCAGCAGGTGACATGGCACCCCAAACCATCACTGATGGTGGAAACTTTACACTAGACTTCAGGCAACGTGGATCCTGTGCCTCTCCTGTCTTCCTCCAGACTCTGGGACCTCGATTTCCAAAGGAAATGCAAAATTTGCTTTCGTCAGAAAACATGACTTTGGACCACTCAGCAGCAGTCCAGCTGGTGTCGGTCCACTCTGTTTCCTGAGATCCAGGGTCAACGCAGCCGTCTACCAGCAAGTTTTAGAGCACTTCATGCTTCCTGCTGCTGACCTGCTCTATGGAGATGGAGATTTCAAGTTCCAACAGGACTTGGCGCCTGCACACAGCGCAAAATCTACCCGTGCCTGGTTTACGGACCATGGTATTTGTGTTCTAAATTGGCCCGCCAACTCCCCTGACCTTAGCCCCATAGAAAATCTGTGGGGTATTGTGAAAAGGAAGATGCAGAATGCCAGACCCAAAAACGCAGAAGAGTTGAAGGCCACTATCAGAGCAACCTGGGCTCTCATAACACCTGAGCAGTGTCAGAAACTCATCGACTCCATGCCACGCCGCATTAACGCAGTAATTGAGGCAAAAGGAGCTCCAACCCAAGTATTGAGTATTGTACATGCTCATATTTTTCATTTTCATACTTTTCAGTTGGCCAACATTTCTAAAAATCCCTTTTTTGTATTAGCCTTAAGTAATATTCTAATTTTGTGACACACGGAATTTTGGATTTTCATTTGTTGCCACTTCAAATCATCAAAATTAAATGAAATAAACATTTGAATGCATCAGTCTGTGTGCAATCAATAAATATAATGTACAAGTTACACCTTTTGAATGCAATTACTGAAATAAATCAAGTTTTTCAAAATATTCTAATTTACTGGCTTTTACCTGTATATCTGAATAATGACACCAAAAGACTTCCAAAGTTTGCGAATAAATAGATATGATTAAAATAGTATCAATCTCACAGAAATTCCTGAGCCATTTCTAGAGTTAAGAGGAAGCCAGTCACGTGATCCGTGATGTAGCAATGGTAACCACAGATCTTTTTCCTATCAACAACAATGCTAATCAAGCAGACTTTGTGAGAGCCATCAATGATTACTTCTGGAAAAAATTATGATCTAGAACCTGATATTTTTGAGCCCGAATACAAAGAGAATGAGCAGTAAGTTTTTGAAGCCAAGTGCTAAACGGATGAAGCTTTATTGTAACATTATACATAACAGGGGTTCTGAACCTTTTTGACCTCAGGGCCCAACTTTTACACTCTAATACTAACACTGAATTATTAACCTTACTGTTGATTTTAATAGTAGTTAATCATTATATCTAACTTACTTACAGTTTAACATTATAAACCTTGTCAAATGATATGAAAGCATGTGTTAATCACAAATATTATTATCAAAGATTATGTCAGGCTGATTACATAATAAATGTTAATCAAATATACTGCAAAAGAAAAGACTCAAGTTGATAAAAAATACATTTACATACAATTACAATGAATGGATTCTAACTAAATTGATAATAAATAATAATTTAGGTGCAAATGTACATAAAGCTTCACCAGTTATATAAAGCACTTGCTAGGTGCTAAACATACAAACGAACCATGATAAACCATAATAAAACAAAAACTTACTGTTATATTTCCACTCTCGCTGGGATACCGATTGACGGATCGCTCACATAATTACGTTTAGATGAAGATTCAATCACAATCCTCAAAAAGGTTAAAAGAAAGTTGCTACATTTAGAGTCTTTTTCACCATCTCGGTGGATGTCAACGTGTACAAGCCTCTCGATCCATGGCCACATTTGTCTACTACCAGGTGAGAGCTGCATTAATTATAATCTAGAATTTACTTTTAGCAAATTTGAGACGAAGCAGGAACAGCCACCAGCTTATAGTGTGTCAACAATAGCAGCGTAAGTTAGCATTAGATCAATGCTATCAATGCGCAGCTAAAATAGGCCGTCTGCGTTGGCGCTTATAATAACAATATCACTCATATTTGGTTGAAATTCAGGTCGCGACATGTTAATGGAGTATTGTTGGCGCTTTCTGGATGTTTTTAGAGAGTATAATGGGCGCAATAGAGGACCCTAAAACTGTTGACTCAATTGTTAGCTATTTCTTTACAATTTCGAATGCATAAAAAAAAAGCCAAATGTATGTGTTCTTGTCTTACATAAGGATTGTGAATGATAAACATCACATCTCTATCCAATTTTTGTGTATTCCCAGTATGATTGAACTGATAATAGAGTGCAGAAGCGTTACCACAGTGACGTAGAATCTGCAGAAACTGACCAAGATATTCGGAGCGTAATATTCAAAATGTTCGACTGAATTTGTGGCATTTTGTGACGTTTGGACGGTATTTTCACATATTTTGCGGATTGTAAATATACGATTGGTTATGGTTTAATGAATACAATGAAACACAATTAAGCATATAAAGTCAACTTGTTTTTCCACTCTATTGGTGCTTTAAAGAGAGATAGATGGATGAATGGATCTTAGCATCCAGGGGCTAACATAGAAGGAAAAATAAAGACAAAAAAAATTAGAATAAATATTTAGTCTATTATTTTTGTTACATTTATTATGGGTTTTAACAATTGTATTATTACTTAAATGTTACAATATTTATTACATTAAATTACAATGTTATTTTGATAAACAATGCTTTATAAACAATTATTTAACGCATATATTTCATGTTACTAAAAGAATGGGAAACTAATGTAAAAAAAAATGAGTGGTAAAGAAAGCTGCAGAGACGATCTAAGGGTTCTGGTTCCGCTGTAACCCTGTGCCGCGTTAGAGCGTCGGCTTACACGTCGGAAACTCTTTAAAACATTTACTACAGCGTCACAGGAAATGTGAGCTGGCATTTATGCTACCCATTCTTTGTTCCAGAGACAAGAGAATAAGCGGTACATCAAGGTGTTATGGTTGCAGTTTGTACTGGGGTGCACTGAATGCGCTACACTGAGAGCTGTTTCTAATATTTTGGTCACCTCAGTCACCCCAAAAAATGCAGATCTAATTCAACTAAAACCACAGACACCCACAGAGAAAACGGCTTTGATCAAGCTAGTCATGTCACATTACAGTCTAACAACCACTTCCATTCTACTGGTACCTGATTTCGCTTTTCAGTCATGCACAAAAAGGAGAAAATTACAGTAAGAGTTATTATTTATATCAAATACTGTTATGTACTAGGAGCTCCTGCTACATCCCCTAATGACTTAAGGCAATGTAACATTCCTTGCCAGTGATTGGACCAGCATAGCTAGAAGCTAAGATATATTTTTATCATTTGTGCTTTAAATGTCATGATACTCAAAGAATAACAATAGAAGTAGCGAGGTGACATCACAGGTGGTCTTACCAAGGCTGGTCTGTGAGTTGGGGTTGACATATTGGTCCTTGCTCCACTCCACCATACATTTCAGGATGGACACCAGACATTCAAGACCTTTCTTTCTCAAAGTTAGCTCCTAGGATGGATACAGGAATCATCATAATTTTGCGCATTGCACTAAATGATTTACACACAGACATATAGGCAAAATGGGGTCACCTGCAGGGGTGTGGTGCCGAGCTCGTGGCCAGCGCGACCCTGCGCTATTTTCGAGAGGTCATTGACCAGTCGCTCGAATATGTTGGCGGCGTTCAAGTCACAGTCGTAGTTGACGTAGATGTCCACCACACTCTGGGCATCTACAGTAAAGGACAAATCGGCAGAGGAGTAACCTCACTACTATCGACATTTTGACATTCATTACATGAGCTGTATGAAAATGTAGCCTTTAGAATGCAAACTGGATTTGTTTAATCCTGTTCTAACAATATTTGATTTCCCTGAAGCCTGTTTATGAGCACCAAATATGGGAACAATCTACTTTTAAGAGAAGCTGAAACGCTTCACTTTTAAAGTTACTTTCCTCACAGACATTATATTGCCTCTACCCTTAGCTAAATACATAAGCCCACCATGTGTATACACCCTCCATTTTGGTAAAAAAACCCCCAAAAAAACAGGATTCACTGAGACAGACTTAAAATTGCTATTAAATATACTACATGAGACTTTTTAAAAATATAAAAATGCTAAATTGAAAAAAATAGATGCAAATAATAATACAGACCTGCACATATTCTAGTGAGGGTTTGTATGACCATCCATTTGTGGTCGTAGGAGCTTGTAGAGGTCTCCAGAATGTAGAGGAAAATCTCCTTGAAAAAAACCTGCAGCACAGCAACAAAAGCATGATGTCATTTTCTTTCATCAAGTAGATAAAACACATTGTAAAACAGCTCAGACTGGACTATATGAACCAGAGGCTGTATGGGGAGCATCTGAAGTATGTGCCACTTCATTAGGTACCCCTGCACCATGTGCTGTAAATACTGACACTACACTGCTTGTATTGCCCCTCATTACATTGTGTTGAATCTAGCTGAATATATGTGACAGGTATTTAATATAATATAGTGTATCCATTATCTATCACTAGTGTACTCAACCAACAGGCTCTGCAAGTTTTTCCTGAATCCTAACTGATCTTGCGGCAGCAGCAAACACACGGGAAGGCTATCAACCCTAAAAGAGCTGCACATATTTCCATTATGTCGCCTAAGCCATGGCTAAAAATACAGCCGTCTTTTAGAAAGGCCTTTATTCATACCTCAATTTGCATCTTAAGGTGCGTCTTGAAGTGCGAAAGCAGCGTGAGGAAAATAGAGAGCGAGAGCTCGAAGACCTCCGGCACTGAGGAGACGCCGTTCTTGGACAGCGCCACGCACAGGTACTGCTTGATGGCGTTGATGAACATCTCGTTTGTCTTGAAGATGGGTCCAGCATTTTGCAGTATGGACAGCAGCAGTTGTAGAGAGAGCACCTTTGATCGGAGCTCGTGAGACCTGAAAGACGGAAGTTTGGAAATGAATCCCGTTGTTCATCATGATGATAATCGTTATGCTAATACCAATCCACAGTATGCTGAGGCAACATCTTGCGAAGACAAACAATAACAACCAAAACAAAGAGTCTAATATTAAAGATTTTCAGAGAGCCTTAACTTGCCTGAAGTACAAGTAAATATGCACAGAAAAGCTGACACACACCAAAACTTCACATCCGGAGATTTGCCTGCTGCTCTGCAAACTCCCATCTTTGGCACGCAGACAAAGAAGGACCGATGCGCCCCAACATCAAAACTTTTTAAACTACGGTGTAAAACATTATTATTAGCAATGTTGAAGTTAAATCCATCCATTTTCTACCGCTTATTCCCTTTGGGGTTGCGGGGGGTGCTGGAGCCTATCTCAGCTACAATCGGGCGGAAGGCGGGGTACACCCTGGACAAGTTGCCACCTCATCACAGGGCCAACACAGATAGACAGACAACATTCACACTCACATCCACACACTAGGGCCAATTTAGTGTTGCCAATGAACCTATCCCCAGGTGCATGTCTTTGGAGGTGGGAGGAAGCCGGAGTACCCGGAGGGAACCCCCACAGTCACGGGGAGAACATGCAAACTCCACACAGAAAGATCCCGAGCCCGGGATTGAACCCAAGACTACTCAGGACCTTCGTATTGTGAGGCAGATGCACTAACCCCTCTTCCACCGTGCTGCCCTGTTGTTGAAGTTAAATAATTAAAATATTTCAACATAATCCAATCCTGCGATATAAGTTTTTTGATCTGATGATACATGTCTATTCTTAAAGAGCGGGGACTTATTTCACTGTGACGAGTAGAGGTGAGCGAAATAATACATTTTTGGATGCATCGCAATTCAGACATGGATGATGATAAAATCAAATAGTAAACGTCAATCGATTTATTTACTGTAAATAAAGTGATGCAGACAGTTTGGCTGACTGCAGCAAGACAACTCACCAAGAGATCCAACCAGCTCCTTTATTTTTAGGGCTCTAATGTTCCAGTTTTGCACACATGTCCATTAATTTAATAAATGTGGGAATTAATTCAACTGTTTCTTACGACAAATGCACATTTTTTAAAAGTTGCAAGTGATAAACGCGTATTTAGTGAAACAAAAAGAAATGTAAAACTGCATCAATATATGTAAATTAAATATGCATAAATAATCGATTTTTAATTGAAATCATAGCTCCTGAATTGTAATTGAATCATGAGCTGCCCAAAGATTCCCACCTCTAGTGACATGTGAAGTCATACTACAGGAGTAATTTATGTTTTGTTTGGTGCACTTGACCACTGATCCACTCTCTTGGTGTTACATTTGACCATCTTTTATCATACCCCCACCTGAACCCGATTCCATTCTACTTGCCACCATAGAATAGAATGCTAATTGCATGACATTTTATTGACTAATTAAAAAAAAAAAAATGGGACCATATTCCAAACGCAGTATTCTGGTTGGACATTCACTTCAAGCGCGTTATGGCACGATCCCCTGCACCAGAAGCAACTGAACAGCGATAGCGGACAGTCAGAACACCTACTTTGGATCAGGCGGGCCGTCAGACAGAGGTTTCATGGACAGCTTGCAGAGGGAGCGAAAAACCAGGAAGGCGTCCTTCTGAAGGATGTGGGAGAACTTGGCGCCAGGCGGCTGACCCGGCGTTGCTCCCGATTCCTGAAATGACGGAAACCCAAAACCCGTTGAAACGAATCAACTACAGCGAATAATACAAAAATTGTTCAGAGAACAGCTGTCAATCAAACATGTACACTGTCATTGTTTTTGTTTTTTTAATAGAAATAAGATATCACCTTAACACCAGTATAATTATTTTCTCGTAAATATAGACAATTTTCTCATTAAATTTAGATTTTTTTTCTTGTAACGTTACACCTTTATTCCCCTAAAATATTGTCTTTTCCATAAAAAATTGCAGTTATATTCCTGCAATATTTAAACAGTATTTCCATAACATCACAAGCTTTTCACATTACAGCTTGATTTATACCCTGTAAAACATCACTGTTACTCTCACATGGGTGAACTGTTTTTCATGTACGGTGAAAACCCAAAGACCTTTACAGCGAACTAACTATGAAGTCATTGTTCAAAGAATAGTTGTAGATCCAAAGCGAACACTTCCATATTTGTAAGGAATCTCTGACACATCTAGATCAAAACATTTTATTTTTTATTTTCTTTTAGAAATAAGCCATAATTTTAACACAGAAATTATTATTGTCTTGGAAATATAACATGTTCTCAATTCTCTCATTAAATTAATTATTTTTTCATAATGTAACACCTTTTTTCCTCCTAACACTATATATTTTGTTCTCAGAAAAAATATTGTCTTTTTCTCCTAAAATTGCAACTTTATTCCTCGAATAGTTAAACATTATTTCCGTAACGTTATATGTTTATTACTGTGTATTACAGATTTATTTACAAAAAATTCAGTCTTTAGCCCTGGAAAATATCAACATTACTCCCATTGTTAAGTTGTTGTTTTTTTGTAATATAAACACTAAAATCACAGTTTTATGAAAAATTACAAATTGGTTTGGACTTTAGTCCAATAAAATTCAACTTTTTTCTTGTACTGTTACAAGTTTTTCTTGGAATGTTTTTTTTTTTTTTAAACTGAGCACAGTGATCATTGTCAAGAAACTCTTTTACTGATTAGACGGTGGACGTGTACCAAAAAATGAAGTCATATTGAAGAGAGATTACAGGACATAAAAGTTTGATGCAAATCAATGTATTAATACTCTATGTCTTCATTTGCTCATTTGGACAGACTGCACTGACTCATTCCCCTCAGGCCAATCAGCACAAACTTGACCTCGCATCAAACTGACTTGACTCATCAGCAGACGATTTATTGCGTCAAATAATCTTAAATTTAAGCGCGAATGTCACCTGAGTGTCAGTGGACGAGACGGACAGTCTGTCGTCAGGCAGCGACGGCGTAAAGCTGGCAGAGATCGGCGTGCCGGGGATGCCGTTGGCGTGCACATGCTCAGTGTCGCTCCCAAGCGTGCTCTCCTCCTCCAGGGAGTTTTGGGAGGACTTTGGGACCGCCTCAGCCTGCTCCGACTGCGCCGGCTCGTCCGTCGGCTCCTTGGAGTCGGCGCAAAGGTGGGCGGGGTCCAGGCAGTGGCCTGCGAAAGAGCCCGTGGATCAGTCTAACTCGGAGGACGCCGTGTTTCAGTCTGAGTAGAAGCTTACCTCCCGCCACAGTGCTGACTACCTCCTGCAGGATGCTTTGCACAATCTCCTGCGCTTTATCCTCATAGTTAGGACCTTCCTCATCCTCCTCTTCCTCCTCCACTGCTGCATCTAAACAACAAAAAGACAGATGCAGTGCATTTTCACATTATGGGAAAATCCAACCTGGTCAAACGGCTTACTCTGTGCTGTCGCCGTGGCTTGGTCCGCCTCAGTCTGTTCATTCTCAGCCCTGCAGAACTCTGACCCGTTTTCTGGATCGGGGCTCTCATACACGGGCCTCCGTTCGCCGGGTGAAGACCTGTTGCTTCTGTCGTCGCTCTCGGGGGCCGGCGTGGAGGGCGACGACGGGGTGGACGGGGCAGTAATGCTCGGGGTCGGAGGGCTGACGGGGCCATTTGCCTCCTTGCTGGGCGCTTTGGGCGGCGAGTGAACTTGTAGCTGAGGGGAGTCTGGCTCCGTGCTGTTCTGGGTGTGCGGGGAATGCTGGCGGTGACGCTCTCTTTCCAGCTGCTTCGCTTCCTGCAACTAAATGGCGGGTCGGGAGGAGGTCACACACGTGCATGAAAAAAAATAAAATAAAGGCACACACATGCACACAGAGAGAAAAGCCTGTTAAGAGTGTGTGCAACAAACCCAATTTGAACTTTATATAACATTTGCATTCCCTAAGGCTCATAAAGGCCTCTTGATGTCCAAGCCAGCGATCCAAATAGAAACTACCAACATCGTATGTGTGTTTTTTCGTACCGGACAAGACTACAGATGCATCAAGGGCAAAAAACTGAAACTACCGGACAACTAGTTGGTAGGTTTCAAGAAAAATATATAATACAAAACAATGAATTCGTAAGTTTCTAGCATTATAAGAAATGTTCATATCTTTTAAGTTTAAATGTCATACTACAAAAAAGATGTAGAGTTACGATAGAAAAAAAGCAGTAATGTTGGAAAGTAAAATTGTCACACGACAAGAAAAAAAAGTTGTATAATTACTAGTAAAGTTAGATTTTTCATTTAAAGGAATATAATTAATCTTGAAATATTAAACAAATACAATTTCAATGTTCTTTATTCCCATAATATTTTTGGAATATCCTATTTGTAACTGGACCACACTGCTGGATGGACTGCTATGATATGCTGCCATGATTCACTCAGCCTGATAGCCCCTCTCTTTGGCCCCTTTGAGTGGAAAACGGAAAAGTGTGACGATGACCATAGACTTGGAAATTGAATTTACTGAGGAAAGTTTTTTTTTTGTAATATTACAACTTTATTCTCATAATATAATTACTTTATTTCCTAATATTTTGCAGTATTATGCAGCAACATAATTACTTTTCAGAGCAGTTCCTCATACATATGCAAATATAAACAACGACAAGTAGGACAGCCATGAAACTAGCCATGTGGAACTAATTCATCCTGGCCCGCCCATTTTGCCTCTGATCTCGGTAGGTCCTGAGACCCAAGTGTGCGTTTGAATAACCGACATCGCTTTACGGAGGCGGTTTCATCGAGCACAGAAGGACAACGTGCTTGTACGTGGCAAAACAGACGGCGCTATCTGGTGGCAAACACAAACAAACCGCAACGAGCAAGCAGTGACATTCCTTCAGCCAAGCTAAATTAACAGCCCATGGTTCGTTCAAGTGCCATCCAAGTGCATTGATTCAGATTGATCAAAACAAATACGTGTGTAGGAAAGAAAAAGCACAATAGTTGAAGGAGACATGGGTCACACAAAAAAACAATGATAGTTGGCCTTTCTCTTCGTAGTAATCCTATTGTTCAATTCTCTACAGACATCCTAAAGTCATCAAGTTTATTTCAAAGATACCATCCGCTAAAGGAAATTAACATCCTGACTGAAACAATTAGTATCGAGCATAAAGACAGACGACAGCCGAGGCGGCGCGAAACAAACTAAGCTTATTATTTAAATGCCGCCTCAGTCAGATAGCGGCGGCTTGTGTGTGTTAAAGTGTGTGTGTGTGCGTGTGTGTGTGTGTTTGTGAGGGACACATCAACACGCTGAAAGTGGATCACAAAAAGGCCTCTAAAGTTTCCACCTAGCAGTACAGTTCAGCGTGTCTAGCTCCACCCTATAGGTACCGTATCTCTCGGTTAGTAGGGGGCCAAAAAGTGGTAAGGATCTCTCATAGTCGTTTTGGGGGAAAATTCACCTCTCAGCATGTTTTGGTTTTTCTTTGGCTTTTCTTTAAATGATACAACAGAAGGGTGAAGTGTGGCACACATGGGTTGCAGTTGCTAATTTATTGCAGTTAAATATTTGGTATATATACTGTATTTTTTGGACTATAAGACGCTACTTTTTTCCCACGCTTTGCACTCTGCGGTTTATAAAACGTTGTGCCTAATCTATGGCTCTTTCTTCACTAAGGACTATAAAGCGTTGTATTCAACAAATAGTTTTTATTTAACAATGACGGAGACCCTGAAAAGGTGTAATACTATGCGCCATCTTTTGGACGAGTTTGCTCACTGCAGGTACTGGGGGTTAAATATTTACTTTCTGTTTCGTGCTTTGAACCGGAAGTATAACCCCCATTTAGTCTATCATTAATCCATTGAATTTCTACTTGAAAAGATTCTTCATCACTTCAAGCAACGTTTGTAAGTTCTACAAAAAAACTAAAACAATTGGAGTTGTTGGAGTGTTTGCATGCATATTTGTACATGCTATTGTAATCTAATCAAGTTAGTGTTGTTAGCATTAGCGAATATGGAAACACGTTTACAAGTGTCTGTGTTGGTATTATCAACTTACAATTGCATTCTTTTTGTATTGTCCGTAAATTCACCAAAACGTCACCGTGGACTTATTGAGTCTATTTAGCTAAATGGAGATATAGCTTCTGCAGCTACTAAGTCCATGACGATGACTTTTGTTTTGATTGATCAGCAGTTTTACTGCCTTGTGAAAGACATAGTTTGGAAACAATTAAGGTATGTAACTAAACATTTACATACTCTTTCGTACCGGTATATCTCTGCGGCTTATAGTCTGGTTCGGCTAATACATGTAAAAAATATTTATTTCTACTAAAATTTGGTGTGTGAGGCTTAAATACCGGTGCGCTTTATCGCCTGGAAAATACGGTATATCGTTGAGATATAATACAAATATTTAAAAAAAAGTGACTTAATAATGTCCACTTGCTTTTGTCATCAGAATAAGGTACATTTTGAATCCTTTTGGTGTTTTACCTTTTTTTCACACAAACTTTACCTGTACAGGCAACAGTTTGACCCTGGAACTGATTATTTCCATTTCTATTATAGCTAACTTGTAAAATGGTTCTTCAATGTCATATCAAACTGCTTGGTGAAAACTCTAGAGGAGTTTGTGGGGATTGCTATGATATATTGCCATTAGCTGTTTAGCCATTTTCGGGATGCCACCACAGTAAGTTACCACAAATGGCAAAAAGCGATGAAGACCATAGAACAAGAAATTGAACTTATTGAGAAAAACCTGTTTGCGTCATTGCTGCTAATTTACGGAAGTTAGTCTTTTTTTTTTTTTTTACACCTGAACGACAGTTTCGAATATTAAAAAATATGACTTATGAAGTCTATATGTCCATCACATGTCATTAGTTTTAAATAATTAATGGTTATTTCCTGTCTTAAAACATTGCCCGTACAATGATGGCAGCAGCTTGACCCTGGAACTGACCATTTTCTATGAATGACTTAGTTTTGGTACCCTTAAAGGGAAGGGAAGGTACCAATGTCATACACACACAACTGCTTGGTGCTCGGGGAGCTTGTGGCGATTGCTATGATATGATGCCATGTACTAACCAACCTTTATCCCCCAATTCACTTGCAATGAGGCTTATTACCTGCAGCATGAAGCGAGCAAACATCCAGGAGGTGCATGTCAACTTAAAAATGTAAACTTGCACAAGCGAGATGAAGTTACAGGCAAGCATGAGGTGCGAAAGAACAGCAAACCGTGTGCACGGATGGACGGAAGAGGAAGAAGAGCGCAAACACACAGAAGTGCACAGAGAAGAGTTTGTGGATCAGGCAAATGAGGAGTCACGGCAGTCCTGCACGCTTTACCTGGCGATCACGCTTTCTGGAGGCCAGAGACCAAGATAGCTTGTGATTTGTAAGCTACGTGTCCCACAGGGCGGGAGGGAGGAAGGTGAGGAGGAGGGGGAAAGTGTCATTCAAAAAGAAAAAGATGACATTAGAGCAAGCTTTTGTTTGGAACACCGAGAATGTCCAGAGATGAAACCAGGAAGTGGTGTGTGTGTGTGTGTGTGTGTGTGTGTGTGTGTGTGTGTGTGTGTGTTGTCAGGCTTGAGAATACAACGTACTGCTTGGTTTTCCATGCGGGCGAAGATGACGTTGAGCATCTGGGTGAGTGTGGCCTTGGCCGTTGTTTGGTTGATGAGGTTCTTGCTGGCCAGGTAGATGTTGTAGCAGGTGCGCACTGCCTGCAGCACGGTGCCCTCATGGATCTCTATGTGCTGCGAGGTCACGGCCGTCAGCAGGGCCTAGAGGCGGGGAAAAGAAGGTGTGATGAAGACTTGAGGCTGACAGGCTTTTGCAGCTGGTTTCCCACCTTGATTATCTGCAGCTGCACACCCTCGTCAGTCTGCGGCCCCTGGAAGCACGCGCAGATGGTCTCGATGATCCGGTCTATAAGCCTCTTGCCCGGGGCCGTGGTGTCCGGAGCGCTGCCCGTTAGGTGACCGTACGCTATCAGCTTCTACAAATACATACAGAATATGAGGCTTCAAACTGGACCGGGCTGGCTTGTAGGAAGCACTTCTGGACTAACCACTGACCTGTAAACAGTCGAGTGAGGTGATGACGATGCGGGGACATTTGGACTGACATGCCAGCTCAAACGGCAAGAAGTACTTGTCGGCTTCAATAAAGTTGGTCTTTGATTTGATGGGCGGTAAAGTGGCGGAACCTGATTTACCATCTCCACTTGGCGGACTAGGATGGGAAACAAAAGAAGGTATGCTGCATTCAAGGAAACTGAGATACAGGACATCTCCGTTGGAGCTCACAAGGCCTGACCTTTAAAGGTCCCTTTTTATGCAAAAGTGCATGTTCAAAGATGTAACATCAGTATGTCTCCCTAGATCCTGTTTATGAGCACCAAACTTGGGAAAACGTATCATCAACCTCACTTGTTTGTTCCACTTTTGAGAGAAGAGGTCTCAGGCTTCACTGCACATCTTAACATGAAGCTCTGCCAATTAAGATGTAGTTTTGACCCTTTTGTTGTTCTTCATCCAATAGGTTAAGGTAGCATGATGCTGCTGTTAAAATTTTAGTTTAATGTTAGCCTTGTAGCGCACAAAAATTGTGTTGTCTCACTCCTTGTTACGTTGTTGTATGTTATATGGCTTCTATTACGTTGGACAGTTACAGTGTGTATGTGTTTATGCTCCATCCAAATGCCTCGATTTGCGAACTTATTTGGTTCTTGAACGGCGTTCGTAAATAGAAAAGTTTGTATATTGGAGTACATTTCTCCATAAGAAACAATGTAAACATGAATAATGGGTTCCAGCCTCGACAAAAGTTTGTACACTTCGATTTAGGGCTGGGCGATAAATCGATATACGCGATATATTGCGGGTTTGTCTCTGTGCAATATAGAAAATGACTATATCGTGATATTGGAGTATGCATTCTCACGCAGTTGCTTTTAGCTGCTGGCATTACACTACAGGCTCTCCTTGCTCTTTCCTGTGTCTCCTTCTCACAGACAGACAAGCGCACCTTCTTACACACGTCACATACTGTCACGACATACGTCACATACGTATACGCCCTCGCGCAGCAAAGAGGTAGCAGCATGGGTAACATTAGCTGTGATGCTAGCGCAGCCGTGCGAGTGGTAATACGAGAGAGAGAAGGTGCGAATTTGGTAACAAATGAAGGAAGAATTAATTCCCCCAAAAAACAGCAGGGGGTCCATCATCTGGCGGTGGTTTGGCTTCAAGTGGGAATATGTCAAACAGACAACCGTAATTTGTCAAGTGTGGGGCAAAAGCGTTGCTATAAAAAGTAGCATTACTGCTAATATGTAGTATCATTTGAAAAGTCACCTGCTAGAGAATGAAGAGTGCTTACTCCGCATATCAACATCTCCGTTCTGTGCCACACGCCCACACCATCAAAATGCAGAGGCAAACATTTCCAGATCAACACCATATGAAAAAAATTGTGATTTTTTTAGTTGTGATTTCCTTCTCTGCATGAACGTTTTAAAGTAGCATATATTAATGCAGTATGAAGAAGAATGTTTTAATGTAGACACATAGAATCATCATACTGCTGTGATTATATGCATCAAGTGTTCATTCAAGGCTAAGGCAAAATATCGAGATATATATCGTGTATCGCGATATGGCCTTAAAATATCGCAATATTAAAAAAAGGCCATATCGCCCAGCCCTACTTTGATTACAATATAAAGTGTTATACAGTACTGTATATCAAACACATATAAACAAGGGGGTGATGAATCAACTTCCTAAATAATAACAAAGCTAATTGTCTTGGCGGGCAGAGCAAGGGAGGGGGAAGTCAGGACAGAGTCGTGTATAAAGAGAGTATTGCCAACTTGGTTTCAGGCGATCTCCTCAATGATTGGTCAAAATCATGTGACCACAAAGCGCCATGACAGCTACTAACTTTGAGCTAATGCTATGTCTTTGCGTTTGTTACTAAAAATTCCCTGTTGCGCAGCCTAGGACTGCTCTACCTGCGAGAATTGTGGAAATATTTTGCATCGCTTTCCCAACAACCCCGAAAGAAGACAAGTATGGGAAGTGAAGGCCTGCGAAAACCGGAGAGCCACCGATTACATTGTCTTGTGCAAGGTTAACACTCGACACAACATCTGTGTTTTGTTCAGGACAGAACACACATACGTTAATACAAATAATTAATGAGAGAAATGAACAAATGAAAGAGAGGGTTTGACAAAAACAGACTATTTTTGATTCTAAGTAAAACAAAAATACTGATATTCGGTAACAGCAGAAGAGAAAGTCAAACATAAATACAAAAAAACAGATATTGAAAGAGTAAAAGAAACCAAATTTTGGATGTAAAAATAAAAGAGAAAATGAACTGAAAATGTCATTAAAAAACATACAACATAAAGTGGCAAGAAATATGTAAATAATGAATATATCGAAATATGTTTGAGACAAAAAAATCACACCATATTCTTTACTGCTCGTCAGTGTTAACATCCATCCATCCATTTTCTACCGCTTATTCCCTTAGGGGTCGCGGGGGGCGCTGGAGCCTATTTCAGCTACAATCGGGCGGAAGGCGTATCAGAGTTATTGTGCAAAAATATGGGGAAATAAGTACAAAAGTACACTTATTCACGTAGCATTTAACAAAAAGAAAGATCAGTTAGAATAATACATAATGAGTGACACATACAGTGATTACAAATACATTGAAGGCAGCCACATAGTTGACATACTTCACACTAAAGTCACAAATTCTCTGTGATTGTTGGTCCAAAGCTAATGAACATATTGGCAAAATGAGGGTAATGAGTTATTTTTTTGGTTGTTCAGTGTATTTCTTTACATTTATTTCACCGTCGGGTGCGTGTTAAGAGTGCCTGCTGGTCACGAAACACTGCAGGAATGTAGAAGCAGAGTGCGTAAAAAACGGCCGCAAATTTCTACTTTCACTAAATAAAAGCATGTTTTACTGTACGTTTATGAGCTGGAGTATGTTTAGAACTATATATAGACATATTATTTTGGTTTATTTTGTCAGAAAACTAACTTCAAAACGTTGCATGAATCCGGGCACAGCCGCACACATCCTTGGTAGCAGTCATGACGCCTGTTGTTTAGTTAGCCATATTCTCTTTAAACACGACTCGAGTCGGGAGGAAGCAATGTCGACAACGCTGTGGATACTCCCTGAATGTTTCAAACCACACGTCTCTTGTCAATTGCTTTCTTTGGACTCTTATTGAGAAGAAAAAGCCCTACAAAAGCTTAAAAAACTTATAAAGAAGTCATATAATGATTTATTTCTACATTTAAAACATTTCCTTGTGGTCTACATAACGCGTAATGGTGGTTATTTGGTGAAAATGTTGCATAGATTATGTTTTACAGACCATTTTCAAGCCACTTTCTGACTGTCTCTTCAGGATGTGCCGTTTCGTGGGAGGTCTTATTTAGGTGCCTCCACTTTGACTGCGTCTTCTCCTCGTCAGCCATGTTGTACTTTTTAGCGCTTCGATTGTGAGTCTACTGACAGATATAAGTTCGAACACTAGACTACTTTGTATTAGAAATGGCAACAGTGGCGGATATATGTGCATGTACGAGCCAGTCTGCCCCACAACAAGAGGGTAGAGGAAAAATAGGGAACTTATTGGTTACAGTGTTGGACTACAATGACGGACTCGTGCAAAGCTTTTTGGGTAAAACTATACGATTTATTGAGATATCCGCTGAAGTCACACTCAGGAAAAACACAAATTGGCCAATTCCATTATTTGGGATCTGCATAAGTCCTAAAATACCTTAAATCAAACCATGAAGGCAAGGCAGAGAAATTTATAAAATAATATTTCCTTCTTTCATACTTGCTGAAAGCGAGCCGTTTGGAATTTGAGACTTTAGTGACGTATTTTGTCCTAGTTATATCAGCGGTTATCTCCATAACCGGTAGAGGTTGACCCAAAAAGCTTTGCGCAGAGCCGCCATTTCTATTTAGTCAATATTTGTTGTAGTCAATAAGTTCCTTCTTGTATATGTATATGCATCCTCCACTGTTGCCATTTCTAATACAAAGTAGCGTATAGTTCTAACTAGTGTTGTTCCGATACCAATATTTTGGTACTGGTACCAAAGTGTATTTCGGTACTTTTTGGTACTTTTCTAAATAAAGGGTACCACAAAAAAAATTCATTATTGGCTTTATTTTAACAAAAAATCTCACAGTACATTAAACATATGTTTCTTATTGAAAGTTTGTCCTTAAATAAAATAGTGAACAAACAAGACAACTTGTCTTTTAGTAGTAAGTAAACAAACAAAGGCTCCTAATTTAGCTACTGACGTATGCAAAAACATATTGTGTCATTTATCATTCTATTATTTTGTCAAAATTATTAAGGACAAGTGGTAGAAAATGAATTATAAATCTACTTGTTCATTTACTGTTAATATCTGGTTAATGTTCTATCTACACTTCTGTTAAAATGTAATAATCACTTCTTCTGTTGTTTGATACTTTACATTAGTTTTGGATGATACCACAAATTTGGGTATCAATCCAAGCAGTTACAGGATCAGACTTTGATCATATTCAAAGTCCTCATGTGTCCAGTTACATATTTCCTGAGTTTATAATTATAATGTAAAAAAAACGAAAAAAACAAAAGATGATTTTGTGATGCTAAAAAATATCGATGTAATCATAGTAGTATCGACTAGATAGCTCCTGTACTTGGTATCATTACAGTGGATGTTAGGTGTAGATCCACCAATGTAGCGTGCCAGAAGAGTTGGTGCTGCAGGGAATTCTGGGAATTTGTTCTGTAGTGTTTATGTTGTGTTGCGGTGCAAATATTCTCCCAAAATGTGTTTGTCATTGTTGTTTAGTGTGGTTTCACTATATGGCACATATTTATGACAGTGTTGGCGTTGTTCATACGGCCACCCTTAGTGTGACATGTATGGCTGTTGAATAAGTATGGCCTTCATTCACTTGTGTGTAGTGTGTCCAATGTAAAGATAAGTGTCTTGATGGTTAATAAACAGACATCTTTTCTTGACTTTGCCAACTTTAAATAATAATTAACAAATTCCATACTATGATTGCGGAGTGTAGTGAAGCATGAATAGTTATCACTCGGTTGATGCTTGGAACAAATGTATTATATTTGTCGCCGTGGAGACAAGGATTAGTGATTTAGAAGGAGTTACAACACTGCAGATAGACATTAACCGCTAGCTGGCGAACATGCTCGTCTGCATGACACGACAAACCGGTACTTTTTAGAGGCGGTATAGTACCGAATATGATTCATTAGTATCGCGGTACTATACTAATAATACCGGTGTACCGTACAACCCTAGTTCTAAGTTATATCTGTCAGTTGACTCCATATGAAAGCGCTAAAATCTACAAACGTGTTGGAGACAAATACAGATCATTAACCATAAAGCTACAAGCACACAAAATGGCTTGTTCCCATTCGGGCTTATTAAAAACACTTTTAAAGTCTATATTCCAAGGCTAGATATAATTTATAATACACCACTATAGACTTATTTAAAACTGATGAAAAACAGTACACACTATAACTATGCTGGTATAGATGAAGAATACATTAAGTTTTAGCAAGTTAAAGCTAAAACACTCAACTTAGCGGATTGGCCAAGTGCCTCAAATTCTGCACTTGATCCATCTAAGGAGGGGGTGTCACTAATCAGACTGTGCCGTGCTCTCATGCTGACAAAGCATCTTAAGGCCTCGCTTAAGCTGCTAAACCCCTCTCGTGGAATGACACCGCTAATTTTATTCCCAATTCTTCAAAGGCCACGTCACTTTTATACGCATGGAGCATCCTCCACTGCCGCCACACCCAAAGAAGCTCAGACAGTCGGAGGGAGGGGCCGCATTGTTTATGTCCTGGCAATGAAAGAGGATGTGACCTCAGCCTGTTAAGGAGGGACAAGCTCGCTGGAGTACGACCAGACACGGATCATTGCAAGACTTGGATGCAAACAAAAGGACGTGGCTCGAGTGATTTCAGGAAAAAAGGTGGTTAAATCTAAGAGGAAACAAGGATATATAAACACGACTATTTCAAAGTCTTCTGAGCATCGGGTGTGTGATTGTTTCACTTGACCACTGCAGTGCTCCCTCTTCTATGATTCACACTCAGTGTGGGCGGAGCCTAAATGTCTGCCTCTCTTCACCCATGCGACCTAATGTTTTCTCTGACAGTCTTGTTTCAAACAACCCTCAAAATGCCATCATGTTCAATAAATGATATGAATAATTAGGTTGTAGAGTTACCAGAAGACAGTGGATAATAAAATAATAATAATATTAGGAGAATAATGATGTCTCAAAAGACAGGGTATAAAATTGCAAGAATTAAGTTGTTATACTACGATAAGAGTGGGAATCTTTGGGCACTTTACGATTCGATTACGATTCAGGAGCTACGATTCGATTAAAAATAGATTATTGATGCATCTTTAGTTTATGTATATTGATGCAGTATTACATTTCACTAAATAAACGTTTATCACTTGCAACCTAAAAAAATAAATCATTTGGAATAAGAAAGTTAAATTAATAAATAAATTAAATTAATTCCCACATTTATTAAATTAATGAAAATGTGTGCAAAACTGGACCATAAGTGCCAGATAGTAAAGGGATTGGTCAAATCTCTCGGTGAGGCAGCTTGCTGCAGTCAGCCCAATTTTAGAACTGTCTGCATTACTTTATTTACAATAAATAAATTGATTATTGACGTTTACTAATCAATTCGATAATCTTCCATGGTCAAATTGCGATGCATCTAAAAATTGATTATTCCCCCCACCTCCACTACGAGAGGTCATAAAATTACAAAAAAAGGCATATTTTTTGTGGCAGAA
The DNA here is from genome assembly GCF_033978685.3 of Nerophis lumbriciformis. Classification (NCBI taxonomy): domain Eukaryota; kingdom Metazoa; phylum Chordata; class Actinopteri; order Syngnathiformes; family Syngnathidae; genus Nerophis; species Nerophis lumbriciformis. The sequence goes on along the minus strand of NC_084554.2, from coordinate 34,620,110 downwards.
TTATATTATAATAAAAAAAAGATGATACTATTCCCATAATATTTTGATAACAATACACGTTTTTCTGATTGTTGTAGTGCTATATTAATGTAAAATCCTGACTTAAGTCCTGTAAAATTGGGACAATATTCTTATATTATAAATACTATTTTAAATGTATTAAGTAGATATTTGTTCTTGTAATGTTTTCCTCTATTCTGAAAACATAACTTAATTTATGTAAAATTCTGACTTTAATCCAGTAAAATTATTGTATTTTTTTTTCCGAATAATTGGGCTCTTTACTCAGTATGCTCCTCTCTGAGCTGCCACCTTACCGTGGTAGAGGAGTTTGCGTGTCCCAATGATCCTAGGAGCTATGTTGTCCGGGGGCTTTATGCCCCCTGATAGGGTCTCCCAAGACAAACTGGTCCTAGGTGAGGGATCAGACAAAGAGCAGCTCGAAGACCTCCATGAAGAATAAAAATAAAGGACCCAGATTTCCCGAGCCCGGACGCGGGTCACCGGGGCCCCCCTCCGGAGCCAGGCCCGGAGGCGGGGCACGATGGCGAGCGAATGGTGGCCGGGCCTGCCCCCATGGGGCCCGGCCGGGCACAGCCCTCCAATGGGCTCACCACCCATAGCAGGGGCCATAGAGGTCGGGTGCAGTGTGAGCTGGGCGGCAGCCGAAGGCAGGGCACTTGGCGGTCTGATCCTCGGCTACAGAAGCTAGCTCTTGGGACGTGGAACGTCACCTCGCTGGGGGGTAAGGAGCCTGAGCTAGTGCGCGAGGTCGAGAAGTTCCGGCTAGATATAGTCGGACTCACTTCGACGCACAGCAAGGGCTCTGGAACCAGTTCTCTCAAGAGGGGATGGACTCTCTTCCACTCTGGCGTTGCCGGTAATGAGAGGCGATGAGCTGGGGTGGCAATTCTTGTTGCCCCCCGGCTCAGAGCCTGCACGTTGGAGTTCAACCCGGTGGACGAGAGGGTAGCTTCCCTCCGCCTTCGGGTGGGGGGGTGTGTCCTGACTGTGGTTTGCGCTTACGCGCCAAACGGCAGCTCAGAGTACCCACCCTTTTTGGATTCGCTTGAGGGAGTACTTGAGAGTGCTCCCCCAGGTGATTCCCTCGTTCTACTGGGGGATTTCAATGCTCATGTTGGCAGCGACAGTGAAACCTGGAGAGGCGTGATTGGGAAGAATTGCCGCCCGGATCTGAACCCGAGTGGTGTTTTGTTATTGGACTTTTGTGCCCGTCACAGATTGTCCAAAATGAACACCATGTTCAAACATAAGGGTGTCCATATGTGCACTTGGCACCAGGACACCCTAGGTCACAGTTCCATGATCGACTTTGTAGTTGTGTCATCGGATTTGCGGCCTCATGTTTTGGACCCTCGGGTGAAGAGAGGGGCGGAGCTTTCAACCGATCACCACCTGGTGGTGAGTTGGCTGCGATGGCGGGGGAGGATGCCGGACAGACCTGGCAGGCCCAAACGCATTGTGAGGGTTTGCTGGGAACGTCTGGCAGAGTCTCCTGTCAGAGAGAGTTTCAATTCCCACCTCCGGAAGAACTTTGAACATGTCACGAGGGAGGTGCTGGACATTGAGTCCGAGTGGACCATGTTCCGCGCCTCTATTGTCGAGGCAGCTGATTGGAGCTGTGGCCGCAAGGTAGTTGGTGCCTGTCGTGGCGGTAATCCTAGAACCCGTTGGTGGACACCGGCGGTCAGGGATGCCGTCAAGCTGAAGAAGGAGTCCTATCGAGTTTTTTTGGCTCATAGGACTCCTGAGGCAGCGGACAGGTACCGACAGGCCAAGCGGTGTGCGGCTTCAGCGTTTGCGGAGGCAAAAACTCGGACATGGGAGGAGTTCGGGGAAGCCATGGAAAACGACTTCCGGACGGCTTCGAAGCGATTCTGGACCACCATCCGCCGCCTCAGGAAGGGGAAGCAGTGCACTATCAACACCGTGTATGGTGAGGATGGTGTTCTGCTGACCTCGACTGCGAATGTTGTGGATCGGTGGAGAGAATACTTCGAAGACCTCCTCAATCCCACCAACACGTCTTCCTATGAGGAAGCAGTGCCTGGGGAATTTGTGGTGGGCTCTTCTATTTCTGGGGCTGAGGTTGCTGAGGTAGTTAAAAAGCTCCTCGGTGGCAAGGCCCCGGGGGTGGATGAGATCCGCCCGGAGTTCCTTAAGGCTCTGGATGCTGTGGGGCTGTCTTGGTTGACAAGACTCTGCAGCATCACGTGGACATCGGGGGCGGTACCTCTGGATTGGCAGACCGGGGTGGTGGTTCCTCTCTTTAAGAAGGGGAACCGGAGGGTGTGATCTAACTATCGTGGGATCACACTCCTCAGCCTTCCCGGTAAGGTCTATTCAGGTGTACTGGAGAGGAGGCTATGCCGGATAGTCGAACCTCGGATTCAGGAGGAACAGTGTGGTTTTCGTCCTGGTCGTGGAACTGTGGACCAGCTCTATACTCTCGGCAGGGTCCTTGAGGGTGCATGGGAGTTTGCCCAACCAGTCTACATGTGCTTTGTGGACTTGGAGAAGGCATTCGACCGTGTCCCTCGGGAAGTCCTGTGGGGAGTGCTCAGAGAGTATGGGGTATCGGACTGTCTGATTTTGGCGGTCCGCTCCCTGTATGATCAGTGTCAGAGCTTGGTCCGCATTGCCGGCAGTAAGTCGGACACGTTTCCAGTGAGAGTTGGACTCCGCCAAGGCTGCCCTTTGTCACCGATTCTGTTCATAACTTTTATGGACAGAATTTCGAGGCGTAGTCAAGGCGTTGAGGGGATCCGGTTTGGTGGCTGCAGGATTAGGTCTCTGCTTTTTGCAGATGATGTGGTCCTGATGGCTTCATCTGGCCAGGATCTTCAGCTCTCGATGGATCGGTTCGCAGCCGAGTGTGAAGCGACTGGGATGAGAATCAGCACCTCCAAGTCCGAGTCCATGGCCAAAGGATGCTATGCTAGTTTGGGCTATTCATTTCCAAATGCAGGTCTGAACTATTGTGTCCTTTTGAAAACTCTTCATGAATCTGACAAACTTTTCTGCAGGAGTTAAACCTTCAGATTTAGCGGATTTGTCCATAAACTTTGAAAGGAGCAAAGGACTCCCCAAAGATAACTGACACAAGCTGTTATCTACTGAACTTCCCTGAGAAGACATGACATCAATGATATTTTATATGCAATCTGCTTCAATAGCTGCTCTGCCATCTATTATATCACAGCAGGCACACTGCTGAATGTTTTCATGTTATTTAGTCTGAACTTGTATGCCTGCGCCACACACTAATGAAATAAGCCATTTAAAAAGGCCTGCAGGCTCTATAAAAGTATTCTTAATTAAGGCTTGCTGAGCGCTGATATGACAATATAATAAATGTTTTTTTTTCCTCTTACAGTTACGTTGTTAATAAGAAGAAAATGGGAGCCAATAAGTGAAAGTGGAGGGAAAGCCACTCATTCCAGAAGACACGTTACTTGGCAACTTCTACACACAGCACGAGGCAGGGGTTTGTCAAGAGAGCCATTACTCGAGAAGAAAAAAGGGGCTTAGATGTGAGTAAAAATAAAAAGCACACCTCTCTGGAGAAACACGCACACACAAACGGTTTTCTAGTGCCCTTTAGTTGAACTCGGGAGAATGCATTCATGACACGTCAGACCAAACTTGTTAAAACAATAGCTGAGGCTTACCTTGATTTTTCTGATTCCTCTTTGATTTCCTCTGAAAAAGAGTAAAGAAGGGAAAATATATAGTATGAACTTTGGGAAAATGCAATACAGTTTGCAGTATAGCTAATGACACCATAACTTTGTAGAGCAATGATTCTCAAACTGTGGTACATGTACCACTAGCCAAAGAATCACTTGATTGAAATACAGTGTTTTATTTTTCTATATTCAAACACAGTATTACTGTTCAAACTGTGTGTAATGATACAGTGGTAAAAAAATATTCTATATACTTGTTAAATAAAACTTTTGCCTTGTTTTTAATTAATTACCAGGCCTACTACGCTATTGTATTTTAATGTTGGTCAGTGTGGTGGTACTTAGAGAGCCAAGTTTTTTCTGAGGCGGTACTTGGTGAAAAAAGTTTAAGAACCAGTGGTGTAGAGTAAAGCAGCACAATAATGAACTCATTGTTAAGAATGTCTGTCAATTTATTGTTGATTAATTGCACCTTGAAGCAATTGATTCACACTACATGGCCTCATTCCTGGGTGAATCTTGCGCGAGAGGAAGTGAGGGGTTAATCCTTCTGCAATGCAGTCTGTTGAAAATGATGGAAAGCGGACTCTTTCGGTTTTTATTCAATTAAATGTGTCAATTTCCACCGCCTAATATACGTAGGGCTTGTAGTATTGCCGGTCACGGTAACACAGCGGTTCAATTTAGCTAAAATCTGCTTGTGTTGGACAGGACGTCATTCACAAACAAACACAAAATAAATTTTTTGGTTGACTTTTAAAATAGAATAGTCTGTCTTCAAAACGAATCGTGTCTTACACTTTTAAATGTCCTAATGGGCGGGGACGGGCTTGAAGTCAACTTGTCAAAAGTTTTCAGACGTAATTTCACCTATTTGACCCAAATACTGATACTAGAGATCCAAAATTAAAGAATATACAGGCATATACCAGGTTACGTTTTGTAGGCATTCCGCATCCTGTGTCGGAATACATGTTGAACCGAAGCTCCCCAGCATGCCCAGACCATGACGCGTTGAGGCACAATTATTTTGTTGCTATTGTACTTGTATTGCTAACTACTCATTTTCTATCTGCTGTCACACCTGGGTGAAGTCTTGTCTGGGTTTCGTCTGGTTTCATGTTATCTTGTCATTTCCTGTATTATTTTGAAAGGTGTAACTCTCCCTCTCGTTTCAGGTCACTTGCCCTTCCTCCTGTTTCACTGGTCTGATGTCTCTCCTGATTGCCTGATTGTGTCCACCTGTGTCACCCACCCTCATGTGTATAAATGGTTCGTCTTCCATCTGTCCTGTGCCAGAGTGTTTTCGTATCTTTTGTGCGAACCTCCAGTGTTCCATGTCCACAGCCATTGGCACGTTATTCGTACCCTTTTTGTCAGGTAAGATTAGTTGTTTAGCATTTCCTCCCTTGGAGCGCCTTTTGTTATATTTTGCATATTGTTCTCTTTGCAACTTTTTTCCCTCCGCAGCTGGAGCGTTTTGAGTTCATTGAGATTGTTGTTAGTTTAGAGGTTAGGTAAGCTCGGCTTTTGATAGCCTGTTAAGTTTCTTCCCTTTTTGACCCTTTCCCTTGTTTGGAATACATATTTGTTGTCAAACTCCTGCATCTGTGTCCACAGTCCTGTTCAGGTCGTGACAGTACACTCTGGCACAGGACAGATAGAAGACGAACCATTTATACACAGGAGGGTGGGTGACACAGGTGGACACAATCAGGCAATCAGGAGAGACATCAGACCAGTGAAACAGGAGGAAGGGCAAGTGACCTGAAATGACCCTTCAAAATAAAACAGGAAATGACAAGATAACATGAAACCAGACGAAACCCAGACAAGACTTCACCCAGGTGTGACATCTGCTATATAAGCTGTGCACTGACTACTCTAAAATACACTCAAGGTTCATTTCTACAGCATTGTCCCAGGACAAAATTTACTGTCAAAAAATGGTTGCTGCAATGTGAGGTGTCCTCACTAATCTATGTTAGTACCGTCAACGTGTTGTCCTCGGTAATTAGCATGTGCTTTTGCATGAATGCAATTGACTCGTCGCGCCACCGAGCTTGGCCTTGGCTCACTCGCTACCCCGAAAAATGTAACCTATTAGTCTGTGCAAGCCAGAGCCGACATTTATCTCAAAGATCTGCAGGGCATGAAAGCGGCGACATGAACTCACCAAGTGCGCACACACTCACAAAAAGGGAGGAAGACAAAAAGAGAGAGAGAGAGAAACCGAGCATTCAGCACAAGAGCGTTAAAAAAAGGCGACCCCTCCATGAGGAAGCTTTGAGTCTAACTTGCAAGAGAGCGCACCGAGACGACGCCATTATTTCACTGCTGCCAGGCTGAGCAGAACTTCTCATCGAATATTTAACGCTTAAAATTGGGATTAAATGAGAGGATAGTTTGAACATTTTCACAGTCAAGTTTGAAGACTTTACAAAAACACTTTCAGAAAGCTAAGGACTTCTCCCTTCACGATTATTTTGTATATAATGTCCATGCAAGACTCAGTCATACCTTCAAACTTTTATTTCAAACTATAGTTATGAATAAAGTAACAAAGTAGCACTACGCTAACTTGACGCGAGTCAAAGATATTCTATTTGACAGAAATTCTTTGATGTTTTAAGGAATCTAATGCTTGTCAAAGATAATCTTTCAGACAGGAGCTACCTGCTGTTTTTAAGAATCAACTGCAAAACCAAAACTCAAAGATCCTCTCTCAGGTTTGCTCTGCATTTTTGAAGGATCAACAGCAAAAATGCAAGGCTTGCTATATGACAGGTGTGCTGCAAAAATTCTAGTAAAAAATACTATATACAAAAATAATGCTCTGCTGTTTTTTCAAGACTATATTTCTAAAATGCTAGCCAAATATCCTCTGTATGACAGAAGTATTCTGCTGTTTAAGGATCAACTGCAAAACCACGAGTTAAAAGTCCTCAATATGGCAGGTATGCTCGATATAAAAATCTAGTCCCAAATGCTAGTAAAAAATCGTCAATATGACAGAAGCACTTTGTTGTTTTTAAGGACCTAATGCAAAAACGCTAGTCACAGATCCTCTATATCAGGGGTTCTTAACCTTTTTGACCATGGAGCCTAACATTTCCACTAGAGAAGGGACCAGGGGGCCACTAAAAGATTAACACTAAATTAGTAATCTTATTCTTAATTATCAATAATTATATTTAACCTACTTGCTGTTTAACAAGATACACCTTGTCAAATGATATTAAACGATGTGTTAATTAGAAAGATTTTTATCAACGCTTAGGTCAGGCTGATTACAAAAATAAATACTACTCAACTATACTGCTAAAGAAAGGGACTCATAAGAACTAAATACAAGTACGCATTGCTAAAATATATAAATTATAACTAAATTAATAATAAATAATATAAATGTGTTTGTTAAATAAACTATCAATAAAATTAAAGTGCAAATGAAAATGCAGCTTCAACACTTTAGTCATATTTTTGCGCTTAAACTAAAGTCTGCAGCTTAAATTCTGGTTTAAGCTGCACACTTGTTTGTTTGATATTGAAGTGTATTACAACTAAGTACCGCTGCGGCTCACGGCTGAGAAATATTTTTTTGGCAGCCCTGTAGGGGGCGCTTGTGGCCCAATAATTAGTCTAATCGTCAAGAAACACTGCTCTATATGACAGGACCACTTTGTTGTTTTTAAAGGTGAACTGCACTTTTTTTGTAATTTTGCCTAACATTACCAATCCTTATGTAAGAAAAGAACACATATGTTTTTCTTTTTTTATGCATTCTTAAGAGTAAATAAATACGATCAAAAGTCTACTTACAATGGAGCCATCCCTGATTACTGCTCTCTGCAGACTTCATGAGAGCCAACAAACATACCACATCACATACTGTACAATGTCTGCTGTCATTAGGATGCCGACTGATAGAATCTTGTTATATTCCTGTTTAGATGAAAATGACTCATAATCCTCGCGAAGAAAGGGGGGTTGGAACCAAGCATCTTTTCATGTCTCTCGCCATTGCCGGGTCTAAATTGGCTGTCAAAGTGTACCAACTTGTCGGATTTCGTCCTCATCCTTCTACTATCACGGTGAGAGCCATAATTTATCATCTAAAATAAACTTTCACCAGCACCGATGCAAGAAAGCAGCTCACCAGCCAATGATGTCGATAAAGCCACATAAGCTAGTTATCACAGCGCTGCTATAAATAGTTTGTCTGTGTTAGCACTAATAATATCACTAATACTTGGTTAATATTCAAGTCACGAAATGTAAATGGAGTTTAGTTGGCGGTTTTTTGGATGGTTATTTATTGTAGTTTATGGTTGGAATAGAGGACCTCCTATTGGCCTCATTGTATGCAGACTTTTATTTACGAGTTAGAGTGCATTAAACAAAATACATCCATTGTCATGTCTTTCATAATGATTGTGAACGATAGGCAAAATAAATAAAAAACTACTGCGAAAATGCTAGTAAAAGATTGTCTATACGACAGAAGCACTTTGTTGTTTTTAAGGACCTGCTGTGAAAATGCTAGTAACAAATCGTTTATTGTGCTTGCCTGTATTAGGTGTGCTTGCCTGAATTAGGAAATACTGTAAAACACTAGTCAAAGATCCCATAAATGACTCAGTCGTTCTTGGGAAACAGCTGCAAAAATGCTAGTCAAAGATCCTATATACTGTATGACAGGAGTGCTCTGCTGCGAAATTGCTAGTCAACGCTCATCTATACAACAAGAATACTTTGCTGTTTTTCGGAATCTACAGCTGCAAAAATGTTAGCCAAAGATCCTATATCAGTGGTTCTTAACCTTGTTGGAGGTACCGAACCCCACCACTTTCATATGCGCATTCACCGAACCCGAACCGTAATCATAAAATGATGTTATAATATATTAAAGAAATACTAATAAAGGTATATTTTACAAACAGAAAGTTACAGGAATATACACGTGATCCCATGTTTACATCTCATTGTGCAACAGTGAATGTTTTAGTGGGAACTAAATGCGATATCTGAAAGGGGTACACATTATTTCCAAAGTAGGACCCCCTCACCCAGACATATAATACTAGTACACAGCTCATGAAAAACAATATGTTATAGTCAAACACTTATATTATAAAATAATCTCATGGAAATGACTGCTGTCATTTGATTACAATAATAAAACATTGAATTTGTTATTTAGTCAGGTTTGGGACAGGTGTGCTGCAGGTCTGACGTCGCTCACATGTGCTCCACTGAATGCTCAAGGAGTTTTTGCATTTGCTCACACATATGGAAAATTAGAGGGAACATTGTTTGGGGGTATCCATAATACGCCGACAGGGAGAAGTTTTTATTTACACATTTACACAATGAGTCGGGCGTGTCTTGACCTCCGCACCGTAGGCTCTGCCGAACCCCTGAGGCCGACTCACCGAACCCCTAGGGTTCGATCGAACCCAGGTTAAGAAGCACTGTCTTATATACTGTATGAAGGGAAATTACAGGTCAAAGCTTGTCTACACAACTGGAATGTTTTGCTGTTTTTAGAATCTACTGCAAAAATACAAATCAAAGATCCTCTGTTCGACAGGAGTTCTGCTGTTTTTCCCAAAAATTTACTCTCAAGTTTCAAACTGAATATGCGGGCCGGTTTTATGTCATTTTAGGGACAGATTTAACCTACGAGCCACCGGTTGAATAGGGCTTCTGCTATCTGAAAACTACAGTTCTTGTGTGTATTATTGTTTATTCCCAAAAGCCCCCTGCATGGCCCCCTGGTCTTTGTCACGTGTGCGCCAAGAAGAGAAGCGAGCCACTCTGTCTGCATCACATATTACAGCCGTGAGGAACTTTGACAAAGCATGGCAGAGAGAAAAGAAAAGACAGCGTTATTTAGGATGAGTGGCTCTGCAGGGATAGCGTACATACAAAGTCTCCAGCAGGCCCAAAGGGAAGACATTAAATATCATGTGTACATATACAGACACACAGTATACATACTATATATACATGAATATTTAAGCAATAATCTGTGCTAATCTCCTGTCATCTGTGTTTGCTGCTGTAGTTGTTTTAGCTGGTTGCAATGCTTCTGAAGTGTCAACAACTTTTATTTATCTGTTCATATTCAGCAGCAGCACCGTTTCCATGGTTTCACTTTTTCAATTCCTTAGGTGGCAGTTCCCCCGACAAGGCCCCCCGACATATACTATGAGCTAATCATCTGAGGGCTACTGACTCAGCCAATATGGCGACCACCATTCTTCACTGGAGTCTTATACACGTGTGTGTATTGCTGCACTTGTCATTCATTGTGTTTTTATTTTTGCATTTCTCTTCCAGCATAATTGTTCCTACTGATTATTTGTGACCTCTGACCTTACAAATGGATACAGATTCCCCCACACCCAAAAGGTGAGTGGAAACTGTTGGAACCACTCAAGATTTGTACTCTATTTACGGTGCACATGTTGGCATCTCAATATTTTAGCACAATTTGTAAAAATATTTTTAAAAAAGCATTCTAGTAATAGTAATCTTGATTGAATACATTTGATTCAAGAACTAACATGTGCTGCATAATTTCAACAATTAAAAATAATAAATTAATGTAGATGACCACAACGTGCACCACATGAAGCATGACTTCCCTAGATACTAGGGATGTTCGATCAGGATTTTTTGATGCCGATATTGATCATCCATAAGTGAGATACCAATCACATATACTGAACAACAATATAAACTCAACACTTTTGTATTTGCTCTAATTTTTCACGAGTTGAACTCAAAGATCTAAAACTTTTAGACGATACTGGCACACAAAAGATCTATTCCCCTCAAATATTGTTCACAAATCTGTCTAAATCTGTGTTAGTGAGTATTTCTTCTTTGCCTAGATAATCCATCCAACCTCATAGGTGTGGTGTATCAAGATGCACAGGTGTGCTTTAGGCTGCCCACAATAAAAGGCCACTCTGAAATGTGCAGTTTTGCTTTATAGTGGTGTGGGGAAGGTCAGAAAAGCCGTCAGTATCTGGTGTGACCACCATTTGCCTCAAGCAGTGCAACATGTCTCCTTCGCATAGAGTTGATCAAGTTGTTGATTGTGGCCTGTGGAATGTTGGTCCATTCTCTTTAATGGTTGTGCCAAGTTGCTGGACATTGGCAGGAACTGGAACATGCTGTTGTATACGTAAATCCACAGCATCCAAAACATGCTCAATGGGTGACATGTCCCATAAGTATGCTGGCTGTGCAAGAACTGGGACGTTTTCAGCTTCCAGGAATTGTATACGGATCCTTGCAACATGGGGCCGTGCATTGTTATGCTGCAACATGAGGTCATAGTCTCGCGTGAATGGCACAACAATGGGCCACAGGATCTCGTCAAGGTATCTCTGTGCATTCAAAATGCCATCAATAAAATGCACTTGCGTTCGTTGTCCATAACATACACATGCCCATACCACAACCCCACCCCCACCATGGGCCAATCAATTCACAACATTGACATCAGCAAACCATTCTCCTACACGACGCTAAACAACAAGCTTTCTGACAAAATGGGATTTATCCGTGAAAAAAACACCTCTCAAACTTGCCATACGCCATCGAATGTGAGCATTTGCACACTCAAGTCAGTTACGATGACTAACTGCAGTCAGGTCGGGACCCCGATGAGGACAACGAGCATGCAGATGAGCTTCTCTGAGACAGTTCGTGCAGAAATTATTTGGTTTTGCAAACCAATTGTTGCAGCAGCTGTCCAGGTGGCTGGTCTCAGACAATCATAGAGGTAAGGATGTGGAGGTCCTGGGCTGGTGTGGTTACACGTGGTCTGCAGTTGTAAGGAAGGTTGGATGTACTGCCAAATTCTCTGAAACGCCTTCGGAGACGGCTTATGGTAGAGAAATGAACATTCAATTTACGGGCAACAGCTCTGGTGGACATTCCTACAGTCAGCATGCCAACTGCATACTCCCTCAAAACTTGCAACATCTGTGCTGTGTGATAAAACTGCTTATTTCAGAGTGGCCTTTTATTCTGGGCAGCCTAAGGCACACCTGTGCAATAATCATGCTGTTTAATCAGCATCTTGCTATGCCACACCTGTGAGGTGGAATGGATTATCTTGGCAAAAAAGAAGTACTAACTAACACAGATTTGTGAACAATATTTGAACGGAATAGGTATTTTGTGTATATAGTCAAAGTTTTAGATCTTTGAGTTCAACTCCTGAAAATGTTTGTTCAGTGTATGTTCATTGTAACTTTTTCCAATGTATTTATGATGAGTACAATTGACAGTTTAATAATAACCATCATTTTAGTCAGAGTCCGCCAGCTAAAGTTTGTCGGTCTGGTAAAGTTAGCTTCGGTTGGTATCTATTTAAGGTACCTTCTGAAGCAGAGTAGAAGGTTTTATGGCTAATCTAAAACCTGCTTCTGTTCCTCCAAGCATGGCGGAATGCAGGTACTTCCCAAATGTCAACTGACGCTGTGGCAGCTGTAGAGGTGGAAGTAGTACTTTTACTTCAACTGTTGCTCCACGTACCCCTATGTACACTGTAAAACTTATGACGGCCTACAAGAGCTTTAGAGGTTCAAATGTAGGTCAAAATGCGCTATGTGGACAGACACTCTCACTGTTGAGTAGGAATAAACGCTGTCAGGACCTAGACAGAACGGCATCATTGTCAAACATCGCTTTATTCATGTTTCAAAAAGGTGGACGCTTATCAACTTGACGAGCCTTTCATTCACAGCACAAGCTGATCGTGGCTTAGATATGGTGTGCACAATAAATACAACAGTGAGTCAGTCAGCCTCTCAGGATGCAAATGAGCTGCATGAATCAGCTAGGGTTGATTTTTTGGGGGAAGCAGGCTCTGGTGGAGACGGCTGCTTAAATCTGAGAGCTGCTTGATAAAAGTCTCTCTCTCTCTCTCTCTCTCTCTCACTCTCTCACTCACATCCAAAGACGCCCTGTTTACCCTAAATATGAGCTTTGGAAGGGAGTAAACAGCGATACAATACAAACACTGTATCGAAAATTCTGACAGTTTTGATCAAGACTGTCGGAAAATGTATTAAAATTAATTTGAAAGGCTCTGCAGTTACAATATTTTCCTGCAGAAATACTTAATTTCCATTGCAAATAACAATTACCAACAAACTGACTCATTTAAGCCACACGTAAGTCCTTAAGCTATGTTTTAAGTTTGTACATTGTACATTTCAAGACTCATAGAGCTTGTACACTCGCTCATTCAAGTGCCTACTAGGCCACTCACTAAGAATAGACTTCAGGTGAGCACACATGAAATGCAACACACCAGTGACACAGGAAACACACTCGGCAGAATTTTTTCCACACTGCAGCCACGCGATGAATGAGAAAAACACCTGGCAGGGAGACTTAAGCTGTTGGATCAAGACTAATTCATTAAGAGCACATCCTGCCAGAATGTTGTTTGCACACACAAGCCAGTGGCTACAACACATATGGATTTGAATATACCACGTTCCGAAAAGCTGGGAAATTTCAAACTTCCTACAAGGAGTTTACACAGTACCAACAGTGGTGCACTGCAAGACACGCTAAAATATGGCCTTTAAATATTCTCATCTATCCAGATTTTCTCAAGGTATTGAATCCATCACAACTGGACTGTTCAGATTGTATTAAAATACTTTTCGCCTCTCTTCCAAGCAGGTTTAATCGGTTCTTAGGTAGGACAGCTCTAGTCTGAGGATGATGCAGGATGCAAAATATTTTTTTCCTCTAAAAGTGAAGACATGCTCAGACAAGGATTTTTACTCTATTGTGGTGCAAAACGACAGTTAAGATACAATTAAGTGATCCCTCTGCCAACACATCAACAGCCATAGAATCAGCCTTGTTAGTATTCCATTTAGTTGTATCGATGGTCAAGGATGAAAAGCAAGACTAGGGCAATATGAACAGCCCAGTTGTGATAGATGCAATGCCCTGACAATACTAAAATACTGTATGTTATTTGACTGACACAATACAACTTAGGGGGATTTTACAGAAAATTTGGTAAAATAAGGGTAATTCAAGAGGGCGTGGATTGTACAACTGTTATTTTACTGCTGTGCTTTTGTTTTGAAGGCTGTACTTTACCAGCTACAGGATATGTTATGCCGATGTTGCCATAGTGTCACTGAGCAGACCATATATGCGAGTTTCCCCGGAAAAACACGAAGGTTGACCGGTATGAATAGAACGCTACTTCTTTTTTTTTTTTACATGAAAATTGGTGTGTCAATATAGTATAGATAGTTCATGGTAGGTGAAGGACAGATGGCACCATTATAGTTCTGAGCGGTGCATGGTTCCATTAATGGAATCGAGATTCATCTGGTACCTGTATCCAGATCCTGTGCAAAAGGTAATAAATTATTCCTTCAGCCATGCACCTCCTCTCTCTACAAAGTCTGTGTTATTTGCGTGAGTCTGCTTAATGTATCTGCACAACTATGTGTTTACAAAGCTTGCAGTACATTGCTATATCCAAAGAAAACAAGCTTTTCATTGTCGTCAAGCACGTTTTCTCTTTACATCCAACTGCAACGCTTTGAGGTTCGACCTCGTAATCAGAGTGCAATAATTTCCTCCTTCCCAGCAGTTTCGAATGCAGCAATAAACATGGCCAAACTCTCACAAGAGCGCTCGGGATTCGTCAATTAAAAGGCAACACAACGCAGCTGATACACAGCTCGACGGGTGGGGTGGGAAGACATCCAAACACACGACTCTCTAGAGACGCTTTCTATACGCTATACGCCATGAGGACTGGTGGTGAGAAAAACAGCTTGAAGATAGGGTATGGTGGGAAGAGGAGACAAGGAGGTGGGCTTTCAAATAATTAAATAAAATACATATAGTGTGTTACATATTACAAATTATTGTCATCCTATAACCTTTGCAAGTTATTTTTTTAAATAAGTTGTAGAACTGTCATGCAAGTGTGAAAAGAAGTCAGCCACTGTTAAAACCTAAAAAATAATAAATAAGATTTAAAGCTAAAGGAAGAATGTGGACATGTTTCATGTCATCCCTCACTTCACTCTGCAGCATAGGTACTTGTTACGCAAAAATAAGGTTAACCACTGTTATTTAAATAAAGGTAACAGCACTCCATCTGAACCATGATAGCAAGGTGTCTGACATAAATTCTTATAAACTTTTTAACATCGCGAATTATCGTTGCAAAACGCAAAAGACACACAGTAAATCGAATTTCCAAATTTTTGTACAACTTCAGAGGCAAATTCTCCATACATTCTGATCAGATTATGGTGTCAGATTTAACGGTGCTTGTGTCTTGATAGCAGAAAGATGCTAAGCTACATATACTGTATGTACGCAATAAGGTAGTAGATAAAGTGCGATAAAGTTGTTGAATCTACCAGATTATTGTATCTCTTAAAGGGAACCTTTAATGCAAAACCAACTATTCTTACCTGTTAGTACCGTTTTTTGTGTATTTGAGATCTGCATAAATTCTGAAAATTTGAAACCAAACCATGGCATGGCAAAAATATTTATAAAACAATGTTGCCTTCCTTTATACTCCCTCCAAATGATAAGTTTGGAATTTGCGACGTTTTTTTCCAGTTGCGTTTTAGCGGATATCTTCAAATATGGTAAAGATTTACCCCAAGATCTTTGTACGAGTCCGCCATTGTAGTGAGACGTTGTAGTCAATAAGCTCTTTCATTTTCTCTATCATCTTGTTGTGGGACGGACTGGCTCGTACATGCACATGAATTCTCCGCTGTTGCCGTTTCTAATACAAAGTAGCGTATAGTTCCAATTTATATCCATCAGTAAACTTGCAAATGAAGCGCTAAAAACTAAAACAAAGATGGCAGAGAGAAGACGCTGTCAAAGTGGAGCCACGTAAATAAGACCGCCAACAAAACAGCAAATCCTCAAGAAAGTCAGAAAGCGGTTTGAAGGTGGTCTGTAAAACATAATCTATACAAATGTTTGACCAAAGAATCACTGTTCCATTTTATGTAGACAACAAGGAAGTGTTTTAATGTAAAAAACTAAATCATAATATCACCCCTTTAAATGGGATCACATCTCTTAGTGGTTATAAAGCTAGGTCAACAACACTTACATTTTGAGTCCTAACTACTATATTATTTTTGAAGGAAATAATGTAGATTATAGTTTCTGATACTGATTTACTCTGCACTGTTTTAAAAGGGTCAGCCATATTTGTAAAAGTATTTTGTGTCAAATTGCCTCTTACAGGCGACGTAAACTCTTGCTATACAGTATATACACCCAAATTATCCAAATGAACAAAGAGCTTATTCGGACCCCATGCAATTTTGATTGACGCTCAAAATTATGGTTTTGGTGTTAGCTTATTTTGAACATGCATAAAGTACAACATGACATCATATATTTCCAGTTTCTCATTATGACTAAAAGTCTTTTAGTAGAAAATATTATAGTTGATGCAAATTAAGTAGTGTGTTTTGGAAGTGTCGGCCATATTTGTGAGGTCTGTTTTGTCTAATTGCCTCCTAAAGGCGATGTATTCTCTTGCTGTAGCCAACAAAGAGGCTGGATCAATAACAAGGTAGGTCATAGAAGTAAACACAAGCCCTGCAGTGGAAACAATGACAAAAGAACCTCTTCTGTTGTCTCATCTGTGTGCACTGCAGAATAATTAATTTATAGACGTCTCAGTACTTGATCAGAGTATACACATAAGATGATGTATAATAAATGGGAGGGGTGGGGTTATAGAAATTATGCTCTTGCTAGTCTAAATACATTCTTTAGTATAAACAGAATAATTATTTATGCTTTCAGATAGAGCGCAGGCCCTGACACGCTGACACGCACTCTACTGCAAGCTCATTATCAGAAAACCAGTCCACCGGTGGGATTACAAGCAGCTAAAGGAGGCAGGGGGCGACTAACCAGTAAGCAGGGTCTTGATTAAAAGAACATTTAAAAAGGTAAATTAATCAAGTATTTATTATTATATATAATTATTTAAACAAACTGAATAAACAAATTATTCACTCTTATTTAGTTAAAAAAATAAGGGTGTTTCGGTTCGGGCCACTGAAGACGTTCTGACGTTTTGGAGAGGCTATGAGTCACCTTTAGGGAGTCATTGCATGGCAAACACTTTTATTTATGGCCCAGTGCTTATCATGGGTGCACATGTGGTGCTACTAGTGGTACAAAGCTTATAACCAGGAGGGAAGCCTGCTTTATAATCCTAGGTACAATAGTGTCATTGGCACAGGTGCATACCTCAAAATATAGTCAATATCCGTTACCTGGATGTCCGTTACGATACATACATTAGGTACATCCAATGTCATCTAAAACCTATAATAAAAAGTCTACTTGATTTCTGACGTTCATTGACAGGGCAGAGGCGGACGCCTGCATGCTCTAAGAGACGTCTCACAGCCCCGAGAGATGGAGGAGATTATGTAAGTCATTCTCTTTTCTGGGTCACACAGTCCTTTCTGGTGGTTTTTAATGCACTATATTACTATATCACTTAAGTTTGAATTCACAACAGTTGGTGTATTACCCAGCAAAGACCTTCCACTAGATGACTAATTAATTACCTTTACTGTGACTGATAATACCATGTGTCACTCCTCACTAAGCTCTTGATACTATTAATTTTACCATCCACAAAAAAGTTGGAAACTGTCACTTAGATCTTGCAAAGTCTTTGTAAACACCTGAAAGTCAGCTTACACTATGAAAATGCAGATTGTGTGGGTGTGCGGACAGGACAGGTAGCCTGTTGCCTGCTACACAAGATGGTCTCAGTGTCCCTACTGGCATCAAATTACACCCCAGGCAGAACAAAAGCCTTGTTTGTTGCAAGACCTAAATAATGTCTGGCATGTAGGAATAAGAGCCAATGGTAGTTTTTGCTTTTGCTTACTTATTTTGCACTATTGAAATATTTGACCTTTGTTTTATTCTGATTAGACTCATAATCAACAAATAAAATATAAAAGTTATACAACGTAATTATAAAAAGTATCTTCATCAGTAAAACTGGCCCTGCATTTACTTGGAATCAAATTGATAAAACAATGTAGAGCCAAGTACTATACACCTGTTAATTTACACAGTTAGCATGGGTTGCGACATAAACCGGACGTGGAAGTTGCAAACTTCAAAATAAGAGCAAGGAGACCAAAACAAGCAGGTTTAATCGCTCGTTTGAACGTTTGATTTAGTTAAAGTACACAAAAAACAGTTCATATTTCTTTAAAAATCAATGTTGGTTGCTACAAGGGTAATTTCAAACGCTGAACGTGAATGAGTAGGATTATATTTCATTTATGACCGGAAGCGGTTCTTACTACTTCCGATAACGTATTTGCCCGAGCTTAAATACGGTGCTACTGACAGCTGTCACCTTCTCTTTTCACTACCTCGAACTAACCCAAAAGTACAAGCGACGTTTGAACACTAAATTGCTTAATATGTGCATTAAATAACAGAACGAATGAGTTGCTGCGACGGCATGAGGGGAGGACGACGCGTCCCTTGTGTACCAGAAGGAGACGCCAAGCATTGTGGCCTTAAAGGCATGCCATTAAACGCTTGCAATAATTATAGTGTGTGTCGGGACGTGTGCATGTCCGCTATGTTGACATTACGTTGCTGAAGCACCCTTTGCAACTTTTGCACAGTTTTTTCCCCTGCGGCCTACAAGCTCTCATCGCCAACTTAACAGCCAAGCACCTCCTTGCACCATTTCCGCGTTGAATAGCGACTCGTCGAATAAACACACCAAAGCAAATACCGATGTTGTCTTTAAAGTCATCGGGCAATAATGGCGGCGTTTAGGCGCTTATGTTGCAGAATAGCCGGCTTAATAAGTGGAGTGGGGTGCGCGACGTCTCTAAATCAACGAGACACACACAAAAAACACACAACTTACCTAGTGCCACTTCACAGGCTTTGCGCAGTTGGGAGTGATGGGCTTTTTTCACCTCCTTGTCCGCCAAAATCTTCTCCAAAGCTCTGGTAAGGAACATGTTTTTCGTCTTTTTGCCCTCAAACATGACGCACCGGAATTCGGGGCGCGGTGTGTAAATGTAATGTGTGTGTCAGGCCGGAGGAGGAGTGAGGGAGAGGAGATCGAGGGCTCCAAAAACGATGTTGTTTCCCCCTCGGCGATGTCAGGCCACACCAACAAAAAACCAAACGCACAAAAAAGGTGGGCTCAATCCCGTCCGACGGACATCAACGACCTGCCTCCTGCGCCATGTTGGAGAGGAAGCGACGTCACGCACGTCGGCGAGCGGCCGCAGTGAGGCAGCAGGGAGATGCTGCTGCTGCTGCTGCTGCTCGGAGAGGTACTCCAAAACACTCATCTTTTCTCAAACTGACAGCAAAACTAATTTTAAGGCATTTTCATACTATACTCTTCGCCTAAAAATAATATATGCTATATAAAGCATTTATTATTTTGTTGCTTAAAATAATAACGCTCTTTATTTTTACATCTTATTTATTGAAATTAAATTTATATGATTATTTTAATAGAAGCAATTTGCATTTTATCATCAATTTCTTGCTTTAAAACCAAAAATATATATGTAACTTTTTGTGTCAACAACCTCCTCTTACAAGAAATAAATGTCACGATATAGCAGCAACATAAATCCCTTTCTTAATTTATATATATATATATATATATATATATATATATATATATATATATATATATATATATATATATATATATATATATATATATATATACATACACACACACACACACACACGTATACATATATATGCATACACATGTATACATATATATGTATACATATATATGCATACACATGTATACATACATACATACACACATATATATATATATATATATATATATATGTGTATGTATGTATGTATACATGTGTATGCATATATATGTATACATACATACATACATACACACATATATATATATATATATATATATATGTGTGTGTGTATGTATGTATGTATGTATACATGTGTATGCATATATATGTATACATATATATGTATACATGTGTATGCATATATATGTATACGTGTGTGTGTGTATGTATATATATATATATATATATATATATATATAATTCACTGGGTTTTCTTTATTTTCATGACTATTTGTTTGTCACCGAAGGCATCAAAACTATGAATGAACACATCCAATCCAATCCACTTTATTTATATAGCACATTTAAACAACAATGTTTCCAAAGTGCTGCACAGCTATGTTAAAAACAATATTATGCTCCACCAATGACTGAATAAAAAAATTTAAAAAATAAATATAAAAACAATATAAAAACAATATATAAATAAATATGATTTAAAAACAATTTTAAATGGTAAAACCAATTAAAACAGTAAATAGAAATCAAAATTTATATAAAAAAAACAACACAGAGGACAACAGAGGACAGAAGACCACACAACTCACACAGTGTTAAAAGCCAAAGAATAAAAGTGGACTTATGTACTTAACAAAAAAAAAGTGAACTAACTGAAAACATGTTTTATATTCTAGTTTCTTCAAAATAGCCACCCTTTGCTCTGGATTATTGTGTTGCACAATCTTGGCATTCTCTCGATGAGCTTCAAGAGGTAGTCACCTGAAATGGTTTTCACTTCACAGGTTTCATAGTTTTGATGCCTTCAGTGACAATGTCCAATGTAAATAGTCATGAAAATCAAGAAAACGCATTGAAAATTAGAATGTGTGTCCAAACTTTTGGCCTGTACTGTATATATATTAACCATTACAAGTAATAACACTACTTAAATTAGGAAATGTTAGTATGGTAAATGGTCTGTATTTCTATAGCACTTTACCATACCTGGAATGATACCAAAAGCGTTTTACATTATAAATCACATTCACACACATATTCACACGCGTATGCTGTACAATTAGGATAATATGATTTTATGTATACGTATGCATCCGAGTATGTAGAGATTTTTTTTTAATGTTTATTAAAACATTTTGTGGTTTTGCCTTTATTTTTTTCTCTATTTACATATTTTTTGTATGTGACATTCAATAAAATTGTTTATTTCTTTAAAAAAAAGCAATGTTAAAATTATAAAGTAACAAAAAAAAGAAGCAACAGCACAATATATTTGGATTTTCCCCCAAATTCCATGTTTTATAATTATGTTGAATTAAATTGTATCTTCTTATTTGCTTATAGCTTTCCTTAAAGTTCTAAATATACATGCAAACTAATTTGTCAAATTACATGATGACGATAACACAATATCTAATCACATGGCCTAATTGTTAAGTTATTAGTAGGGCTGTCAAAGTTAACACTTTAACTCATGTGATTAATCACTAAACGCTATTGTGTTAATCATTTATGAATGCAGATTAATGGCACATCTTATTTTGGCTGCACAAGCCTCTTTACCTTAACTGCAATCAACTATCAGATGCTGTAAAACAGTCAGCAAGTTTGGAACAAATAAATGACATGCATTCAAGTAAAACATTTAAAAAATGTTTCCTGTATAACATTCTGACAATACAATTTCACTTGTGTCAAAATATTGCGGTCTTTTTTTTTTTAAGTTAATTGGAAGTAGGTACACAAGTAATGTACTACAATTAATCAAGGTTAATCTAAAAGCAAAAGAGTGACTAGTCTGATTGAAACTGAAATAGTTATTAGTACTTTATTATTATTGATATAGATTTGTTATCATTCCAGTATTTTTATTAATTTTCTTTGGAGCAAAGCTATTTTTCTTCTGGTAAATATTTGAACAACATACATTTTTCAATGTTGTCTCAAAAATCCACTGATAAGGAATATAATAACACACGACTGTATATAGTTTACTGCATTTAAATTCTTCACTTAAATTCATTATTTTAATTTCCCCTTTTAGACTTCTATGCAAATACAGTAAAACATACAACTTAACTAACACAAGGAAAATAAAAAAATGATTCTTTGTGTATTTAAAAAAAAATACAGGTACGTCACATGGTTTCCAAAACGTATTATTTGTAGTTATAACTTTTATTCCCAATGCACCAACCGACCATGCCTTTTTGAATGAAAACATGTACACAGTCAAATAGCATATCAAACAGCATTTATTCAAGTAGATAACACCACGCACAAAAACTGTTAAGCCGTTCACGTAAACATTTGGGATCCATACCTGAGTAATGACATGCACAGACAGGTTATTTCCTGTAAATAACAAACAAATCACATACAGCTGATAAGAAAAAACATGTTTCAGCAATGAAGGCATTCATAGGTGTACATTAGGGTCCATTAGAAGTCAAATCATGGTACTTTCTTGAGTCAGCAAAGTTCCGCTGGATCATGACAAGTGCTTCAATGTCCGCCACTTCCTGCAAGAAGCTTATTTTTCAGATTTTCGAAGAATGAGACAATATTTTGTATTGAAAACAAATGAAAAATTATTTTATAGTGCATTTATAGATATGGTAATGTGTCGGGGTCACTGTAAGGGGGGCACTTCTTCAGCAAGCCTGTGGCGATGGCCTTCACCGCCCGCATAGTCTCAGTGCACGTGGGGTTGATCAGAGACTCTGGTAACAGGAAGCCAAAGTAGCCCGTGTCCCTCAACTCGAACGCAAATGCGTACGGGATGCCATTCCTGTAGGCCCAGTCGATGGAACTGCCTGAGCTAACATCTATGAGAGAAGAACACAAAGTGGAACACATGCGGAACACATCCATCTTTAAGTGACTTTGGTCCTCGTGTTACAATGTTTTGTGGTTCTGAAACACTCCCATTAATGATTAATATTAGAGTTTGGAAAAACTATCGTTATTGCAATATATTGCAATATAATGTTGATTTTTGATGTCTTACTTTTAAGTTCTGTACAATTGCCATCAATTGAAATGAATTATTTTATATATTTTGACTCCGTTTGTCCAAAGCTGTTTTACCGTCATCTAGTGTACATATATAAATTGTTTTTTAAGCTGCATTCTAAATTAATCAGTGAACTATGTAGAATATCGCAATTTATCGCCATACTGTGTCGTATAGTGAAGTCCTTGCCAATACACAGCCCTAATTATTATTGTATAAAAAATAGAACTTGTCAATGAGGTTAGACAACTACAATTTTGTTCTTTCAGTTAAACTGTTGCCTTTCATTATGTCTCCCAAGCTTGTGGTTATGGTTTTAGTTAAAGCATGCATACAGTTACAATATATATCACATAGTTCCATTTTCTCATTAAAACATGTACGAAAAGGAGTAGGAAGAAGCAGAGCTTATTCAATCCTACCCCTTTTCAATTTCAAAGCAATTTCTAACACATTTGTTAACTTCGTTTGCTCAATTTGTAACACAAACAAATTAAATAAATAATCAACACAGTTCTCATGAATATATAGTTAAGTAAGTTGTGATTCACATTATGAATAAGATTGTCTCATTTTTCATCCATCCATCCATTTTCTACCGCAGCAAGGTTCAAAATCTCCATCAGTTTTTTTCCCTTGTATTTTGTAAACATTTTGAGTTTGAACAGTTTCCAGTAAACTGGATCATATTAGTACATTGTTTTTCTTCTTTGCTTAATCAATTCCATAACTTAATTCCACATACTGATATGCTAAAGGCTTTTAGTGTCGTGCGTGTATACAAATGTTTTAAGTAAAAATGTCCTTAAAATTATATCTCCTCTTTTGTTAAGAAGAATTGTTGTACACTCTGGGTAGCATAAGGTAGACTCTTCTGATGGCAGTGTGTCAAAGAAAAGGAAAGTCAAATTAGACATTGCAAAATGCTCAGAGAGTCAGAAAGCCTAACCGCACTGGCCACTTGCTTGGTGTAAGCTGTTCGATTGTTCTGACCATCACCTTCAACATGTGAAAGGATCAGCTACTATAAAATAGACTTTGATAACTAAGCCGCATGGTGGTCTCAGTATTGAGACAACAGGGATCTGATGCCATGAAATAGACAGTGACAATTAGGCAGAATGGAGGTCTTGGTATTGAGACTAATATGATATGAGAAGTAATAATATGATAATTTAATCATTTATTTATTTATTCACTGTTGTGTTATGGATTGAGTAGAAACAAGTGTATTAAAAATTACTATGATACAAAAAAGGGTAAGATCAATTAAGCTCTGCTTCCTCCTGCTCCTTTTCAGACACGCTGTAATGAGAAACTGGAAATATGTGATGTATCATATTGTAATTTTATGCATGTTTGAAATAAACTAACACCATAACCATAACGAAGCAGTGTAGTGGTCTCATTATTGAGACAACACAGATCTGTTGCTATGAAACAGACAGTGATACCTAAGCAGCGTAGAGTTTTCAGTTGTGAGAATACTATGTAATGGAAACTGATAATAAAGCAGCATAGTGATCTCATTATTGAGACAACACGGATCTGTTGCTATGAAATAGACAGTGATAACCAAGCAGAGTAGAGTTTTCATTATTAAGACCACTATGAAATGGAAAATGATAACCAAGCAGCGTAGTGGTCTAATTATTGCGACAACGCGGATCTGTTGTTTAGAAATAGACAGCGATGACTTAGCAGTGTAGAGTTTTAGTATTGAGTCTACTATAAAAAAAAAAGAATGTGATAACTAAGCAGTATAGTGGTCTCATTATTGAGACAACACAGATCTGTTGCTAATAAATAGACCGTGATAACTTAGCACCGTAGAGTTTTCAATATTGAGTCTACTCTGAAATGGAAAGTTATAACCAAGCAGCATAATGGTCTCATTATTAAGACAACACAGATCTGGTGCTATGAAATAGACAGTGATAACTGAGCAGTGTAGAGTTGTCAGTATTGAAACTACTATGAAATAGAAACTGATAACTAAGCAGCGTAGTGGTCTAATTATTGAGACAACACAGATCTGTTAGGAAATAAACACTGATGACTTAGCATTATAGAGGTTTAGTATTGAGTCTTCTATAAAAAAACAATGTGATAACTAAGCAGTAGAGATGTCCGATAATATCGGCCTGCCGATATTATCGGACATCTCTACTGCTTAGCCGATAAATGCTTTAAAATGTAATATCGGAAATTATCGGTATCGTTTTTTTAATTATCGGTATCGTTTTTTTTTTTTTTTTTTTTAAATTAAATCAACATAAAAAACACAAGATACACTTACAATTAGTACACCAACCCAAAAAACCTCCCTCCCCCATTTACACTCATTCACACAAAAGGGTTGTTTCTTTCTGTTATTAATATTCTGGTTCCTACATTATATATCAATATATATCAATACAGTCTGCAAGGGATACAGTCCGTAAGCACACATGATTGTGCGTGCTGCTGGTCCACTAATAGTACTAACCTTTAACAGTTAATTTTACTCATTTTCATTAATTACTAGTTTCTATGTAACTGTGTTTATATTGTTTTACTTTCTTTTTTTATTCAAGAAAATGTTTTTAATTTATTTATCTTATTTTATTTTATTTTATTTTTTAAAAAGGACCTTATCTTCACCATACTTGGTTATCCAAATTAGGCATAATAATGTGTTAATTCCATGACTGTATATATCAGTATCGGTTGGTATTTCGGTATCGGTATTTAAGGGTTTGGTCAATTTCGGAATATCGTATATCGGCAAAAAGCCATTATCGGACATCCCTACTAAGCAGCATAGTGGTCTCATTATTGAGACAACACAGATCTGTGCTATGAAATATACAGTGATAACTAAGCAGTGTAGAGTTGTCAGTATTGAGACAACTATGAAATGGTAACTGATAACTAAGCAGCATAGTGGTCTCATTGTTGAGACAACACAGATCTGTTGCTATGAAATAGACAGTGATAACTTAGCAGCGTAGAGTTTTCAATATTGAGTGTACTTTGAAATGGAAAGTGATAACCAAGCAACATAGTGGTCTCCTCATTGAGACAACTTGGATCTGTTGCTTGAAAAAGACAGTGATAACTAAGCAGAGTAGAGTTGTCAGTATTGAGACCACCATGAAATGGAAAATGATAACCAAGCGGCATAGTGGTCTCATTTGTGGTCTCAGTGCTCCTTCCAGTGTGCAAGACAACCACAGGGATAAAGTAAAGGAATATTTGTCTTACTGTTTAATTTGAGTCTTGAATTGAATCTTTGGATTACTGTATTTAATGCGTGCTTCATGTGTTCTGTGACTGACTCAGATGTTCATTTAGCTACAAGTGGAGTAACAAAGGCGTCATGACCGAGGACCTCCTGTGTCTTCTAAGTAATACTCACAGAGGGTCGTAGAAGCAGGTCCATATCTGTACTTGATGCCATAGGCTGAATAAAGCGCTGTGACTGCATTGTGAGCTGCCGACTCCTGCCAAAGTGACACACCCAATAGGTGAGCAGATGGTTGACCCGGCCGTTAATTGAGTGTGTCCTCACCACGCAGTTGAAGTTGGGGATGGTGGCGTACTTGTAAGAGTACGGGTAGAGGAGCATTTGGGCGTAGGCGTGGATGGAGATGTAGGCTTTGACCCGCTTCTTGTGCTTGCGCAGGAACTTGGCCACCGCCCTGACCTCAGGTTCAGACTCAGGGAAGGGGCCGCAGTACGTGTCATCGCAGGGGTGGGATGACGCTCCCTCTTCTGCGGATGGGGGGGGGGGGAACCATCTTGTAACTATTGTCTGTTGTTAAATGACAATACTATATAAATGCATGTAAATGGGCCCTATTATGCAAAACCATCTTTTCTTACCTATTGGTACCCGTTTTTGTGTATTTGGGATCTGCATAAGTCACAAAAATGTGAACTTAAAACACGGAGGCATGGCGAAGATATTTATAAAACAATCTTGCTTCTTCCAAACTTGCTCCAAATAACCCTTAGTTACGTAAGTAGATATCTCCATATATGGTAAAGGTATACCCAAAGCGTTTTGCCCGAGTCCGCCATTTTTTATCGAGTTGTAGTACAAAGTTGTAGTCACTGAGTTCCTCCTTTTTCTCTATCCTCTTGTTGTGGGGCAGACTGGCTCGTACATGCATCTAAAGTAGAATATAGTTTATAGCAGGGGTGCCCAAACTTTTTGACTCGGGGCCGCATTTGGTTAAAAAAATTTGGCCGGGGGCCAGGCTGTATATATATATATATATATATATATATATATATATATATATATATATATATATATATATTGTCTTTATAATCCGTTTTGTCATTTAACATCAATTATGATGATGATGTTTGTTCATCAACATTTAACATTGTCACTTTATCGATGGGAAAATTCATTTGTAGACAATATGATTTGCCTGAGCAGCTAGAAGACACCAAGAGTAACAAGCGGTAGAAAATGGATTAGAAAGGACAGATTAAAAAAAGAAAAAAGAAAAAAAGAAAAAAAAGAAACACTTTTTTTTAACTTGGGACTTCCTGTGGGCCGGATTTTGGATGCTGGGGGGCCGGATCCGGCCTGCGGGCCGTAGTTTTGGGACCCCTGGTTTATAGTCTAACTTATATCTGTCAGCAGACTCCATATGGAACCACTAAAAACTACAACATGGCGGACGAGTTGGGGAAGCAGTCAAAGTGGGCTTGACCTGAAGGAGGACTTCAGCATGTAAATAAGATCGCCCACAAAACGGGGCATTCTGAAGAGACAGTCAGAAAGCGGCTTTAAGATTGTCTGTAAAACAAAATGTAAGCAATATTTAGACCAAAAAACCACCATTACATGTTATGTAAACCACAAGGAAGTGTTTTAGATATAGAAAGAAAAAAACCTTTCATGTAGTCAGTGTACAGCCTGTATTAGAATCTGATTATAGTCGCGAGGGATGTACGGAAGAACGGTACTAATTAAGTACTGCGGTACTAATGAATTAAAAACAGTACTACCCTCTACTTCCTTTGAAAAATATCAGTACTTTTTTATTTCATGGACGTGATGGCGCGCCGTGGTGACATTGCTGGTGATATGAGCCGAGGCACATATCACGAGTCAACACACTTATACAGCGCTTGCAAGCAAAAACAGGAGGACAGAAGAGGGAGAATGGATGAATTATGGCTTCAAAACATGGGTGTCAAACTCTGGCCCGCGGGCCAAATTTGGCCCGCCGTGTAATTTCATTTGGCCCTTGAGGCAATATCAAATTAACATTAGAGCTGGCCCGCCGGTATTATACAGCGGCGGTGCCGCTGTTACACCGCATTCACCGTTAATACTCATACTTGCCATCCCTCCCGATTTTCCCGGGAGACTCCCAAATTTCAGTGCCCCTCCTGAAAATCTCCCAGGGCAACCATTCTCCCGAATTTCTCCCGATTTCCACCCGGACAACATTATTGGGGGCGTGCCTTAAAGGCACTGCCTTCAACGTCCTCTACAACCTGTCGTCACGTCCGCTTTCCCTCCATACAAACAGCGTGCCGGCCCAGTCACATAATATATGCGGCTTTTACACACACACAAGTGAATGCAAGCATACTTGGTCAACAGCCATACAGGTCACACTGAGGGTGGCCGTATGAACTACTTTAACACTGTTACAAATATGCGCCACACTGTGAACCCACACCAAACAAGAATGACAAACACATTTCGAGAGAACATGCGCACCGTAACACAACATAAACACAACAGAACAAATACCCAGAACCCCTTGCAGCACTAACTCTTCCGGGACGCTACAATATACACCCCCGCTACCACCAAACCCCGCCCCCGCCCACCAAGTTAATGTTGATATTTACCTTTAGAAGGCTACAAATAGAAAAGAGGCATTCAATTTTTTAATTTTTTTTTAATTTAATATACCATTGATGTTTTGTCGTTTGTTTTTTGAAAGTTGAATTTGCACTATTAAGTTATATAAGTGTTGCTTGTTCCATATTCAGTGTTAAAGCAAATCAGTGTAGCAAACTGAGCAATAATTAATGTTTTATTCATGCACTTTCTCTTGCTACTTCAAGGCTTGAATGTTTGATTCATTCATTATTGTTATTTTATTTTAAAATGTATTATTAGCCTGTGGGAAAACTTTATTTTGATATTTACCTTAGAAGGCTGCAAAAAGAAAAGAGGCATTACATTTTTATTTTTATTTTATTTGATATGCCATTGATATTTTTTAATTATTATTATTATTCGAAACTCGATTTTGCATGTCACTATAAAGTTATATAAGCCTTGCTTGTTCATTATTCAATGCAAAACTTGTTTGGGTCCCTATTAAAAGGTTAATTTGTTCAACCTTGGCCCGCGGCTTTGTTAAGTTTTAAATTTTGGCCCACTCTGTATTTGAGTTTGACACCCCTGCTTTAAAACTAACGATAAAGGTGGCGCTAAAAACACTGAAGCTACACTCTGCTAGCGGTGCTTTAAAACAGTAAGGAAGGGATTCATATGGGCCCCATTCCTGCGTGGATCTCAGATGGGAGGAGGAGGGGGAGGGGGGGGGTAATCATTTTGCAATGCAGTCTGCTGAAAATGATGGAAAATGCCACTCTATATAGCAACTGATGCTGTGGTCAAATTTGGAATTGCCACAAAACACATTTTAAGATATTCAACACTCTACTGCCATCTGGTGGTTAAAGTGGATAATGCACCCGCAAATTCGTCACACTTCATATGTCAGGTAAACCGTGACGAATGGGGCCATATGAATCCCCTTCCTGTTGTAGCTAGCGTGTTTAGTTACTTCTAAATCACTACTCCTTGGCTCCATTGCGACAAATAAACTACGTTTCTTAAAAATATCATCCCGCAAGACGAGGAATAGCTAAACATGCTTCACTACACAACGTAGGATACAATGGCTAACCGCTAACAGCAAGTGAGCGCTGCTGAATGTGAACAAGTAGGTGGATCTATTCTACACAAATGATATCAAGTACTAGACCCTATATAGTCAATACTAC
The DNA here is from genome assembly GCF_033978685.3 of Nerophis lumbriciformis. Taxonomy (NCBI): domain Eukaryota; kingdom Metazoa; phylum Chordata; class Actinopteri; order Syngnathiformes; family Syngnathidae; genus Nerophis; species Nerophis lumbriciformis. The sequence continues at coordinate 34,590,411 of NC_084554.2, read as the reverse complement.
AATGATTACATCATTTTTTACTATCACAAAACCTTTTGTCTTTATTTTATTACTTATAAACTCAGAAAATATGTCCCTGGACACAGTATAACTTTATGTATGACCAATGCATGACCCTGTACACTGCAAAAAAAAAAATCTGTCAAAATGTAAGATAAAAAGACTAGATTTTAGGAAAAAAAATACTCAAAACTAGTGAAATGGACTAGCTGCATGGACAGATAATTTTACTTGATAAGACATCCTAAATAAGAAATAAGCAAGACTTTTAAGCTAGAAATAAGTATTTTATTCTGGCATTATTCAACTTGCAATTAAGTATAATGGAGATGTTGCGGAATCTTTAAAAAAAAAAAAAAATCTGTGTGGAGAGAAACCAAATCTTATTCGAATAGTAATTTTGTCAATTTTTTAATTTTTTAACAAGAATTTAAAAAATATAATTATTTATGCTAACATTAAGATTAGTCACGACAAAAATAGGTAAATAGCTCTTCAAACTATGGAAATGTTAAATCCTGGCAAGTTGCAAATAATTTGCAGTGTAACTACTTGGTATGGCTCCAAACCCAAATTTGTAGTATCAGCCAAAACTCATGTGAAGTATCCAAATGGAAGAATGAGTGCTTATTACATTTTAACAGAAGTGTAGATAGAACATGTTAAAACAGAAGGTGAGCAGATATTAACAGTAAATGAACAAGTAGATTAATCATCCATCCATATTTTACCGCTTGTCCCTCATAATTTTGACAAAATAATACCATGAAAAAATAACACAATATGTTACTGCATATGTCAGCAGCCAAATTACAAGGCTTTGTTTTTTTACTACTAAAAAATAAGTTGTCTAGTTCGGTGATCCTCAAACTGTGGTACGTGTACCAGTAGTTGTACGCACTGTCCATCTAGTGGTATGCCAAAAATCACTTGATTAAACTACAGTGTTTTTTTCCCCTATATTCAACACAGTGTTAGTGTTCAAACTGTGTGTAATGTTACAGTGGTCAAAAATATTTCAATATATTCGTTAAATAAAACATCTGCCTTGTTTTTAATGAATACTTAGGCCCAATATGCTACTGTATTTTAATGTTGTTTATTATGGTGGTACGTGGAGAGCCAAGTGTTTTCTCAGGTGGTACTTGGTGAGAAAAGTTTATGAACCTCTGGTCACTATGTTACTTAATGCCAACATTGTTCTTTGATTGTAATAGGAAATGTGTATTTAATGTATTATAAGATGTTCTGTTAAAATTAAGACAATGATTTTTTTGTGTGGTGCCCTTTTATTTTGAAAGGTATATAAAAGTATCGAAATACATTTTAGTACTGGTACCAAAAGATTGGTATTGGGACAACCCTAATAGCAGCATATATGCACTGTCTATTGGACAGATAGTCAACTGGATATTCTCATTTCTTCTCTTGGAGGTGTGTTTTGGGCTCCATGTTGGAAACCTGCATGACACAGTTTCTGCTTTACAATGTCACACGGCATGTTTTGTTTCTCAAAGAACCACAGCTCTACCAGTGCTGACAGCACTCATGCATCCCCAGACTATGCCACTACCAACACTATGCTTGACTGTAGACAAGCTACAATTATCTTGCTATTGATACAATAATGTTTGTATGTCAAGCTGCACACTGACTACTCTGAAGTATATCCAATATTGCTTTCTACAGTATATACAAACCCTGTTTCCATATGAGTTGGGAAATTGTGTTAGATGTAAATATAAACGGAATACAATGATTTGCAAATCATTTTCAACCCATATTCAGTTGAATATGCTACAAAGACAACATATTTGATGTTCAAACTGATAAAAATGTTATTTTTTTTTGCAAATAATCATTAACTTTAGAATTTGATGCCAGCAACACGTGACAAAGAAGTTGAGAAAGGTGGCAATAAATACTGATAAAGTTGAGGAATGCTCATCAAACACTTATTTGGAACATCCCACAGGTGAACAGGCAAATTGGGAACAGGTGGGTGCCATGATTGGGTATAAAAGTAGATTCCATGAAATGCACAGTCATTCACAGACAAGGATGGGGCGAGGGTCACCACTTTGTCAACAAATGGGTGAGCAAATTGTTGAACAGTTTAAGAAAAACCTTTCTCAACCAGCTATAGCAAGGAATTTAGGGATTTCACCATCTACGGTCCGTAATATCATCAAAGGGTTCAGAGAATCTGGAGAAATCACTGCACGTAAGCAGCTAAGCCCGTGACCTTCGATCCGTCAGGCTGTACTGTATCAACAAGCGACATCAGTGTGTAAAGGATATCACCACATGGGCTCAGGAACACTTCAGAAACCCACTGTCAGTAACTACAGTTGGTCGCTACATCTGTAAGTGCAAGTTAAAACTCTCCTATGCAAGGCGAAAACCGTTTATCAACAACACCCAGAAACACCGTCGGCTTCGCTGGGCCTGAGCTCATCTAAGATGGACTGATACAAAGTGGAAAAGTGTTCTGTGGTCTGACGAGTCCACATTTCAAATTGTTTTTGGAAACTGTGGACATTGTGTCCTCCGGACCAAAGAGGAAAAGAACCATCCGGATTGTTATAGGCGCAAAGTTGAAAAGCCAGCATCTGTGATGGTATGGGGGTGTATTAGTGCCCAAGACATGGGTAACTTACACATCTGGGAAGGCGCCATTAATGCTGAAAGGTACATACAGGTTTTGGAGCAACATATGTTGCCATCCTAGCAACGTTACCATGGACGCCCCTGCTTATTTCAGCAAGACAATGCCAAGCCACGTGTTACATCAACGTGGCTTCATAGTAAAAGAGTGCGGGTACTAGACTGGCCTGCCTGTAGTCCAGACCAAAATGTGTGGCGCAATATGAAGCCTAAAATACCACAACGGAGACCCCCGGACTGTTGAACAACTTAAGCTGTACATCAAGCAAGAATGGGAAATAATTCCACCTGAGAAGCTTAAAAAATGTCTCCTCAGTTCCCAAACGTTTACTGAGTATTGTTAAAAGGAAAGGCCATGTAACACAGTGGTGAACATGCCCTTTCCCAACTACTTTGGCACGTGTTGCAGCCATGAAATTCTAAGTTTATTATTATTTGCAAAAAAGAAATAAAGTTTATGAGTTTGAACATCAAATATCTTGTCTTTGTAGTGCATTCAATTGAATATGGGTTGAAAAGGATTTGCAAATCATTGTATTCCGTTTATATTTACATCTAACACATTTTCTCAACTCATATGGAAACGGGGTTTGTACAACCAAACTATTGGATTCATTGTGAGTGTGTAGCCATGAGGTTTGCACGTGTCACAGCTGTGTCACAAACACCCGGATTACTTTTTTTATTTATTACATCGCTCCTTTGTGACTCTTGGCGCCTTTATGACTAGACGGTTTTGATCCTTCTGGCCTCTCCCTCTCCTTTACTGACTCTTCTACAATAAAGTCACATTTCCCAATAAAGCTAAAGTATGGTCACTAATTAGCAAACACCAGTATGGATAACAAGGAGGAAAGGATCTCTGAAAGCACTGACAGGAGAGAGTTTTCCAACGCAGCCAAAGCAGACTATCCAAGGAGGGTAAGTTGAAAGCGGGAACGGCAGCTTTGACACATGTTGAGGGTTCGGAGTCAACATTTACCGGTTGTTACAGCCACACCAGCAATGGCATCAGGGCAAGGCTACAGAGGGCGGCCACCACAGACCGGGTGGCCTCAAGCGGGCCCTCTACTACAGCGAGAACACCAACAGGGAGCTGGCCGCCCAAAACGTCGCCTTGAGGGAGCAGATGGACAGCGATCGCAGACGACACCACGAGGACAGGCAGAAGCTTCACAAGGCTCTGGACGAAGCTCGGACGGGACGCACCACGCCGGAGATGGAACAAAAGCTCCGGGAAAAGGAGAACGAGATGAGCACCCTGAAGAACGCGCTGGCCGTGGCTCAGGCGGAAACGGTGCAGGCCCGGAAGTACTGGATGGAGGAGCACGAGCTGCTGAAGGCCAGGGAGGACGGCTCCGAGAGCATGGTGGCGGCGGTGAACGCCGAGTGGCAGCAGTGTTGGGTGCTGCGCGAGCAGGAGACGGCGGCCCAGCTGCAGGCTCAGTGGGAGAACATGCAGTGGCAGATCGAGGAGATGGAGGCCCTTTTCAACTCCAAGCTGGAGAACATGCAGAGACACAGCATGGACACCACTGACTACTTCAAGACGGAGATGGAGCGCCTGCAGTGGCACATGGGCTGCAGCATGCAGGAGAAGGACGAGATCGTCGCAAAGCTGACCAATGAGAACTGCATCCTCGTAGCGGAGAACGGCGCCATGTCTGGCCAGCTTCTCAAACTTGAAGAAGAGACGGCGGAGCTGCAACGACGTCTCTACTCCCTGACGGAGGAGCTGAAATCGAAGCAGGAAGCCAAGAAGGCTGGTGTTGGCGAGGAGCCGCCCGCAGCTGTAACCTCCATCAAGGAGACCGACCAGGAGCTCCAAGAGGCTGTGGAGCTGGAGTTAAATCAGGACGAGGTGAGCAACCTCCAGGTCTCTCTGGAAGCATCCAGGAAGGAAACGGCCAATGTCAGGAAGTACTGGATGGAGGAGTGTGAGCAGCTCAGAAAGACGGCGGCGGAGAACACCAAAAACACGGTCGCCACCATCGACGCGGAGTGGCAGCTCTTTAAAAGCGAGTGGGAGCGCATGCAGACGCACATGAGGCAGACCTTGCAGGGGAAGGAGGACCTGCTTGCCAAACTGCAGCAAGAAAACTCTTCACTGGCGGCACAGAACATGAAGATGACATCACAAATGCAAAATTGTCAACTAAAAGACACGGAGGAGCTGCGGAAAGATGTGTTGGAGGGTCAGTCGAAAGCTGTGGAAGCGCTCCAAACAAGCATTTTGTAAACAGTCTGTAAAAGTATTTGAGTTGTTGAAAACTGGTCAAGAAAACTCTTGAGGTCATACGAACGCAAAATATCTCAGTTGGGACCGCCATCTTGTTTGTCCACTTCAGCTCAGTGAGCGGCGAAAATACTTTTTTGTTTGTGTGATGCAATCACAGAAGTGTGCCAGTGATGTCACAGAGGACATGTGTGATGATAACCATAGATCCATTGCTGTCCCGAACACCCAGTACAATATGACAGAGTCAAAGAAAATTCAGCTACTGTCGCTTATATAATCAAAGGATAAGCAGAGATTGTGTTTTAAAAAAAACATTATTATGACTGTTAAATGTTACTTTAAAGATGTGCTTCTCAATTATTTTTTTGTTATGCCCCCCACTCTGCCAGGACTATAAACAGTATCATTCGTCTATACAATTGTTATAAGTACACCTCTGCCTAACATTGTATTCTTAGCAATGTTATAGAAAACAAATAGATATAGAAAAATAATACATTTTTTATATTAACATATTTTACATTATACAAATTTAAAGTGCATCAATTTGGCGGAAATTCAAAAAAAATAAACAATTTAAACTTGAACCATTTGATAACATTTGATGATGAAAAATAAAATTAAACTCAGTAAATGATTAAAAAAAAAAAAAAAATTGTTCGGCAACATTAACTCAAGAACACAATATATACACTTGAATCTAAAAAAATAAATAATTTGTGCTGTTTTGTTTTTTTTATCAAAATGAGAAATTAGGATTTAATGGCTACAATGAGCTTTTTAAAGGGGGTTTGAAGCAGTTCCCCGGGATCCGCCCTACTATTTGAGAAGAACTGCTTTAAACGTTGCCAATACATACATACCCGTACTGTATGTAGGTGGCATTATTTCCTCAGGTTCCCCTAAACTTGTGGAAGCAGTTTTTGCGAAATATGCCTAAAACATGGAGTCCAAACCGCCATCTTGATCGATAATAACCACAGATCTGTAAATTGAACACACTGCAATGCAGCAGTAGTAGCAGTAGCAACCAGAGCACTTAACTAATGTGTTTTTAAAAATGTTCATGCTTGTATGACCTTTAAAAATATGAAAATGTTATATAAAACTTAAGCACAGAGTGTACGCAACACTGGTGGCAACAGTTTGACTGTGGATCTGCTGTGAGCTATACAACTTTAAATTGGCACAGAAACACAGAATTCAAACGGCCATCTTTGTGATTGATTTTTCCTCCATTGAAAGATACCAGTAATGGCAAAAAGTGTAATGACAACCCCAGATTCATACATGGAATTTACTGCGATGCAGCGATACCATAGCAACCACAGCCGGCTAGTATAACTTGACAATATGAAAATGCTACTTCCAACATTACCCACGCATACAAATACAAACACTGGCAACCATAGTTTGACTCTGAAACGGACCACTTCATTATTTCTTATCACAAAATGTTGATTGGGGTTGAGCCGAGAGTTTCCACTGTTCAGTCAAGAGTATGTTACAGGAAAAGTTGCATTAGGTAAAAAAGAGAATACAAATTGTTAGATTTTATTGAGACATGTATTTAAAATGGATGAACTGAGGAAGTAAATTTTGCCTTTATTACTTAGTGAATAAAGGTTTGCATAAATAAACTGTTGTGCCTGTGCATAGGTTTTATAGTAGTTATATTTTCCCATTCAACATTGACAGTACCTTTTATATTGGTCACACTCACCACACCATTTCACTTTCCAGTTTCTGTTAGCATCGACTCCTCTGCAATGGAACTTGCGGTTTTTAGATCGGGTCTTCCTCCAGAATCGATCCTATACATATAAGAAACACACCTTTAATGACTCTTGAGGCTTACCACCATTTACACTTCTCTGGGGGTCCAATTAGGGTCGGCATGTACTGTTACAGGCTTTCAGGGCGCTGTAATGTTGCTGCGTACTGTTTCTATTTTAATGATTCATATTTCATGCTTCGCTCGTATCGTACTTTGGTCCAGCTGAAGTGGTATCCATCCACGTTGAAGACGGGCATGATGTAGAAGTTGAGCTGGTTGAGCAATCGTCGTGTGTTTGGGTCATAGCGGTAGGAATTGATGGCCTGTAATATCACAGAAAAAAAATCGGATTTATGGCCAATGGTAATAATCTTTATTCAACCAATGTGTTTCAATGTCTTAAAAATGTACTGTATTTTACCAAAACCACTGTAAACCATTGATTAAACAATAGTGCTTAAAAAAACTAAATGTTCTACTTTTTTAATACAAATAACCTCTCATGTATGCATACAACATGCTTGTAGTAATTTTGGGAAGACTGATTGTCCATTTCAATGGACAAACCCAATAATAAACAATATTGACTGATAATTTCAATGGACAAACCCAATTATAACAATATTGACTGATAATTTCAATGGACAAACCCAATTATAACAATATTGACTGATAATTTCAATGGACAAACCCAATTATAAAAAATATCAAGTGATAAGTCTTTCATCTATCTTTTGTTACTGTTTTGATGAGAAGGAAACTATATTTGTTAATAAAAAAATGATCTGCAACGTACAGCAGTTTATAGTTGTACGTTCTCACATCCACAATAGTGGACATTTGACAAGTGTGTTGCCACTGTTTTAAAAATGGACTATTTTACCAAAAATACTTTTGGTGCGCAAATGGCTTGCTATTTCATACTGGAGCAGCCATCTTGGGATGGTGAATTGTCAATTTCAATGGACAAACCCAAACAATAATTCTTTAATCCGTCATCTGATGTACTGTTTTGATGAGAAGAAAAAATATTTTTGAAAGAAACAAACACATGATCTACAATGTACAGCAGTTTATTGTAGTAAGTAAGCCCTCATGTCCACTACAGTGGACATTGAAAACAATTGTTCAGATTATTAAAAACAGACTATGTAATTAAAACCAATGATTAAGTACTCGCACTTAAGAGAAAACATCCAGTTTCTACTTTTCTAACAGACTAACTTCAAAGGTGCGCAAACGACATGATAGCAGCTATTTAGGGAACTCTGATATGTCCATTTTAATGGACAAACCTGCAACGACAAACATGTAATGATTATTTCATCCGTTACGTTTTTTTCTGTTCTGATGAGAAGAAAATGACATTTTTAAAACACAACTGATCTACAATGTACAGAAGTGAAGGCCATATGTCCACCACAGTGGACATGAGGCCCACATGTATTTTCAGCATCTTAAAAAAAGGGTCTGTATCTTATGAAACACTTTTACTTAGGAAACAACACTCAGTTTTTACCCCTTTAACACAATAACTTCATTTTTTCGTGCTCATACAACATTCTAGCAGCTGCCTTGGGAAGACTTATTGTCCATTTTAATGGACAAACCCCTACAAGGCAAATTCACCTGGAAAACCCCACAATGTCCTCTGGCCGTTTTGTAATGTGTGTTGAAGATTTTGGGATTAGAACTACTGCTGTGGATTGCATGCCCTTGTGTTCAGGAGTTTAATGAAATACACAGTGATGGATTTGGCAAGTCATCCTACAGCCTGGATAGCATGGCTTTAAGTAGAATGACACACTGCCCTCTAGTGGCGTTAAGGGGTTACTACATAATGCTGTCGGCTTTACAATGCAATGCCAATATTCACAGCGTTTCATTTTTTCCACATTTTGTTATGTTACAGCCTTATTTCAAAATGGAATGAAATTATTTTTGTCCTCAAAATTCCACACACAACACCCCATAACGACAATGTGTTTTTTAGAAATTGGCATAGAGCAGAATGACACACTACCCTCTGGTGTCTACGTGATGCCGTTTGCTTTAAAAACACAGTATTGTGTTCATGTAGGACTACCTCTTTGACGAACCACTGACAGAAAGCGGGGCCTATCCACTCCCTAGCGTGGACCCCGCAGTCGATCCAGACGGCTTTTTTCTGGGGGCGACTTCTCTTTCCTAGCTGACAGGAGATGAGCGTTGTCACTTGTTGTTGCTTTGACGTGTCTGCTTGTGTTTTGGCCCATTACCTGAAGGACATAAAGCGGTCGTCCCTCGTAGGACTTCCCGATGGAGAACATTTGGAGTAGGTCAGGATAAGTTGTGTTCATGTCAAACATCCACGTCTGGATCTGGACACAGTGCATCAGAGCACAAATAGTAAATAGTGAGTTAGATCAGTGTTTTTCAACCTTTTTTGAGCCAAGGCACATGTTTTTCATTGAAAAAATCCAGAGGAACACCACCAGCAGAAAACATTAAAAAATAAAACTCAGCAGCCGATATTGACAGTAAAAAGTTGTTCTCGCAATTGTTGGATATGAATTTAAACCATAACAGACCATGCTTCACTATAGCTCTTGTCTCAAAGTAGGTGTACTGTCAGAACTTGTCACATCACGCCGTGACTTATTTAGAGTTTTTTACTGTTTTCCTGTGTGTAGTGTTTTAGTTCTTGTCTTATACTCCTATTTTGGTGACTTTTCCTCTTTTGTTGTTTTCCTGTAGCAGTTTCATGTCTTGAACGCTATTCCCCGCACCTGCTTTGTTTTCGCATTGGTTGATTGATTGACACTTTTATTAGTAGAATGCACAGTTCAGTACATATTCCGTACAATTGACCACTAAATGGTAACACCCGAATAAGTTTTCAACTTGTTTAAGTCGGGGTCCACTTAAATTGATTCATGATACAGACATATACTATCATCATAATACAGTCATCACATAAGATAATCATCAGAGTATATACATTGAATTATTTACATTATTTACAATCCGGGATGTGGGATGTGGAGGGGGGGTTAGGTTTGGTTGATATCAACACTTCAGTCATCAACAATTGCATCATCAGAGAAATGGACATTGGAACAGTGTAGGACTGACTTGTAGGATATGTACAGCAAGTAGTGGACATAGAGAGAGAGAGAGAGATCAGAAAGCATAAGAATAAGTATCTACATTTGATTATTTACAATCCGGGGAGGTAGGATGTGGAAGGGAGGGTGTTAGTTCAAGACTATTTAAGTTGTGCGGACGCTATCCTTCTTTGTGGGGACATTGTTGATTGTCATGTCACGTACGGATGTACTTTGTGGACGCCGTCTGCTCCACACGCTGTAAGTCTTTGTTGTAGTCCAGCATTCTGTTTTTGTTTACTTTGCAGCCAGTTCAGTTTTAGTTTCCTTTTGCATAGCCATCCCTAAGCTTCAGTGCCTTTTCTTAGCGGCACTCGTCTTTTGTTTATTTTTGGTTTAAGTGTTAGATACCTTTTTACCTACACGCTGCCTCCCGCATATTGTGATCACGACAAACCGTGTTCCCGACATCTACAAAGCAATTAACTTCCTGCTACCACCAACTGATATGGAAGAGTATTACACGGTTACTCTGCTGAGCTCTAGACGGCACAGACACTCAACAACGGCACATTTGCGGATTATAATTACTGGTTTGCAAAAAATATTTTTAACCCAATTAGGTGAAATTACATCATCTTCCACGGCACACCAGACTGTATCTCACGGCACACTAGTGGTTGAAAAACACTGAGTTAAATGATGTCGATGAGAGACTGTAATACCTCTTCCAGGGAGTGGTAGACCTCATAGTCGTGCTGACTCTCTGACCTGCGCTGGCGAGAGGAGCGACCGCCCGTCTGCTGCCTTTCAATTTCCTCCTGCAGATTGGAGATAAAAACCCTGCAGCACAGTGAGATTGACGTAGTGTGATAGCATCTTAGTCCTGCGGGGTTGTTATTGAGTGTATTAAAAGAAGTACATGAGATTTTTTGGCCGGATCTCACCTATATTGGATACCTTCTTGCTTTAAACTGCCACGCAGTCCTCGTGTGTCTTTACGTCTGATGTGTACATCCACTGTAGCGTTGAAGCTGATCAGAGAAACACTGTTTGGATGCCATAGGTCCACCTAAACAAAATCAATTAACATTAGTGATAGCAAAAAAGTATAGTAAAAAGACGTAATGTTATGGGGATTTAGTTATTTGTTTCCGTTTTTTACCACATTCACTCGTTTACCTCCCTAGGACCTGGCGTCTACATATATGTTGACATCACATTTTTGGTTGTGTAGACCACAATACAAAAAAAAAATTCTACAACACCATGGTTTCCACTTTCTTCAAAATATCAAATTATTTTCCTAAGTTTTGACTTTTTCCTCTTAAAAAATAAAACTTTAATTTTGTCATACAAATTGTTCCTGATAAAATTCTACTTTTTTCCTAGTAAAATTACGACTTTATTCTCTGCACATTACTACATGACTTTTTTCTCGTAACAGTTTGACTGTTCTTGTAACATTATGTTTTTTTTCTATAAAATAAAATCTAACTATTTTGTCAACATATAACTTAGTTTCTCACTATCATACAACTGCTTATGGCAAAACAACTTTTTTCACGTAACATTCCGACTTTGTTTTCGTAAAAATGCCTTTCTAAAAAATAGCTATTTTTGTCATCATACAACTTTTCTTTGTAAAATTACAACTGTTTCCTTGTCATCTTACAACTTTTTAATTGTAACATGACTTTTCTTATCGTAACATTATGAGGGATTTTTCTCTACAAAATTGTAACATTGATTTTCTGCCCTGAAAAAATTCTAATTTTATTGTCAACGTGTTACTTTCCCCTCAAAAGATTACAACTTTACTTCTCGTTATCTCGTTACTTTTCATGGTAATATGACTTTGGTTTCTTATGATTTGGGACTCTTTTTTCCTAAAAAAAACCCAACAAAAAAACATTTTTTTGTCATTGCGTAACTTTTTCTTTGTAAAATTACAACCATTTTCTCATCATCTTAATTTTTCATCATAACACGTTTTTGTTCTTGTACAAGTACGACTTTTTCTGTTTGTAACATTATGACTTTTATTTTTGTATAATGTTCTTTTAAAAAAAAAAAAAAACGTTATTTTTGCCATTGCGCAATTTTTTCTTTGTAAAATTACAACCATTTGTCTCATTAATTTACAAAGTTTTCATCATAACACAATTTTGTTCAAGTAACAGTGGGACTTCATTCTCATTTAAAAACTGTTTATATAAAAACACAACTTTTTCTTTGTGACTTTGTTCTCTTAATATTACAAATTAATTTTGAAAATGTATATAAATGTTTGTCATGCACAACCTTTTCTTTGAAAAATTACAACCATTTGTCTCATAATTTTACAAAGTTTTCATCATAACACAATTTTGTTCAAGTAACAGTGGGACTTCATTCTCATTTAATATTTTTTTCTATAAAAACAAAACATTTTCTTTGTGACTTTGATATCTTAACATTACAAATGAATTTTATATATATATATATATATATATATATATATATATATATATATATATATATATATATATATATATATATATATATATATATATATATATGTCTTAATAAGGTTATCCAAAAAATAGTGCTCGATACCGTAGTAGAGCGCAATATATGTATGTGTGGGGAAAAAAAATCACAAGACTATTTCATCTCTACAGGCCTGTTTCATGAGGGGGGTACCCTCAATCGTCAGGAGATTTTAATGGGAGCATTCGCATACCATGGTTTATATAGGGCACAGAGTGGGTGGGTACAGGCTGGCCTAGGGGCGTGGTGATTGGTTCATGTGTTACCTAGGAGGTGTTTCCGTCTATGGCGGCATGTTGTTACAATTTCGCTGCGCTTGTTGAGGGATGACAGGTCTGGACGGTAGATAATAAACAGTTTCTCTTTCAAGCATAGGTTGCATCTTTTATTACCACTATTGTAAGGTGTGCTGGATGCAAGAATTTGCCATGTTATTGAATATTCAACATTATTGTCTTTGAGGTCCCAAATGTGTTTGCTGAGTTCTGTGGTATTTCGCAGGTTTTTGTTCCTGAAAGAAGCCTTGTGGTTGTTCCATCTGGTTTTGAATTCACCCTCGGTTAATCCTACATATGTGTCGGATGTGTTAATGTCCTTGCGTATTACCTTAGATTGGTAGACAACTGATGTTTGTAAGCATCCCCCGTTGAGGGGGCAATCAGGTTTCTTTCGACAGTTACATGCTTTGTTGGTTTTGGAGTCGTTCTGACTGGGGGTCGACGGCTCATTTGCAATTGTTTTGTTGTGGTTTGAGATGATTTGTCGTATATTGTTCATGCAGCTGTAGCTCAATTTGATGTTGTTCTTGTTGAATACTTTTCTTAGGTTGTTGTCTTTGGGAAAGTGTTTGTCAATCAGGTTGAGGAATTTGTGTCCAATGTTCGTTGAGACGTTTTTGCTGTATGGGGGGTTGTACCAGATGATGCCGTTTCGTTTTCTGTTCTTTTTTGGCTGGTTTCCTGGCGTGGGTTCATAGGTGAGGGTGAAATTGTATCCGCTTTCATCAAGGGCTTTTTGGTACGGGGGGGTTGCTTGGTCAAATTCAGCTTTGCTAGATGACAGCATCGATAGCCTTTTATTGATTCCGGTAGGTATTCTTTTCGTGGTGGTGGGTGGATGGTTGCTGTTGGATAACCTTATTAAGACATATACTCCGCTCCAAATTGACATTTGTTGAGCACTGTACGACGATCAGAAATGGAAAAATTCAACATCGACTACTCCACGAAGAACATTCCCATACCCGCGCAGAATGACTACAAGCTAAGGCTCATAGAAAAGACGGAACACTTCCTAAGAAGGATGCGGTGGAAAGCACATTTTTTCCTCCACCCTGAAACAAAAGGAATGCAAAAGGAAACTTACGGATTCAAATCTACCAAGAACCCACCCACAGTTGAGGAACTAAAGGATTTTGAGAACGACATGCTCAAAATGATACAATCAGTCAAATTCAAGCCAATCCGCAACCCACTCCTCACCAAGCTGAAAAATGACAAGGAGCGCATCAAGAAAGTAAACAACCTCATCATAGCTGCCGATAAAACCACAAACTTCTACAGAATGGACATACCAGAACACCACACCTTACTGGACAGAAGCATCACCAAATCATACAAAAAAGCGCAACCCAATACCTTACAGAACATCCACCTGGAAAATAAAAGGATCGCGGCTGAACTGGACATTGAGGACAGGGTGGACGCCACAGCCAACAAGGAAGCCTTCATCACATTGAAGGATCACAAACCCAACTTCGCAAATAACCCAACATGCCGACTAATAAACCCAACTAAATCTGAAATAGGAAAAATCAGCAAAATAATCCTGGACAGAGTCAACACAAAAATCAAGGACAAAACACCACTCAACCAATGGAGAAATACAGCAGCAGTAATCAAATGGTTCAACAACATCCAAGACAAACAACAGCACAACTTTATCTCCTTTGATATCGAGGAATTTTACCCTTCCATCACGCAAGACCTACTGACTCAAGCACTAGACTTCGCCTCAGACTACGACTCAATCACAGGCAACGAAAGAAACATCATCATCCACGCAAAAAACTCCATTCTCATCCACAACAGTACACCATGGCAAAAAAAGAACAATGCAACATTTGACGTCACTATGAGAAGTTTTGACGGAGCAGAAACGTGTGAACTCGTTGGGAGTTTCCTCCTCTCCCAGCTCGCTAGCCTCAATCTGAACCTTGGTATTTACCGTGATGACGGACTGGCAGTGTGTCGCGCCTCGCCAAGGAGCAGCGAGAATACCAAGAAGCGCATATGCCAAATTTTCAAAGAGAACGGCCTACGGATCACGATTGAAGCCAACAAGCAAACCGTCAACTTCCTTGACGTCACTTTCAACCTGAGAAATAACAGCTACCAACCATTCACGAAACCCAACACAACACTCCAATACGTGCACCATGACAGCAACCATCCACCCACCACCACGAAAAGAATACCTACCGGAATCAATAAAAGGCTATCGATGCTGTCATCTAGCAAAGCTGAATTTGACCAAGCAACCCCCCCGTACCAAAAAGCCCTTGATGAAAGCGGATACAATTTCACCCTCACCTATGAACCCACGCCAGGAAACCAGCCAAAATAGAACAGAAAACGAAACGGCACCCATCTGGTACAACCCCCCATACAGCAAAAACGTCTCAACGAACATTGGACACAAATTCCTCAACCTGATTGACAAACACTTTCCCAAAGACAACAACCTAAGAAAAGTATTTAACAAGAACAACATCAAATTGAGCTACAGCTGCATGAACAATATACGACAAATCATCTCAAACCACAACAAAACAATTGCAAATGAGCCGTCGACCCCCAGTCAGAACGACTCCAAAACCAACAAAGCATGTAACTGTCGAAAGAAACCTGATTGCCCCCTCAACGGGGGATGCTTACAAACATCAGTTGTCTACCAATCTAAGGTAATACGCAAGGACATTAACACATCCGACACATATGTAGGATTAACCGAGGGTGAATTCAAAACCAGATGGAACAACCACAAGGCTTCTTTCAGGAACAAAAACCTGCGAAATACCACAGAACTCAGCAAACACATTTGGGACCTCAAAGACAATAATGTTGAATATTCAATAACATGGCAAATTCTTGCATCCAGCACACCTTACAATAGTGGTAATAAAAGATGCAACCTATGCTTGAAAGAGAAACTGTTTATTATCTACCGTCCAGACCTGTCATCCCTCAACAAGCGCAGCGAAATTGTAACAACATGCCGCCATAGACGGAAACACCTCCTAGGTAACACATGAACCAATCACCACGCCCCTAGGCCAGCCTGTACCCACCCACTCTGTGCCCTATATAAACCATGGTATGCGAATGCTCCCATTAAAATCTCCTGACGATTGAGGGTACCCCCCTCATGAAACAGGCCTGTAGAGATGAAATAGTCTTGTGATTTTTTTTCCCCACACATACATATATATATATATATATATATATATATATATATATATATATATATATATATATATATATATATATATATACAGCATATGTTTGTCATGCGCAACTTTTTCTTTGTAAAATTACAGCCATTTTTTCCCTTGTCATTTTGCAAAAACAGTACTATTCATTCTTGTTTAATTGACCTTTTCAATTAAAAAAAAACATTTTGTCAATCTGCAACTTTTTCTTTGGGACTTTATTCTTGTGACATGACAACGTTTTTTGGGGGACTCTAAATTTATTCTTTTAATTAATTGTACAACATAGTTTTTAGTTGTACAAAAAGATTTTAACATTGCCATTTAAAAAAAATTAATTAAGGGTGACGGAAATATGTTCCTTAAGACAGTGTTTTTCAACCACTGTGCCGTGGCACACTAGTGTGCCATAAGATACAGTCTGGTGTGCCGTGGGAGATTATGTAATTTCACCTAACTGGGTTAAAAATATTTTATGCAAACCAGTAATTATAATCAGCAAATAAAGTGCCGTTGTTAAGTGTCTGTGCTGTCTAGAGCTCGGCAGAGTAACCGTGTAATACTCTTCCATATCAGTAGATGGGAGCCGGTAGCTAATTGTTTTGTAAACGTTGTATCTAATGCTTAAACCAAATATTTTAAAAAAGGTGAGTGCCCCTAAGAAAAGGCATTGAAGCTTAGGGAAGGCTATGGAAAACAAAACTAAAACTGAACTGGCTACAAAGTAAACAAAAACAGAATGCTGGACGACAGCAAAGACTTACAGCATGTGGAGCAGACGGCGTCCACAAAGTACATGCGTACATGACATGACAATCAACAATGTCCACACAAAGAAGGATAGCATCCGCACAACTGAAATAGTCTTGATTGCTAAAACAAAGCAGGTGCGGGTTGAATAGCGCTCAAAAGAAGACATGAAACTGCTACAGGAAAATACCAACAAAACAGGAAAAGCCACTAAAATAGGAGTGTAACACACTACACACAGGAAAACACCAAAAAACTCCAAATAAGTCCCGGCATAATGTGACAGGTCTTGACAGTAGTTTGAGACAAGAGGTTATGGTTTGAATTCCTATAAAACACTTGCCAGAATGACTTTTTACTGTCAATATCGATTACTGAGTTTAATTTTTTAATGTGTTCTGCTATTGGTGTGCCTCCGCATTTTTTCAATAAAAAAAATGTGCCTTGGCTCCAAAAAGGTTGAAAAACACTGCATTAATAGATGTGAGAAGCATGATGATTTTTAGTCATTATAGTAATGCTGATTGTTATTAACTATTGATAACTGGGGCTGTTAGCATTAGTTGGTCCTAGTAGAAGTTTTCCAGAGTGCGTATATTTTGTGAGTATTTTTTAGTAGTGGTATGTAAATAGTGTAGCAGTTTGTGTCTATTCTTAAGGCGCCAGCTGGCATTCATTCATTGCAGCATGAAGACTGAGACAAGCTGGCACACATACTTGTTAATGTGTCACTTTGCTGTAATGGATTGCAAAAAGCACGCCAGCTTAATTGAAATGTTTATCCAAACTGGAAAATGTGCCGTCCTCCTCCATGAACCCACAAAGTTGCTTTTTGTCAGAAAGAAGGCGCCAAAAAGCAATTGAAGATGCTTTATTACACCATTCACCAATTCTGTCATTCTGTATGTTTGATGTTTTGTGGCCTTTTTCCTTTTGGTGCCACAGTTAGTGTTTGCCTGGTATGGAGTAGCAATAAATTCATTTGTGGGTGTGCGCAAAAGCAGGAAAGGGAAGAGTTTATTGTTCAATAAAAGCTGCATGTGGGTGATAGTATGTGACTGACTGTCATCCACATTACACGTACTCTACTCTCTAATGCTCAGTCGATGACTTTGAAGTGTGACAAATTACATTCCAAAGTATTTGTATGTGGAGTTATTTGGCATGGCTTCTTTCCGCCCTGCCTTGTCTGACACTAAAAACTTTGCCACCGGCACCGGAGGCGTTGCAGTGTGGCCATGAGCTAATGAAAACACGCGTCTACAGCTGTCCAAACACTAACCGCCGCCGCCATGGTTCACCTCGCAGCACTGTGGCAAAACAACACATTCTCTCTGTTGAATGCCTGTAAAGTGAAAAATATTTTAAAAAATTACACATATTTGCCCTCCAGTGGTTTTATATTTATGAGAATTTTATTTTGCAGCATTAGGAAAATACATGTGTACCACTGTACTACAATTACAACTAGCAGTTTCTTAGTAAAAAGCAACATTTTTGCAGATTTGTTATTACAAAAAAAATGTGTACGTTAAAAAAGTCGTAATATGAAAATGTGTTAAAAATGAGAGGAAAATGTCTACATATTATGGGTCATAATTTATGATAAATAATTAATATTGTGAAAATAAATGTGGGAATTTACAAAAAAAAAAAAAAATTCCCAGAACGTTTTCATAATTTTACGAGGAAAAAATGAATCGTTGGCAAAAAATATTTTTTGACGCACATGAAGATAATCACGAGAAAAATAAACTTACATTTCTAAGAAATCAATAATTTTGCCAAAAAAATGTTGCATTGTTACGAGAAAAACATAGTTCTTACAAAGTAAAATATTACAAGAATGTGTTCAAAAAATAAGAAGGAAATGGTCAATATATTATGGAGCATAATTTATGACAAATAAATAGTACTCTTGTGAAAATAATTATGTGAAATTACAAAAAAAAAAAACATGATGGATAAAATTTTATTTCATAATTTTACAAAAAAAAAGTTAAATGGTTCCCAAAAAATTAAATTTTTCACACAAATGACGTTGTAATGTTACAATAATGTGTTCAAACCTCAAAATATTATGGGGATTGTGCCATCATTTTATGAGAAAAAAATGTGTAGTAATATAAAAATAATTGTGGGAAAAAGTTACAGAAGAGCAATTTCTGAGAAAGATGTTAATTAGGGAAAAACCTCAGCAATTTCCAAAATACTTTTTATATTTTTTACAAGGAAAAAGTTGAATTGTTACCTGCCAAAAAAAAGACAATTTCTATGCATGTAAATTTACGTCACAGTATAGGCGAAATGTTTTTTAGTATTATGAAAATAATGACAAAAGAAAAAAAAATGCAATTTCCCAAAAAAAATTTCAAAATTTTATTTTTACACAAATAAAGTTGTAATTTACAAAAATGTGTTAAAAATATAAGAATAACCTCTCAATATTTTTACGATGTTTTAGGAGAAAAAATGTGTACTATTATGAAAACAATTATGGAAAAAGATTGGAAGAGAGCAATTTCTGAGAAAAATGTTATCATTTTACAAGAAAAATGTATATTGTATATAAAGAAAAACACACGCTTTTACGCAAATAAAGCTGTAATATTATTAAAATGTGTAAAAAAAAACAGCATGGCGCCGAAATACCATGGAACTGACGCAATAGTTTATTATATTTTTTGCAGCATTATGAAATAAATGTGGAATACAGGAAAAAGCCAGCACTTTCCAAAAAAACCTGATATTGAATACGTTGTATTGTTACCAGAAAAACGCAGATTTTTACAAAAATAAAGTCACAATTTTATGAGCATGTTAGAAAATTATAACGTCAAAACATTCACAGAAATTTTCAGAGAAAAAAATAGTAGTACAGTATTACAAAAACAATGTGATAATTTACGAAAAAATTCAACATTCCAACCTTTTTGGTAGGTGTCAGCACTTTATTCCCTTGACTTTACGTCAGTTTCTTGCAATAACCACTTGTATTCTTGTGACATCGCCCATTTCGCATAGTATTACGATACTCACAACTTTTTTCTCGAGTCAGTTCATGCAAAACGATGGACTCTTTTTAAAAAAAAAATTAAAAAAAAGCAAAAAAACGACCTTATTTTTGTACTAAAATGTGATTTACCTCTTAATGAGTACTTCTAAAAGCAACAGCGATTTGTTCTTCCACTTGTTACTTCCTGTCGATGTCACAATAAGATGAGCTCTTAACACAACAGAAACGACAGAGCCAACCTTGATGTGTTCCAGAATGTTGGTGAGCGCGTGCACCTCCTCGTCATTACTCGGGGTTATCCTGAAGACTTGATCGCTGCAAGAAGAAGAAGAAGAAGGTGTTGAGTTCCTATAAGCTTGTCCTATACTTGAGATGCATGTTTGATGACAGACGGGAGGCGTTATTATGAGATTGTGTTACTGCAGCTGGCTTCTTCTCATGTTCCTCCTCTGTTTTGGATGCAGCGCTAGCTGGCGTCTTCTAGTCTGCTCCTTTCCCACTGTCGTGATCCATGTATGAACACCTGTCTTAGAACAGTGTGGTCATAAAAGAGCTGACCCTGTACAGTAAATGGTGGATATGTGTTTAATAGTTATGAGCTCTTACTGCTGCTTTATTTTGACTTCAGGCCAAAATATATGTTGCCTCCATACCAACAAGGAAATAGTCTTCGAGTAAAGACTCCTCTTTATCAAAAAGCTGTTTTGACGAAAAGGTTATACTGTACGCACATATACTGTGTGTTGTTTTTGGCCAAAAACATGAATCGCGCTTTAAGTTCAGTGAGCATCAAAAGACTGGTACTACAGTAAGTGTGTGTAAGGTATGTCCCGATACAACGTCATCACTTCCGATACCATACCGATACAGAGTATTGGTCGATACCTATATTGATCCAATATGATATCAGCAGGAATCCTACATACTTTTACGTTAGAAAAGGTTTGATCAAGTGAAATTGGTTAAACAGAGAACAATGGTACAGTAGGTAAGGTTGTATTTTGGCCTCACTCCTGTAAGAATCCTGCGTGTGACTGAAGCAAGGAGTGGGACTATTTGGGACTATACTGCAGGGTGCTCAAACAACCACCAGGTAGAATCTGTGAGTAGATAGTACTGTATCATCTGTTTCTCTTTCGGACTTATCCGGACTTTTTAGGTTGGGAGTGCATTCTTTACGCATTCGTCACGCTTAAAGTGATGGTTGAGGCAAAAACTGAGAAAAACACTAACTTATTTATTATCAACTGTCTGGAATGGACTAATTATGTCTTTAAGTTGAAGTGGAGTGGTAATGTTTCTTGGGCGACACATAATGGCCACTATAATTCATGAAATTAACAATTATTAAGAATTACATTCTCTGTTGCGGGTCCAAAACTCTGGAACGATCTCCCTCTCCATGTGAGACAGGCCCCTTCTTTGGCTATTTTTGAGACCCTTCTTAAAACCCATTTTTATTCACTGGCTTTTAACCCAGCATGAGACTTTAAACTGTTTTTTAACTTTTTTAACTGTTTTTAACTTTTTAACTGCTTTTTATCTAACAAATTGTTCTTAGGGTAATTTGTATTTGCTTTTTCAATGTGTATTTTACTTCTGTTTTAAATGTTTGTTTGTTTTGTCTGTCCTTTGCCTCTATTTCTTTGTGGTGTACAGCCCTTTGTTCTTCAACTGTGGTTGTGTTTTAAGAGCTTTATAAATAAAATTGGTAGGATATGGTAAATGAAGCTCATGATATCTGATGCGGACACTTTTGTTACTGGATACTTCCTGTGTTTTTTAAATCTGTTTTAGTTTTGGCTTTTTCTTTGGATTGTTGTATCTTTTTGGAATACTTTCTCACAACATTCAACATCTCTGCTTAGGCTGCTGCCCCCGCGACCTGGCCTCGGATAAGTGGAAGAAGTTGGATGGATGGATGGTTGAACACTTAACATGGCGCATCAGCGTGCCTCACTCGTACCGGTGTAGCCAACATCGTGGATCAACTATGGCCACACGTTTGCTTTTTCTTTGGCTTTGTATGTAACAAAGTCAGTGTGCATCATGTCACCTTACGAGGGCTCGGTTTAGCTAAAACCAAAAGATTTTCTCTCACCATTTGCTTTTTCTTAGGCTTTTTGTGTCATTTTTTAGCCCTCATTCAAAATGAGTGAGCTGCCATCAACATACCGTGCCAGACTTTTCTTTTTTTTTTACTTTATCCATAAAATATCTTGTCCTTGAACATTGCTGCTTCTTTTTAAAGAAATAAATACTAATTGCAATGAATGTCATATATTAAAACAAAGAAATGAAGACAAAAACATATTTATTTTCATTATGCTACAAAAATATAAACTATGGCGACATTTTCGTAGTATTTTGGCGTTATGCCTTTTTTTGTTTTTACACATTTTAATAATATTACAACTTTATTTGCGTTAAAAAAAACAGTGTTTTTCTTGTAACAATACACCTTTTTCTTGTTAATTTTTTTTTTTTAATTCTCAGAAATGGCTCTCTAATCTTTTTCCACAATTATTTTCATAATATTACACATTTTTTTCGTCCTAAATCATGGTGCCATTTCTGTAATATTTAGACGTTATTCTCATATCTTTTTAACACATTTCTATAAAGTTAACATTTTTTATTTTTCATGTAAAATTTTGGATTTCTTGCAAATTTCAATTTTTTTTACTTCGTAATTATTTTTGTAATACCAAAAAAATTGGCAAAAAAACCCGGCATGACTTCAACGCGTAGAAATTTGCATTTCTTTGGGGTAACTTTTCAACTTTTTTCTTGTAAAATTTAAAAAACATTTTTCCCAGAAGTTGCTCTATTCTAATCTTTTTTCAGTTATTTTCATATTACTACACATGTTTTCTTTTTAAATGATGGTGCAATGTTACATCAAAAGCAAACATGCAGCCAGAGTAGATCCCCGATGTCAGCTAAAACGGAGACGGCATGGCGCAGTTGGGAGAGTGGACGTGCCAGCGCCAGCAATCTGGAGGTTCCTGGTTCGATCACCACCTCTACCAACCTCGTCACGTCCGTTGTGTCCTTGAGCAAGACACTTCACCCTTGCTCCTGATGGGTCGTGGTTCGCGCCTTGCATGGCAGCCCACGCCATCAGTGTGTGAATGGGTGAATGTGGAAATAGTGTCAAAGCGCTTTGAGTACCTTGAAGGTAGAAAAGCGCTATACAAGTATAACCCATTTACCATTTTAAAAGAAATTATATATATTTTTTAATTTCAAATCCCATTTCCATCTCTACATACTCTTACGCACATATACAGAAAAGCATACTCATCCTAATTGTACATTATATAGGATTTTGTGTGTTGTTTTACAGTAAGGTTTGCTTCTTTTTCCACTTGCGTGATGATTCAGACAAACAAAAAAGTCCTCGTTATTGCAAAGTAGGGTGAAATAATGACATCACCACTGTCTACTTATTCCATAGCGTTAAAACTTCCTGTTTAGTGCAAAGTAGGCTTCAAAATAAAAGAACTAACAAAATGCACCCATTTTAGCAGTCAAGACATATTCCATGATTACTGAGATAAGAGCATCAAATACATTAAAATCTAAAACAGAGAAATGCACGAATAGAGAAAAACAAAGCCAACAACTTTGGTTCAAAAATATTTTTTTTAGCGCCAATTAGGTCAAAAAAATGGCTGGTTTCATTTTCCATTTCGGCTACGTCGACATAAGCGGTTGTCATAGTCAGTCAGTCCAAAGGGCGACTATAGTCTGCACATGAACAGGCTCCAATGTGGACTTACTTTTACGCTTGACAGTTAAGATTTATAAAATGTTGACTTAAGGCGGGGGTCGGCAATGCGTGGCTTTCGAGTAGCAAGCAGCTCTTTAGCGCCGCCCTAGTGGCTCCCTGGAGCTTTTTCAAAAATGTTGGAAAAAGGAAAAAGATGGGGGGGAAAAAATTATCATTGTTTTTAATATGGTTTCTGTAGGAGGACAAACATGACACAAACCTTCATCCCACTGTTTACATGAAATATGCTTCACTGATGAGAGTATTTGGTGGGTACCATTTTGTCCTAATTTCAGAAGTCCTTGAACGCAGCGTAGTTTGTTTTCAACTTTCCTTGATGCTGCCACAGAAATACGTGTTTTATGCCACTCCTTGTTTGTCTCTATTTGTCCACCAAACTTTTTATGCTGTGCGTGAATGCACAAAGGTGAGCTTTGTTGATGTTATTGATGTGGAGCACTAATCAGACATATTTGGTCAGTGCATGACTGCAAGCTAATCGATGCTAACATGCTATTTATGCTAGCTGTATGTACATAATGCATCATTATGCCTCGTATTTTAGGTATATTTGAGCTCATTTTATTTGCAGTTTCCATTTTCTTCAACTTAAACACACAGATCTTTACTTTTGGCCATTCTAAGCCAGTAATGTCCAGGAGTTATCAGACCATCTGAGAAGCCTCTGTTTTAGTAATGTTTTCCAATGTTGTAAAAATGTGTAAAATAAATATTACATTTAAACATTTCTGTCAACGAAGATTTGCATCAGCCTGCGACACATAGTCATTTTGTTAGTAGGCTAATATAGCTAATATAGACACTTACATTATGTGTTGCCTTCATTATAAGACGTATATAAGGCTTTACATCAGGGGTGTCAGGCCCGCGAAACAGTAACTTCTAAGAGTAGTTTTAATGCAACATACTTTTACTTTTACTTGAGTATATTTATAGAGAAGAAACGTTACTTTTACTCCGCTCCATTTATCTACATTCAGCTCGCTACTCGCTACTGATTTTTATCGATCTGTTAATGCACACTTTGTTTGTTTTGGTTTGTCAGACAGACCTTCAAAGTAGGATCTATCGCATGCCCGCGTTTCACCAATCAAATGCAGTCACTGGTGACGTTTCACTCCGTTTCACAAATCAAACAGAGCCAGGCGGTCACGTGATTAACCGCACATAAAGTTTCAGCGGCAACAAGCTTAAGCTTACATGAACTCAACGTCAAATTTGAGGAAGCACATCGTGGTAAGTAACGTTAGTAGATATTTTGGCTGTCACCGTAGGCTGATGTTAGCTTCCCTGCTATGAATCCCTGTCAAATGTATATCGTGTGGGGACATTTATTAACGCACTGCAGCCTCATAGAGAGACAGACAAAGACACACACACACACACACACACACACACACACACACACACACACACACACACACACACACACACACACACACACACACACACACACACACGCATGCATACAAACACCAATCAGAAGTGCACAGTGTGTTCCTAGGTGCAGCCCACACCTATCAGTTTATGGTTTGCGTAAAGGCTAACTTTTTATTTTCCTTTGTAATCTCTGCCTACTGAGCCTATGGCGCTGTTAAGTTATTGTGGCTCAATTTGCCTTATTTTTTTTTTAT
Source organism: Nerophis lumbriciformis (assembly GCF_033978685.3). NCBI lineage: Eukaryota > Metazoa > Chordata > Actinopteri > Syngnathiformes > Syngnathidae > Nerophis > Nerophis lumbriciformis. The sequence continues at coordinate 34,565,424 of NC_084554.2, read as the reverse complement.
GTTAATGTATTATTATTTAATATATATTATTGTTTTAGTTGCTTAAGAGATATTCCTGGCTCTGAATTTGCTCATTGCTATTTTTATGTTTTTGTGCATTATTTGTTGCCGTCATTAAACGAACAGGTTACTCATCAGTTACTCAGTACTTGAGTAGTTTTTTCACAACATACTTTTTACTTTTACTCAAGTAAATATTTGGGTGACTACTCCTTACTTTTACTTGAGTAATACATCTCTAAAGTAACAGTACTCTTACTTGAGTACAATTTCTGGCTACTCTACCCACCTCTGAATACTATTAATTAGTGTAAAAAAAACAACAACAAAAAACAACATTATGATTTGTACAATTTCAGAATGTGCTTGTTCTATTTTTAAACAAAGAAAACAATCTGAAGTTGTCTTTATTTTTAAGTTATCCTACCGTGATTTCACCAGTACGGCCCACTTGGGTGTAGATTTTTCTCCATGTGGCCTGGCCCCCGATCTAAAATGAGTTTGACATCCCTGCTTTACATTTTTTGCGGCTCCAGACAGATTTTTATTTTTTATTTTTGGTCCAATACGGCTTTTTCAACATTTTGTGTTGCCGACCCCTGAATTAAGGGATAGTTTGACCCCGGAACGCAGTATTTCTACTTCATTATTTGCTATAATTGCAAAAAGGACAGCATGGTGCCCGACCTCTCTCCTAGGTCTTAAGTCCTGAAGGGGAACATGAAGCCCGTCTTTGTTCTTGCTGGATGAGAAGATCTTTGCACACAACATCTGATTGCAATTGCATCTCATCCCAGTCTGTCCCACACACGAATGGAAAGGAGGAGGGGGTGCAAGGGTGGGCTCCTCTGAGACTTTATACTCACCCAGCATAGCGGTTCTTGTAGAGACGTCCAGTAGCAGTGGTAGTACTGCTGATGATCACACAAGGCAGCAAGAGAAAGGCAAATAAGTCGAGCCTCATCTTTGCAGCAGATAAGATATCAGATTCAGGACTTCCAAGTTTGCAGGATGTCCTCCAGCTGGATAACCAAACATCCAGGATTCAGTCCTCCCACGTCTTCTTCTAGGACTTTATGACACCTGATGTGCAGGAGGTGCCAAAATGCTCCACGCGGGAGTCGGTGGGAAGCATTTAGCAGCTCTTTAGCAGCGGCAGCACTCTTTTAAAGGAGGCGGCGGGTCACGTGGGACGCTGCGAGTAACCGGAGACCGAGCGCGCACCGCAGGCAAGCGCGCACACGCTGTCAGATCGTCAACTATGGAATGTAACAGATTTAAAAGGGGATTACACAAAAAGTAACATCATATTAATATACGATTACTACTGCTACAATAGTAACACATTAAGTAATATAATAATGTAAAGCAGTGTTTTTCAACCTTTATGGAGCCAAGGCACATTTTTTTCATTGAAAAGTGCGGAGGCACACCACCAGCAAAAAATAAATAAACATAAAAAAATTGAAACTCGATATTGACAGTAAAAAGTTGTTGCAATTGTTGGACATGAATTCAAAGCATAACCAAACATGCATCACTACAGCTCTTGTCTCAAAGTACTGTCACGACCTGTCACATCACGTCGTGACTTATTTTGACTTTTTTGTTGTTTTCCTGTGTGTAGTGTTTTAGTTCTTGTCTAGCGCTCCTATTTAGATGGCTTTTCCCTTCTTTTGGTGTTTTTCTGTTGCATGTCATCCTTTGATCGCGATTCCCCGCACCTGCTTTGTTTTAGCAGTCAAGACTATTCAAGTTGTTGCTATCCTTCTTTGTGGGCACATTGTTGATTGTCATGTCATGTTTGGATGTACTTTGTGGACGCTGTCTCTGCTCCACACGCTGTAAGTCTTTGCTGTCGTCCAGCATTCGGTTTTTCTTTACTTTCCAGCCAGTTCAGTTTTAGTTTCATTTTCCATTGCCTTCCCTAAGCTTCAATGCCTTTTCTTAGGGGCACTCACCTTTTGTTTATTTTTGGTTTAAGCGTTAGATACCTTTTTACCTGCACGCTGCCTCCCGCTGTCGTCTGCATATTGGGATCACAACATAGCAATTAGCTACCTACTGCCACCTACTGAGTATTACACGGTTACTATGCCGAGATCTAGACAGCACCGACACTCAACAACGGCACTTTATTTGCGGATTATAATAACTGGTTTGCACCTACTCAGTGGCCTAGTGGTTAGAGTGTCCGTCCTGAGATCGGTAGGTTGGGAGTTCAAATCCCGGCCGAGTCATACCAAAGACTATAAAAATGGGACCCATTACCTCCCTGCTTGGCACTCAGCATCAAGGGTTGGAATTGGGGGTTAAATCACCAAAATGATTCCCGGGCGCAGCCACCGCTGCTGCCCACTGCTCCCCTCACCTCCCAGGGGGTGATCAAGGGTGATGGGTCAAATGCAGAGAATAATTTCGCCACACCTAGTGTGTGTGTGACAATCATTGGTACTTTAACTTTAAAATATTTTTTTAACCCAAATAGGTGAAAGTACATAATCTCCCACAGCACACCAGACTGTATCTGTCATGTCTTTTGATCATGTTTTGTTTTAGTTATGTCCTGTTTGGTTTTTGGTCACTTAGTTCCTGCTTTTTCACTCCCTTGTTTTGTTTCCATGGCAACCATTAGTTTCACCTGGTTCACATTTTCACTCACGCACCTGTTGTCACTAATGATTTCACCATTATTTAAGCTTGCAGTTGCCAGGCAGTCCTGGCGACATTACCTCTGTTACGTCTACTAACTCTGTTATCCATGCTACGCTTGCTACCATAGTTTATGCTTCATGCCATGCCAAGTAAGTTTTGTTTTTCCATGTCACAGTTAGCGAGTTTTGTTTTATGTCCATAGTGTCTGTCATTGTGTCAGTATTGTTTTCATAGCCACGTTTGTTCTCCGCCTCGTGCAGCGCCTTTTGTTTGTTCTTTTGTCAGTGTAAAATTAAATTATGTATTTACCTTCATCCCATGTCCGATCCAATTCCTTTGCATTCCGGGAAAACAAACCATCGTCCTTGTCTTGACAGTATCTCACGGCACACTAGTGTGCCACGGCACAGTGGTTGAAAAACACTGATGTAAAGTAATAATTTCAATTGTTTAATACGTTATAGAAATAATCCACCACAGCTCAAATATATAATAATGATATATTGTTGCTAATAACATAATTATTTTGTGTCACTCCAAACAACTGTACTGATTGGAATATTTTATATATATATTTAGTTTGTACATGATTTTGTACATATTTAATGTATTGTAAAAATGTACGGTATTTTATTGAGAACATATTCTTATACCGACCATATTAGCACATTGACTAATATAATATGATTGTATTCACATGGAATATTTGTTTAATACATTTTGAAAATTATTATCTACAACCCAAATATACAATAATAATGATACTTATAATAATATTAATTACACGATAGTTGAAAATACCTGACTGCACCACTGTATATAGATATATTTTTTGCCCATTTAATTTCTTGAACCATTTTGAAATATATTTAAAAAGTACACTTATCAAACTGCAAAAATATATACATCCATTCATCAATTTTCTACATCTTGTCCCTTTCGGCTTCGCGGGGGGTGTTGGAACCTATCCCAGCTGCATTCGGGCGGAAGGCGGGGTACACCCTGGACAAGTCGCCACCTCATCACGGGGCCAACACAGATAGACAGACAACATTATTTTATCGAATATATTCACTTAAGATAATTGTTTGATATGTTATGAAAAGCATTAGCCACATACCCAATAAATGCTAATAATAATATAGAATAGTATATCATTTTAAATAACAGAATAGAAAATACCTGACTGCAATATACTGTGTATACATTTTAAATATTTATTTTTATTCAACCATGTTATATCTTCAACCTCTTATAAACTACACCCAACAATGTGCAAAAATACATATATTTTATTGAGAAAATATTAAAAAAAAATATATTTATTTTTAATAAATTCCAAAAATGTGTATTTCTTAGAATATAGTAATTGTAAATGTTTGAGTTTGTTTATAATATTCTATAAAAGTTGTTGTTTTCCATTTGGCGCGGGTCTGATCCTAATGAGGAGCTTTTCTTATGTTATATTTTTCATTGTATTAGAATTTGAATGGTTTATTTGGCAGTATGTTTTGGTGAAGGGATTAAGTCGCATATTTCATATTGTTGCCAAATGTTGTAATATATTGCATTATCAACACAACAATATGTTTATTATTGGGGTTTGCAACACTGCATCAGAATATAAGAAACTGAAAAAATACACAAAAATACACAATATTTTTAAACAGCTTCCTCTCTGACATCTTTTCAAAGATATGTTGTTTTTTTTAATAAACATTTGCTTATTTGGTTTTAGACACAGTTGACAGGAATAGTCCAAAATGCATCAAATGTTGCATGTTTTCCCCCCAACAAGTAAAATAAAAAACAAAAAACGTATATATAATAATAATGATAATAATTAAATAGATGAAAAAAATTAAAATAATAATAAATAAATAAATAAAATGAAAAGAAACCACAAAGATGAGGAACTTTTCTTATGTTGTATTTTTCATTGTATTAGAATTTGAATGGTTTATTTTGCAGTATGTTTGGTGAAGGGATTAAGTCGCATTTTTCATATTGTTACCAAATATTGTAATATATTGCATTATTAACACAGCACTATGTTTATTATTGGGGTTTGCAACACTGCATCAGAATATAATAAACTGAAAAAGTACACAAAAATACACAAATGTTTAAACAGCTTCCTCTCTGACATCTTTTCAAATATATGTTGTTTTTTTTAATAAACATTTGCTTATTTTACTTGGTTTTAGACACAGTTGACAGGAAAAGTCCAAAATGCATCAAATGTTGCATATTTTCCCCCCAACAAGTAAAATAAAAAATAAAAAACATATATATAATAATAATGATAATAATTAAATAGATGATTTTTTTTTTAAATAATAATAAATAAATAAATAAAATGAAAAGAAACCACAGAGATGAGGAACTTTTGTTATGTTGTACTTTTTATTGTATTAGAATTTGAATGGTTTATTTTGCAGTAGGTTTTGGTGAAGGGATTAAGTCGCATTTTTCATATTGTTACCAAATATTGTAATATATTGCATTATTAACACAACAATATGTTTATTATTGGGGTTTGCAGCAGTGTACTCTGCATCAGGATAGTAGAAACTGAAAAAATACACAAAAAAAACTAAAATACACAATATTTTTAAACTGCTTCCTCTCTGACATCTTTTCAAAGATATGCTTTTTTTTTTTTTTTTTCATAAACATTTGTTTATTTGGTTTTAGACACAGTTGACAGAAATATTCCAAAATGCATCAAATGTTGCATGTTTTTCCCCCCAACAAGTAAAATAAAAA
>NC_084554.2:34447500-34555000 GCF_033978685.3 Nerophis lumbriciformis | reverse complement strand
ATATTTACCAGTCTGTTATAATAAATCAGGAGTTTTAAGTAGTTTACTTTGAAAAGTAGTAGCGGAAGTTAGCTTGTGTTGTCTATGTGCATTTGACAACTACTTTGCATGTAGGATCGCAGGGAGGCCGGATCGGTATAAAAGTCACATTGACTCACTTTAAACCGGCGTGCATCCTTTCCTGTGTCACTTTACACCCCACTGCTGGATCTATGTCACTTTTTTGGCGTAGTATCCACTTTTGTCTACTTTACGCGAACTTCTTCTGCAGCCCTTTCCTGTTGTGACCATGCTGCAAAAAAGCGGCCACAACTAAAGGGCTCGTTTTGTGTTGTTTCGTCCAGCCACAATGACGGAGGAGAGCCGGAGTGAGCACAGGGCTGAAAGCGGGAAGGATTTGGAGAAGCAGCTCCGGTTACGAGTGTGCGTCCTGAACGAGCTTTTAAAGACTGAACGGGACTATGTTGGCACGCTGGAGTTTCTCTCGGTGAGTTTGTTTTTAAATGCGTCCTGCAACAGCAAATATGGTGCAAGTGTGCTTCCAACACTTGCGTCTGCAGTTAATCGTCATTATGATGAGGCTACAGTGCACTACAGTGACTCTCCTGGGCAGGTTATTGGACATGAGTGCAATTTACTCAATGTGCATTACAACTAAGTAAGACACATTGCAACTTTTTTTTTTTTTTTTAGTTTTATTTGCAATGTGCTTTACATACAGTAAAATAGGAGCACATTACTGATTACTCCAAACCACGGGTGTCAAACGTAGGGCCCGAGGGCCGGATCAGGCCCGCGAACAGGTTTTATCCAGGCCCGGGGGATGAATTTGCTAAGTATAAAAATTAACCTGAAATTGTTTAATGAAAAAAACTGCTGTTCTAAATGTGTCCACTGGATGTCGCAATAGCAATTCTTTGTATCTTTGTAGATTATGCTATATATTAGGGCTGTGATCTTTGGGTGTCCAACGATTCGATTCAATATCGATTCTTGGGGGTCACGATTTGATTCAAAATCGATTTTTTTTTCAATTCAACACGATTCTCGATTCAAAAACTATTTTTTCCCCGATTCAAAAGGATTCTCGATTCATTCAATACATAGGATTTCAGCAGGATCTACCCCAGTCTGCTGACATGCAAGCAGAGTAGTAGATTTTTGTAAAAAGCTTTTATAATGGTAAAGGACAATGTTTTATCAACTGATTGCAATAATGTAAATTTGTTTTAACTATTAAATGAACCAAAAATATGACTTGTTTGATCTTTGTGAAAATATTGGACACAGTGTGTTGTCAAGCTTATGAGATGCGATGCAAGTGTAAGCCACTGTGACACTATTGTTCATTTATTTTTTATAAATGTCTAATGATAATGTCAATGAGGGATTTTTAATCACTGCTAACTTGTTTCACTACTTTTGGTTTGTTCTGTGTCGTGTTTGTGTCTCCTCTCAATTGCTCTGTTTATTGCAGTTCTGAGTGTTGCGGGGTCCGTTTTGGAATTGGATAGCATTGTTATGGTATTGCTGTGTATTGTTTTGTTGGATTGATTAATTAAAAATAAAAATAAATATAAATAAAGAATTAAAAAATCGATTTAAAAAAAAAAAGAGAATCGATTCTGAATCGCACAACGTGAGAATCGCAAATCAAATTCAAATCTATTTTTTTCCTATACCCCTACTACATATGTACAAAATGAACCACATGATGTTAGTACAACAGTCAAGGAAAATGAGCAAACTACATAAATAACATCCTGTAATTTGATTTTGATACAATTGTTTTTATCCTGATAGATTGAAAATTAACACCAATGAGTTGACTGATGAACTTTATCACATAATTTATTCAGAAAATATAAATAACGACAATTAAATTATTAACCGCAACATGTAAGTGTAAAAAAAAACCCCAACAACATTATGATTTGTACATTTTCAGAATGTGCTTGTTCTTTTTTTAAACAAAGAAAACAATCTGAACTTGTCTTTATTTTTAAGTTTTCGTGCCGTGATTTTACCAGTCCGGCCCACTTGGGAGTAGATTTTTCTCCATGTGGCTCCTGATCTAAAATGAGTTTGACACCCATGCTCCAAACTATTAATAAAAAACAAAACAAATTGCATGATATTTGCATGCAATTTTATTTGCAAGACCTTTATGAAGAAAACAAACAAGGAACCCAGATTTCCCTTGCCCGGACGCGGGTCACCGGGGCCCCCCTCTGGAGCCAGGCCCCGAGGTGGGGCACGATGGCGAGCGCCTGGTGGCCGGGCCTGTCCCCATGGGGCCCGGCCGGGCACAGCCCGAAGAGGCAGCGTGGGTCCCCCCTCCAATGGGCTCACCACCCATAGCAGGGGTCATAGAGGTCGGGTGCAATGTGAGCTGGGCGGCAGCCGAGGGCAGGGCACTTGGCGGTCCGATCCTCGGCTACAGAAGCTAGCTCTAGGGACGTAGAACGTCACCTCGCTGGGGGGGAAGGAGCCTGAGCTAGTGCGCGAGGTGGAGAAGTTCCAGCTAGATATAGTCGGACTCACTTCGACGCACAGCAAGGGCTCTGGAACCAGTTCTCTCGAGAGGGGCTGGACTCTCTTCCACTCTGGCGTTGCCGGCAGTGAGAGGCGACGGGCTGGGGTGGCAATTCTTGTTTCCCCCCGGCTCAGAGCCTGTACGTTGGAGTTCAACCCGGTGGACGAGAGGGTAGCTTCCCTCCGCCTTCGGGTGGGGGAACGGGTCCTGACTGTGGTTTGCGCTTACGCGCCAAACCGCAGCTCAGAGTACCCACCCTTTTTGGATTCACTCGAGGGAGTACTTGAGAGTGCTCCCCCGGGTGATTCCCTCGTTCTACTGGGGACTTCAATGCTCATGTTGGCAGCGACAGTGAAACCTGGAGAGGCGTGATTGGGAAGAATGGCTGCCCAGATCTGAACCCGAGTGGTGTTTTGTTATTGGACTTTTGTGCCCGTCACAGATTGTCCATAACGAACACCATGTTCAAACATAAGGGTGTCCATATGTGCACTTGGCACCAGGACACCCTAGGCCGCAGTTCCATGATCGACTTTGTAGTTGTGTCATCGGATTTGCGGCCTCATGTTTTGGACACTCGGGTGAAGAGAGGGGCGGAGCTTTCTACCGATCACCACCTGGTGGTGAGTTGGCTGCGATGGTGGGGGAGAATGCCGGACAGACCTGGCAGGCCCAAACGCATTGTGAGGGTTTGCTGGGAACGTCTGGCAGAGTCTCCTGTCAGAGAGAGTTTCAATTCCCACCTCCGGAAGAACTTTGAACATGTCACGAGGGAGGTGCTGGACATTGAGTCCGAATGGACCATGTTCCGCGCCTCTATTGTCGAGGCGGCTGATTGGAGCTGTGGCCGCAAGGTAGTTGGTGCTTGTCGTGGCGGTAATCCTAGAACCCGTTGGTGGACACCGGCGGTGAGGGATGCCGTCAAGCTGAAGGAGTCCTATCGGGTTCTTTTGGCTCATAGGACTCCTGAGGCAGCGGACAAGTACCGACAGGCCAAGCGGTGTGCGGCTTCAGCGGTCGCAGAGGCAAAAACTCGGACACGGGAGGAGTTCGGTGAGGCCATGGAAAACGACTTCCGGATGGCTTCGAAGCAATTCTGGACCACCATCCGCCGCCTCAGGAAGGGGAAGCAGTGCACTATCAACACCGTGTATGGCGAGGATGGTGTTCTGCTGACCTCGACTGCGGATGTTGTGGATCGGTGGAGGGAATACTTCGAAGACCTCCTCAATCCCACCAACACGTCTTCCTATGAGGAAGCAGTGCCTGGGGAGTCTGTGGTGGGCTCTCCTATTTCTGGGGCTGAGGTTGCTGAGGTAGTTAAAAAGCTCCTCGGTGGCAAGGCCCCGGGGGTAGATGAGAACCGCCCGGAGTTCCTTAAGGCTCTGGATGCTGTGGGGCTGTCTTGGTTGACAAGACTCTGCAGCATCGCGTGGACATCGGGGGCGGTACCACTGGATTGGCAGACCGGGGTGGTGGTTCCTCTCTTTAAGAAGGGGAACCGGAGGGTGTGTTCTAACTATCGTGGGATCACACTCCTCAGCCTTCCCGGTAAGGTCTATTCAGGTGTACTGGAGAGGAGGCTACGCCGGATAGTCGAACCTCGGATTCAGGAGGAACAGTGTGGTTTTCGTCCTGGTCGTGGAACTGTGGACCAGCTCTATACTCTCGGCAGGGTCCTTGAGGGTGCATGGGAGTTTGCCCAACCAGTCTACATGTGTTTTGTAGACTTGGAGAAGGCATTCGACCGTGTCCCTCGGGAAGTCCTGTGGGGAGTGCTCAGAGAGTACGGAGTATCGGACTGTCTGATTGTGGCAGTCCGCTCCCTGTATGATCAGTGCCAGGGCTTGGTCCGCATGGCCGGTAGTAAGTCGGACACGTTTCCAGTGAGGGTTGGACTCCGCCAAGGCTGCCCTTTGTCACCGATTCTGTTCATAACTTTTATCGACAGAATTTCTAGGCGCAGTCAAGGCGTTGAGGGGATCTGGTTTGGTGGCTGCAGGATTAGGTCTCTGCTTTTTGCAGATGATGTGGTCCTGATGGCTTCATCTGGCCAGGATCTTCAGCTCTCACTGGATCGGTTCGCAGCTGAGTGTGAAGCGACTGGGATGAGAATCAGCACCTCCAAGTCCGAGTCCATGGTTCTCGCCCGGAAAAGGGTGGAGTGCCATCTCCGGGTTGGGGAGGAGATCTTGCCCCAAGTGGAGGAGTTCAAGTACCTCGGAGTCTTGTTCACGAGTGGGGGAAGAGTGGATCGTGAGATCAACAGGCGGATCGGTGCGGCGTCTTCAGTAATGCGGACGCTGTATCGATCCGTTGTGGTGAAGAAGGAGCTGAGCCGGAAGGCAAAGCTCTCAATTTACCGGTCGATCTATGTTCCCATCCTCACCTATGGTCATGAGCTTTGGGTTATGACCGAAAGGACAAGATCACGGGTACAAGCGGCCGAAATGAGTTTCCTCCGCCGGGTGGCGGGGCTCTCCCTTAAACATAGGGTGAGAAGCTCTGCCATTCGGGAGGAGCTCAAAGTAAAGCCGCTGCTCCTCCACATCGAGAGGAGCCAGATGAGGTGGTTCGGGCATCTGGTCAGGATGCCCTAAACACCTCCCTAGGGAGGTGTTTAGGGCACGTCCGACCGGTAGGAGGCCGCGGGGAAGACCCAGGACACGTTGGGAAGACTATGTCTCCCGGCTGGCCTGGGAACGCCTCGGGGTCCCACGGGAAGAGCTGGACGAAGTGGCTGGGGAGAGGGAAGTCTGGGCTTCCCTGCTTAGGCTGCTGCCCCCGCGACCCGACCTCGGATAAGCGGAAGAAGTTGGATGGATTGGATTGGATGGATGATATTTGCATATTTTTTTGGTGTATTTCAATATGCAATCTGCGTTTAACCATAAAAGAAGAGCAATTTAATAAAATGTATACAATACACAAAGTTAAAACTATTTAAAGCACAGGTGTCAAACTCAAGGCCCAAGTGCCAAATCTGGCCTGCCACATCATTTTATATGGCCCACGAAAGCCAGGAAATAATATGCGTCTTTTTCTTTCTATATCCATTTTGACAGGATATACAGTACAGCATAACAGGACACACCTTCTCCTCATTCAATGTGTTTTCTTTTTTTTCATAACTATTTACATTGTAGATTGTCACTGAAGGCATCAAAACTATGAATGAACACTTGTTAAAGTTAAAGTAGCACTGATAGTCACACACACACTAGGTGTGGTGAAATTACCCTCTGCATTTGACCCATCCCCGCAAGGTTTATATGAATGGCGCTTGACAGCGTCATACTTGCCAACCCTCCCAATTTTTTCAGGAGACTCCCGAATTTCAGTGCCCCTGCCGAGTTTCACCCAGACATCAATATTAAGGGCGTGCTGTGATGGCACTGCCTTTAGCGTCCTCTACCACCTGTACAAACAGCGTGCCAGCCCAGTCACATGTTGTATTTGGTTTCTGTAGACACACGTAAGTGACTGCAAGACATATTTGATCAAAAGCCACACAGGTCACACTGAGGGTGGCCGCACAAACAACTTTAACACTGTTACAAATATGTGCCACACTGTGAACCCACACCAAACAAGAATGAGAAACACATTTCGGGAGAACATCCGGACCGTAACACAACATAAACACAACAGAACAAATACCCAGAATCCCATGCAGGCCAAACTCTTCCGGGCTACAATATACACCCCCGCTACCACCAAACCCTGCCACGCCCCCAACCCTGCCCCCCACCTCAAACCCCCCCCCCCCCCCCCCCCCCCCAACCCCCTCCGTGCGTCAGCTAAATACAAATATATTACACAACCCCAAACATGTCTTTTTCAAAGCCTGCAGTGAAGAGAAAGGTTAGTGTTGAGCAAAGATAATTCCAGGAAAAGTGGGAGATGCAATATTTCTTTGTTGAGCACAGGGGCGGGAGATTGGGGGGTGGGGGGGAGGGGTTGATGTGTGTTGGGGGGGGGTCGGAGTTTGGTGGTAGCCCGGAAGAGTTTGGGCTGCAAGGTGTTCTGGGTATTTGTTCTGTTGTGTTTATGTTGTGTTACGATGCGGATGTTCTCCCGAAATGTGTTTGTCATTCTTGTTTGGTGTGGGTTCACAGTGTGGCGCATATTTGTAACAGTGATAAAGTTGTTTATATGGCCATCCTCAGTGTGACCTGTATGGCTGTTGACCAAGTATGTCTTGCAGTCACTCACGTGTCTGCAGAAGTCTCATACAACATGTGACTGGGCCGGCACGCTGTTTGTATGGTGAAAAAGCAGACGCGACGACAGGTTGTAGAGGACGCTGAAGGCAGTGCCATCACGGCACGCCCTTAATATTGTTGTTCGGGAGAAATTTGGGAGAATGGTTGCCCTGGGAGATTGTCGGGAGGGGCACTGCAATTCGGGAGGGTTGGCAAGTATGTTGCGAGGGCGGGAAAGCCATTCAAAGAAGGTGAATTCATTAAAAAGTGCATGTTAGATTTTTTTAAGAAATCTTTTCTTGCGGCCCAGCCTCACCCAGTTTCTGCGTCCAGTGGCCCCCAGGTACCGTATTTTCCGCACTATAAGGCGCACCTAAAAACCACAATTTTTCTCAAAAGCTGACAGTGCGCCTAATAACCCGGTGCGCTTTATTACGATTCATTTTCATAAAGTTTCGGTCTCGCAACTTCGGTAAACAGCCGCCATCTTTTTTCCCGGTAGAACAGGAAGCGCTTCTTCTTCTACGCAAGCAACCGCCAAGGAAAGCACCCGCCCCCATAGAACAGGAAGCGCTTCACCCGCCCCCATAGAACAGGAAGCGCTTCACCCGCCCCCGGAAGAAGAAGAAAAAACGCGCGGATATCACCGTACGTTTCATTTCCTGTTTACATCTGTAAAGACCACAAAATGGCTCCTACTAAACGATCCGGGTCATAAAAAGACGCAATCTCTCCATCCGCACACGGATTACTACCGTATTTCACAGCAACTGAACCGCACTGTGGAACGGGAGCACGTACGGTGAATATTCGCTCCACAGGGAATGAGAAGTCATCCTTCACTGTGGTTCTAGCTTGCCATGCTAACTTCCACTCATGGTGATATTCAAAAGGAAGACCTTGCCAAAAGAGACCTTTCCAGCCGGCGTCATCATAAAAGCTAACTCGAAGGGATGGATGGATGAAGAAAAGATGAGCGAGTGGTTAAGGGAAGTTTACGCGAAGAGGCCGGGTGGCTTTTTTCACACAGCTCCGAAGGCGAACACACCTTCACTAAGACGGGCAGACAGCCTCGGACGACATACGCCAACATCTGCCAGTGGATCGTAAATGCTTGGGCAGATATTTCGGTCACAACTGTGGTCCGAGCTTTCCGGAAGGCAGGATTCACAGAACAACAGCGACACTGACTCCCGATGACTTCTACGAGACGGAACCGGCCATTTTGGATCCCACGCTAGCGCAACTTTTCAATTCGGACACCGAAGACGAAGAATTCGAAGGATTTACGAATGAAGAATAACTTCAGAAGGTGAGCGCTATGTTTATTTTGTGTGTTGTGACATTAACGTTCGAGCAACATTACCGGTATGTTGCTATTGCTCTACACCATTTTGAATTTTACTATGTTTGTGATTGCACATTTGCGTACATTTTGGGACAGAGTTGTTAGAACGCTGGTTTTCAATATATTATTAAAGTTTGACTGAACTATCTGACTGTTTTTTTGACATTCACTTTAGCGCAGCGTTTTTTTGACATTCACTTTAGCGCAGCGTAGGCGCGGCTTTTAGTCCGGGGCGGCTTATTGGTGGACAAAATTATGAAATATGTAATTCATAGAAGGTGCGGCTAATAATCCGGTGCGCCTTATAGTGCGGAAAATACGGTAAATTGAGTTTGAGACTCCTGCTTCAAAGTCATCAATGAGGCATTCAAATTGTGGTACCAGCACCACTGGTGGTGCGTGGGCTCCCTCTAGTGGTACAACAGGTTTTTGTCTTTTATATTAAAAATAAAAATTACATTGGAGACATGTGGCATGATTGTTAAACTAAAATGTTTCCAACCAAAGACTTGCTGATATGGAATTTGACTTGTCTCAATATTGGTTCCTTGCACGTGATTGGCTGTAAGTGATGTCATTTGCATGCCAGACCAGTAGTTGGCAGTGTCATGGCTCTGGTGCACTCATTTAGCGGACTTCAGACAAGGCATGGTTGTTATCATCTAAAGGATGCATTAGGCGGCTTCCTGGGGAGCCTCAGGGCTGATGAAAGAGTCCTCAACGTTTCATCCACCTGGACACAAGACCTGGTCTGTGTCCAGGTGTCCAGAGGTCAGGACAAGCCGGCTTCCAACCGTGCGACTTCCTGCTGGGATAATCCGCCACAAAGCTTGTTGCTGCAGGGGTGAAAGGGAAAAAAAGAGCAGAGCGAGTCGCACGCTGTCCGTGAGACGCACAAGTGTCTGCTAAAGCATATTTCCTGCCGGAGGAATTCCTCCCAGGTTAGAAAATGCCGGAGAACAATGACACTCAAGTTCAAGTAAGGAGCAGATTCTTGCCCATGAACTTTGACTACTGTTTTTGCTGTCGTCACTTCAATACATAAAATGCTCCTGTCACACGTAGAGGATCTTTGACTAGTATTTTCCTGTAGTTCCTTTAAAACAAAGTGCTCCTGTCACATATAGGATCTTTGACTAGTGTTTTTGCTTTAGTTCCTTCAAAACATAAAGTACTCTTGTCACATATAGGATCTTTGACTAGTGTTTTTTCTGTAGTTCTTTCAAAACATAAAGTGCTCATGTAACATATAAAGGATCTTTGACTAGTGTTTTTGCTATATTTGCTTCAAAACATGAATGCTCATGTCACATTTGGAGGATCTTTGACTAGCGTTTTTGCTGTAGTTGCTTCAAAACAAAAAATGGCTCTTGTCACATTTAGAAGATCTTTGAATAGTTTTTGCTGTCGTTACGTCAATACATAAAATGCTCCTGTCACATGTAGAGGATCTTTGACTAGTATTTTCCTGTAGTTCCTTTAAAACAAAGTGCTCCTGTCACACATAGGATTTTTGACTAGCGTTTTTGCTATAGTTCCTTCAAAACATAAAGTGCTCATGTCACATATAGAGGATCTTTGACTAGCGTTTTTGCTATATTTGCTTCAAAACATAAAGTGCTCCTGTCACATGTAGAGGATCTTTGACTACTGTTTTTGCTGTAGTTCCTGCAATTCATAATTGCAGGAACTTATCGAGGATCTTTGACTAGTATGTCCCTGTAGTTCCTTTAAAACAAAGTGTTCCTGTCACAAATAGGATCTTTGACTAGTGTTTTTGCTTTAGTTCCTTCAAAACATAAAGTGCTCATGTCACATATAGAGTATCTTTGACTAGCGTTTTTGCTGTAGTTCTTTCAAAACATAAAGTGCTCATGTCACATATAAACGATCTTTGACTAGCGTTTTTGCTATATTTGCTTCAAAACATAAAGTGCTCATGTCACATATAAGGGATCTTTGACTAGCGTTTTTGCTATATTTGTTTCAAAACATAAAGTGCTCATGTCACATATAAAGGATCTTTGACTAGCATTTTTGCTATATTTGCTTCAAAACAAAAAAATGCTCTTGTCACATTTACAAGATCTTTGAATAGAGATTTTACTGTAGTTCCTCCAAAACAAAAACACTCCTGTCACATTTAGAAGATCTTTGACTACTGTTTTTGCTGTAGTTCATGCAATTCATAAAATGCTCCTGTCTCATATAGAGGATCTTTGACTAGTATTTTACTGTAGTTCCTTTAAAACAAAGTGCTCCTGTCATATATAGGATCTTTGACTAGTGTTTTTGCTTTAGTTCCTTCAAAACATAAAGTACTCCTGTCACATATAGGATCTTTGACTAGTGTTTTTTCTGTAGTTCTTTCAAAACATAAAGTGCTCATGTCACATATAAAGGATCTTTGACTAGCGTTTTTGCTATATTTGCTTCAAAACATGAATGCTCATGTCACATTTGGAGGATCTTTGACTAGCGTTTTTGCTGTAGTTGCTTCAAAACAAAAAATGGCTCTTGTCACATTTAGAAGATCTTTGAATAGAGTTTTTGCTGTCGTTACGTCAATACATAAAATGCTCCTGTCACATGTAGAGGATCTTTGACTAGTATATTCCTGTAGTTCCTTTAAAACAAAGTGCTCCTGTCACACATAGGATTTTTGACTAGCGTTTTTGCTATAGTTCCTTCAAAACATAAAGTGCTCATGTCACATATAGAGGATCTTTGACTAGCGTTTTTGCTATATTTGCTTCAAAACATAAAGTGCTCCTGTCACATGTAGAGGATCTTTGACTACTGTTTTTGCTGTAGTTCCTGCAATTCATAATTGCAGGAACTTATCGAGGATCTTTGACTAGTATGTCCCTGTAGTTCCTTTAAAACAAAGTGTTCCTGTCACAAATAGGATCTTTGACTCGTGTTTTTGCTTTAGTTCCTTCAAAACATAAAGTGCTCATGTCACATATAGAGTATCTTTGACTAGCGTTTTTGCTGTAGTTCTTTCAAAACATAAAGTGCTCATGTCACATATAAACGATCTTTGACTAGCGTTTTTGCTATATTTGCTTCAAAACATAAAGTGCTCATGTCACATATAAGGGATCTTTGACTAGCGTTTTTGCTATATTTGTTTCAAAACATAAAGTGCTCATGTCACATATAAAGGATCTTTGACTAGCATTTTTGCTATATTTGCTTCAAAACAAAAAAATGCTCTTGTCACATTTACAAGATCTTTGAATAGAGTTTTTACTGTAGTTCCTCCAAAACAAAAACACTCCTGTCACATTTAGAAGATCTTTGACTACTGTTTTTGCTGTAGTTCATGCAATTCATAAAATGCTCCTGTCTCATATAGAGGATCTTTGACTAGTATTTTACTGTAGTTCCTTTAAAACAAAGTGCTCCTGTCATATATAGGATCTTTGACTAGTGTTTTTGCTTTAGTTCCTTCAAAACATAAAGTGCTCATGTCACATATAGAGGATCTTTGACTAGCGTTTTTGCTGTAGTTCTTTCACAACATAAAGTGGTCATGTCACAT
Source organism: Nerophis lumbriciformis (assembly GCF_033978685.3). Taxonomy (NCBI): domain Eukaryota; kingdom Metazoa; phylum Chordata; class Actinopteri; order Syngnathiformes; family Syngnathidae; genus Nerophis; species Nerophis lumbriciformis. Next base: position 34,543,364 of record NC_084554.2, on the reverse strand, counting down.
ATAAAGGATCTTTGACTAGCGTTTTTGCTATATTTGCTTCAAAACATGAAGTGCTCATGTCACATATGGAGGATCTTTCACTAGCGTTTTTGCTGAAGTTGCTTCAAAACAAAAAATGGCTCTTGTCACATTTAGAAGATCTTTGAATAGAGTTTTTGCTGTAGTTCCTCCAAAACAAAAAATACTCCTGTCACATTTAGAAGATCTTTGACTACTGTTTTTGCTGTAGTTCCTTCAATACATAAAATGCTCCTGTCACACGTAGAAGATATTTGACTACTGTTTTTGCTGTAGTTCATGCAATTCATAAAATGCTCCTGTAATATATAGAGGATCTTTGACTAGTATTTTCCTGTAGTTCCTTTAAAACAAAGTGCTCCTGTCACATATAGGATTTCTGACTAGCGTTTTTGCTATAGTTCCTTCAAAACACAAAGTGCTCATGTCACATATAGAGGATCTTTGATTAGCGTTTTTGCTATAGTTCCGTCAAAACATAAAGTGCTCATGTCACATATAGAGGATCTTTGACTACTGTTTTTGCTGTAGTTCCTTCAATACATAAAATGCTCCTTTCAGATGTAGAGGATCTTTGACTACTGTTTTTGCTGTAGTTCCTGCAATTCATAATTGCAGGAACATATAGAGGATCTTTGACTACTGTTTTTGCTGTAGTTCCTGCAATTCATAATTGCAGGAACATATAGAGGATCTTTGACTAGTATTTTCCGCTAGTTCCTTTAAAACAAAGTGCTCCTGTCACGTATAGGATCTATGACTAGCGTTTTTGCTTTAGTTCCTTCAAAACATAAAGTGCTCATGTCACATATAGAGGATCTTTGACTCGAGTTTTTGCTGTAGTTTCTTCAAAACATAAAGTGCTCATGTCACATATAGTGGATCTTTGATAGTGTTTTTGCTATAGTTGCTTCCAAACATAAAGTGCTCATGTCACATTTAGAAGATCTTTGACTACTGTTTTTGCTGTAGTTCCTTCAAAACAAAAGTGCTCCTGTCCCTGAGTATTTTTGACTTGTGTTTTTGCTGGAGTCCTTACAAAACAGAAAATACCTGTCACATACAGAGGATCTTTGACTAGCGTTTTTGAAAGAATTCCCTCACAACAAAAAAGTGCTCTGTCACATATATAGGATCTTTGAATATAGTTTTTACTGTAGTTCCCTCAAAACAAAAATTGTTCCTGTCACATTTAGAAGATCTTTGAATATAGTTTTTGTTGTAGTTCCTTCAAAAAAAAAAAAAAATTCCTGTCTCTGAGTATTTTTGACTTGTGTTTTTGTTGGAGTTCTTTCAAAACAGAAACTACCTGTCACATACTAGAGTTTTTGCTGTAGTTCCCTCAAAACAAAAAAGTGCTCCTGTCACTTATAGAGGATTTTTGATTAGAGTTCCTTCCAAACAGAAAAGTCCTTGTGTCACATATCGAGGATCTTTCTTCAACTAGGGTTTTTGCTATAGTTCCCCCAAAATAAAAAAAGAGTTCCTGTCGTATATAGATCTTTGACTAGCGTTTTTTTGCTGTAATTTAGGTTATTTCAAAACAAAAAAGTGCTCCCATCATTGAGAGGATTTTTGTTGCTGTAGTTTCTTCAAACATACAAGCACTCAGGTCACATATAGAGGATCTTTGACTACTTTTTTTGCTGTAGTTCCTCCGAAACATAAGTGGTCCTGTCACATATAGAGGATCTTTGACTACTCCTTTTTTGCTGTAGTTCCTTCAATACATAAACATGCTCCCGTCGCATATAGAGGATCTTTGACTATTTTTTTTTGCTGTCGTTCCTTTAGGGCTCCTGTAATGTTGTGGTCAAATATTGAGGTGACGGTCTATGCTAGCTTTGACATGTCCCACGTGGGCTTACATAATTGCAGAAGGAGACAGTGGGCGGCGGAGGTTGTTTATCATGAACGGTAAACAGTCCAGTGAGCTCTTTCAGCATTTTCCATTGTGGGGTTTGACAATTGACAGATGAACGGGCTGGACACTGGAGTGAAGTTTTAATGAAGATTTTCCAAAGAGTGTTGTGTTGTGCATTAAGTGCTCCCTCTGCTTCTGTCTTCCTTCCTCTCAATGAACGATGGCTGCACTACAAAGTCGTGTTGATGCTGTAACACTTGCATACGTTTCACTTAGTTGGAGTCTTTTTTTATTTTTATTAATTAATTAATTAATTTATTTATTTTTGCAGCAAAAGTCTTCTATTTTTGTCGGGTTTTCCATACGGACACATATGAATAATATTATTTATATATTATACTTGTATAGCGCTTTTCTACCTTGAAGGTACTCAAAGCGCTTTGACACTATTTCCACATTCGCCATGCAAGGCCCTAACCACGACCCATCAGGAGCAAGGGTGAAGTGTCTTGCTGAAGGACACAACGGACGTGACGAGGTTGGTGGAAGGTGGGAATCGAACCAGGAACCCTCAAGTTGCTGGCACGGCCACTCTCCCAACTGTGCCACTAGGATAATGTATTTACACAGAAAGTGAGTTGTTCATGTGAATAGTGAGTAAATGCACACTAATTGGTAGGATACATTCAGTGGCCACAACATTAGGTACACCTGCACCATCTTCTAAAAATACGTCTTTTGCTTTTCATAATTGCAAAAATATTACAAATACTTGCCTTTCTACACCCCTGCAAATGATTTAGTTTTATTTTCCCCAAAAATATTTATTGCTTTTCTGTTTATTTTTATTTATTTTTCTCCAAATACTGGTGATAAAACTAAAATCATCCAAAAAAGAGAGAAAATTAATATACAGTACAGGCCAAAAGTTTGGACACACCTTCTCATTCAATGCTTTTCTTTATTTTCATGACTATTTACATTGTAGATTATCACTGAAAGCATCAAAACTATGAATGAACACATGTGGCGTTATGTACTTAACAAAAAAAGGTGAAATAACTGAAAACAGGTTTTATATTCTATCCATCCATTTTCTACCGCTTATTCCCTTTGGGGTCGCGGGGGGCCCTGGAGCCTATCTCAGCTACAATCGGGCGAAAGGCGGGGTACACCCTGGACAAGTCGCCACCTCATCGCAGGGCCAATACAGATAGACAGACAACGTTCACACTCACATTCGCACACTAGGGCCAATTTAGTGTTGCCAATCAACTTATCCCCAGGTGCACGTCTTTGGAGGTGGGAGGAAGCCGGAGTACCCGGAGGGAACCCACGCAGTCACGGGGAGAACATGCAAACTCCACACAGAAAAATCCCGAGCCCGGGATTGAACCCAAGACTACTCAGGACCTTTGTATTGTGAGGCAGATGCACTAACTCCTCTGCCACCGTGCTGCCTTGTTTTATATTCTAGTTTCTTCAAAATAGCCACCCTTTGCTCTGATTTACTTTTTTGCACACTCTTGGCATTCTCTCGATGAGCTTCAAGAGGTAGTCACCTGAAAGGGTTTTCACTTCACAGGTGTCATAGTTTTGATTCCTGCAGTGACAATCTACAATGTAAATAGTCATGAAAATAACGAAAACACATTGAAATGACAAGTTGTGTCTAAACTTTTGGCCTGTATAGTACATAAATAGAAAAAAATATTTGAAAAAATACCTTTAGTATAAAATGTATTTATCTATTTATTATTTCATTAAATAAAGGGTTGCTTGTACTGTTATGATTCTGTAGTTACTTCTTATTATACAATGCAGCAAAAACAATCAAACATGACAATAGAAAATAAAAATGGTAAAATCGAAACATTTGGAATGAATTAAATGTATACATCCAAATACAAATTTGAAATAATACAAAAAAAAAAAACCAACATAATTAATTGAAGAAGGGATTAACGGATTGCTTCAGCTGTTATGAAAATATACTTTTTAAGGTAAAAAAAATTAATCCCATAATAGACTATGAATATAGTAAAATCAACATACACGAAAGAAACCATCTGTTTTTATAGTTACCAAATGTTGTAATGCATTACGTAATTTGGCGGTGCATTGATATATTAATATCCGTGTTTGACCTTTTTAAATATCAGCATTCGCACACTCCACCCAATTCTGTTTTGATTCATATTTTAACCAAGCTGTTGATACTAATCAATGGAAAACGTTCGGTTCCTTCCATGCGGCTCACTCTCAAGAAAGCGGTAAGAAAGTAGGACCGTCTAAAGAGTTCCTTTTTGCTTTTGTCCCCGACATCATTTGTCAAGGCAGGAATTCCTTCCTTGCTTCCTTCCTTCCTTCCTTCCTTGCCGGCCCTCCCCTGCTTTACATTGTGTTGCATGTTTCCTGCTTGAGCCAAGGGAAGGTGGACTAAATGCCCACTGGCAACCTTTCAGCTGCATTGCATCGACAAAAGGTCTGCTGCTCGAACCCGTCTTAGGGGGGCAGGGTTGATGTTGCCAGACAGGAATTTCTTCACATTCTTGCTTTTTAAATGTCATTTGATCGTGCCTAATTAAATAGAAAAGACTCCCTCCCCCCTTTTAGCATGACATGAGGTGAACTTCCACGTTGCTTATTGCGTTATTTACTGATTGAATTAGTCTGTCTGCATGTTCTCAATCAGTGCATGTTGCTCCAGAAAAGCAGTCACGCCGTTCTTATCTTAAACGGACAGAACCATTGAAAGAGAGGAGTCAGTGTACAGCTTGTATAGCAGGATATATTTACGGCCAAGCCGTTATTGTCTAAAGAGCTTTCAACACAAGTTAGTACCAAGATAACTGTTTCTCGGTCAAGCCTGGTGCTGGAGATGCATCATGGTCGGGGGCTGCATGAGTGCTGCGGTTCATTGAAACGGTATCAAGTTTGCAAGTCACGATGAAAAGAACCGTCCCTTGTTGGCATCAATGGCAGTGTCCAAGAGGCTAACACAGCAGTTCCTTGACAATAAATAATCTTTTAAAGTCTTTAAGTCTTCCAACTTTTTCCCCCTCCTCATTCTGCCTGAGATGGTAGGGGGCTCCACTCTGGCCCACTAATCCCTCAGCAGTCATCAGATGAACAAGCTGGCTGTGTGACAGTCATGCTCTTGTTGTGCCCAGTCATCTCACTAGGTCCATTCAGTGCACTGGCAAGGGGTTCTTCTTGGCGGAGCGGGCATTGCCAGGAATTATCGATGGGGGTGGGCGGCAGAGCTGTGGCTGTGAGGGTCGTTCACTGTGGACTAGTTCAGTGCTGGATGTCGCAGTGAAAAAACACATTTTCAATATATACCATTTTTATTAGACTTTTATAAGGGGCCATTTTGGGGACCTTACTTTTATAAGGGGGCCTTTTTGGGGTGTGCATCTCTACCTTTTTAAATGGAGATCCAGGGTGTCAAACTCATTTTAGATCATGGGCCACATAGAGAAAAATCTACTACCAAGCGGGTCGGACTGGTAAAATCACGGCACGATAACTTAAAAATAAAGACAACTTCAGATTGTTTTCTTTATTTAAAAATAGAACAAGCACATTCTGAAAATGCCATCCATCCATCCATTTTCTACCGCTTGTCCCTTTTGGGGTCGCGAGGGGTCGCTGGAGCCTATCTCAGCTGCATTCGGGCGGTAGGCGGGGTACACCCTGGACAAGTCGCCACCTCATCGCAGACATTCTGAAAATGTACAAATCATAATGTTGTTGGTTTTTTTTTTACACTTACATGTTGCGGTTGATTTCTGAATAAATTATGTGATAATGTGTTAATCAGTCAACTCATTGGTGTTAATTTTCAATCTATCAAGATAAAAAAATAGTATCAAAATCAAATTACAGGATGTTATTTATGTAGTTTGCTCATGTGCAACTGGTGCACTTTTTTTAATTTTTTTTACATACTCGCATCATCTACAAAGAAATGCTATTGCGACGTCTAGTGGACACATTTAGAACAGCAGTTTCTTTCATTCAAGAATTTTGGCAAATTTTTATACTTGGCAAACTCATCCCGCGGGCCGGATATAACCTGTTCGCGGGCCTAATCCGGGCCACGGGCCGTACGTTTGACACCCCTGATCAGATACATGGGTTACGATAAGATTAACAAACAATACTTTTTAAAACCATGCGATTCGATGCAGATGTTAGCTTTGTATGGTGGAAAAAAAAAAAATCAGGTATCATGTCACAACACTGTCTTTAAATAGACAAATACAAAACAGGTGGTTCCTGTATTAATTATGAGCAAATAGTACAAATATCATCTTCAAGGCATTGCAATGCATAAACTTTACAAAAATGTGTAAACAAAATATTTTTGGAAAAGCTACCAGGTATTTACTGATGTTTGCTCAGGTAGCAACAATAAAATACAGAGAAAAGCAAGCTGTGCATCAAGCGTGGGTGTTACAACACCACAGTAACACAAGTGCGAGAGACATTTAAGTGCCACAAAGTAAACTAAACAGCATCTTTAGTGTAGAACAGGGGTGGGCAATTAATTTTTACCGGGGGCCGCATGAGCAACCTGAGCACTGCTGGAGGGCCACACCGACAATATTTCAATAAAATTTTGCTCAAATTATTTTTGATATACCGTAGGATAAATAATAATAATAATAATAATAATAATAATAATTTCATTTAACCTAACTTTATACAAAAGCAGATTGCATTTGATGGTTTTATTTTTAACACTGTCTTACGCAACACTTCCCGATGTATAACACAATGCAAAAATGTTAATTTCTGTCACTTTATCCTGCATCCTCTTTAAAAGTCCAACATTTTTCCCCGTCAGATTTGGACAACCATCTGTTGTCACACCTGCCAGCTTGTCCCATTTCAGTCCTAACATGTCCAAACACGCATTTACCTATGTGAACAAGTCATTACCTGTGATTGTCTTTTTAATTGACTGCATGGCTGCCAGCTCCTCCGTGATTTGAAAGTCTGCAGTTATCCCACGTAAGAAGATGAGCAGCTGGGCGGTGTTACGTACATCGCAGCTCTCATCCAAAGCCAGCGAAAAACAGTCCAAGTCGGCCGTTCTGTTCTTCAGCTGAAGCTCCAAGTTTCCAGCGATGGTCTCAACCCGCCTCGTTACAGTGCGTTGGGAGAGTGACAGGTTCTCAAATACGCCCCTCTTCTCCGGGCATATCAGCGCAACAGAGTCCAATAAGTACTCCTTAATAAACTCTCCGTCAGAAAAGGCCTTACTTTTTCTGGCGATTTTGTGAGAAATTACAAAACTTGTCCTGACGGCTGCATCTCTGGGGGTGTGACATTTGGCAAAAACTCCTTGTTGAGTTTGCAGTTTTACCATCAACGCATCAGCCTCCCTTGCGCGCGCTTCATCAGACAGATTCCGGTATTTTTCGTCGTGTAGTGGCGATTCAAATTATATTCTTTAAACACAGCAACCTTTGTACCACAAATTAAGCACACGGCTTTACCTTTAATTTCTGTAAAGAAATACTTGGCAGTCCATGTCTTGTTGAAAACACGGCATTCGTCATCAACTTTTCTCTTTTTAGCGTCTCGGGGATAACCGTGCACCTTCACTCACAGGTTACACACGGACATACGCCCATAAATAACACTTTTCAAAATAAAAGCAGCACAGTTGTATTGCACGCACAACATAGATGTTTTTTTAAATTTATTTTGTAATTTGTGATTGCCGCTGTTCACATTCACTCACAATTTCGCACGAGCATACGTCCACACGGAAGTAATACAAATAACGCTTTTCAAAACAAAAGCAGCACCGTTGTATTGCACACTCGACATAGATACTTTTTTAAATGTATTGTGTAATTTATGATTGGCCTCACGCGGGCCGGCCAGGGACGCACAAAGGGGGCCGCCAAATGCCCAGGTCTGGTGTAGAAGCTCAAATCCTTTTCATAGTGCCATTCTGCTGGTTACCGTGCAGCGAGGTCTTCATCTTTAGCACAATGAACAGTGTAGTAGATGCTGTGATTACCTCGCAGAGTTGGGGCTGAAAGTCTTTCAAATCCGTGTTCTTGTCTTGCCAGTTGTTAGCGCTGCGGGCATTAGCATCCTTAACTCCCTCATCGCCGGCCCGAGTGTCTTCATCTCGTTACAACAGGTGGGTGCTCAGATTAGTCGTGCAGCCGCTACTTTATTGTTGTTTTCCAAACGTTACAAATGGCCATATTTTTTTATCCAATTGACCATTCTTTAAGAAAAAAAAAATCTGAAGGTTAACTGCTCTTTAGATGTAATATTCAGGGGTGCGGTCTGCCATGTTGCTCTGTTGCTGTCAGTCGTAAACAAGAATGTTACTTTCACAGAAGTTTTGCAAGATTAGCACGGCCATTTTTATAGCAGAGCTCCAATCAACCGATTCATGACTTTCCAACCGAACATCGACCAATCCATACTAGATATACTGTAGATCGATGCAGAGGCTCACCAAATGATGTTATTCATATCTCTAAAGTTTTTCAATTTTTACCGATTATTTTTACAGCCCTCGTAAATAGTGTTAGTTCTTTTTAAATGGCTCCACAAATGATGCATCAAAATCAATGCATTGAACTTGTCAAAGCCGTGATTACCTCATTCCAAATATTCCACTTTGCGCCTCATTTTTGGAACATATTCTGGGACCGACAGGCAAACGGTGTAACCTTCTGTATTTTATTTACAAAACATGCAAGCTTTGATTACAGTGTTTAGTTGTTAGCATATATTAACTCGATCAAACATGGAGGAAAGGTCCGTGACAAAAGCCACTCAGAATCAACCTTTTCTCACCCCACTTCCGGTTATTTTGTACAGCTAAAGTAAACGAATCATTGACATGAACAGAATGACTGAATAATATACTTCTGTAAACAAAAATGTAGCTTATCATTGCATGCAAATAAATAAACTTCAACATTGGAGATCAATTAGGTAAAATCTTAAATGTTCTGTCTTGAATAAAAACTGTTTTGTATTTAAAAATATAGCATTAAGAGTAGGGATGTCCGATAATGGCTTTTTGCTGATATTCCGATATTGTCCAACTCTTTAATTACCGATACCGATATCAACCGATATATACAGTTGTGGAATTAACACATTATTATGCCTAATTTGGACAACCAGGTATAGTGAAGATAAGGTACTTTAAAAATAAATTAATAAAATAAGATAAATAAATTAAAAACATATTCTTGAATAAAAAAGAAAGTAAAACAATATAAAAACAGTTACATCAAAACTAGTAATTAATGAAAATTAGTCAAATTAACTGTTAAAGGTTAGTACTATTAGTGGACCAGCAGCACGCACAATTATGTGTGCTTACGGACTGTATCCCTTGCAGACTGTATTGATATATATTGATATATAATGTAGGAACCAGAATATTAATAACAGCAAGAAACAACCCTTTTGTGTGAATGAGTGTGAAGGGGGAGGGAGGTTTTTTGGGTTGGTGCACTAATTGTAAGTGTATCTTGTGTTTTTTATGTTGATTTAATAAAAAAATAAAATAAAAAAATAAAAAAACGATTCCGATAATAAAAAAAACGATGCCGATAATTTCCGATATTACATTTTAACGCATTTATCGGCCGATATTATCGGACATCTCTAATTAAGAGGTCTTTGTAGTTTACAAAGTGTAGAAACGCAGGCTTTTTCACTGTTTGGGCAGCACATATTTAGCAACGTGCAGAACGACGGCGATCGTTTTCCACTGTGCTTCTTTTTTTATCAAGCATGATACCTTGTGTACCGTATTTTCCGCACTATAAGGCGCACCGGATTATTAGCCGCACCTTCTATGAATTACATATTTCATAATTTTGTCCACCAATAAGCCGCCCCGGACTATAAGCCGCGCCTACGCTGCGCTAAAGTGAATGTCAAAAAAACGCTGCGCTAAAGTGAATGTCAAAAAAACAGTCAGATAGTTCAGTCAAACTTTAATAATATATTGAAAACCAGCGTTCTAACAACTCTGTCCCAAAATGTACGCAAATGTGCAATCACAAACATAGTAAAATTCAAAATGGTGTAGAGCAATAGTAACATAATGTTGCTCGAACGTTAATGTCACAACACACAAAATAAACATAGCGCTCACCTTCTGAAGTTATTCTTCATTCGTAAATCCTTCGAATTCTTCGTCTTCGGTGTCCGAATTGAAAAGTTGCGCAAGCGTGGTATCCAAAATGGCCGGTTCCGTCTCGTCGAAGTCATCGGGAGTCAGTGTCGCTGTTGTTCTGTGAATCCTGCCTTCCGGAAAGCTCGGACCACAGTTGTGACCGAAATATCTGCCCAGGCATTTACGATCCACTGGCAAATGTCGTCCGGCGCTGTGCTGTCTGCCCGTCTTAGTGAAGGTGTGTTCGCCTTCGGAGCTGTGTGAAAAAAGCCACCCGGCCTCTTCGCGTAAACTTCCCTTAACCACTCGCTCATCTTTTCTTCATCCATCCATCCCTTCGAGTTAGCTTTTATGATGACGCCGGCTGTAAAGGTCTCTTTTGGCAAGGTCTTCCTTTTGAATATCACCATGGGTGGAAGTTAGCATGGCAAGCTAGAACCACAGTGAAGGATGACTTCTCATTCCCTGTGGTGCGAATATTCACCGTACGTGCTCCCGTTCCACAGTGCAGTTCACAGGAATATCAGTTGCTGTGAAATACGGTAGTAATCCGTGTGCGGATGGAGAGATTGCGTCTTTTTATGAACCGGATCGCTTAGTAGGAGCCATTTTGTGGTCTTTACAGATGTAAACAGGAAATGAAACGTACGGTGATATCCGCGCGTTTTTTCTTCTTCTTCCGGGGGCGGGTAGAAGAAGAAGCGCTTCCTGTTCTATGGGGGCGGGTGCTTTCCTTGGCGGTTGCTTGCGTAGAAGAAGAAGCGCTTCCTGTTCTACCGGGAAAAAAGATGGCGGCTGTTTACCGAAGTTGCGAGATCGAAACTTTATGAAAATGAATCGTAATAAAGCGCACCGGGTTATAAGGCGCACTGTCAGCTTTTGAGAACATTTGTGGTTTTTAGGTGCGCCTTATAGTGCGGAAAATACGGTAAATGATTCCACTACAGTAAGCTGCTTTTTAGCAAGAGTTTGTGTTCTTGTTCGCCTTGTAAAGGTTTGCATTTTCCCCACTCAGCTGAATGCTTCGGTTGCAGATGCTGGAATAAGTTTGTTGTGCCGGTGCCTTTTTTAAACAAACTTTGCAGTGTGCCATTTGTTCCACGCCTAATGCCGCAAAACCAAACCACTGACGACACTATTCTTTTTCTTCGGAACAAACTTCTCGCTCATGTTTGCGTTAGCATTAGCCATGTTGTGCTGTGTGTGTATGAGTGAATCCCTCTAAGGAAATTAGGGGGAGAGAGGAAGCTTCAGAAGCTCCTGCAGCAAGAAGAGGAAAACATAGATTTTTTGAAATTTGAATACTGTCTACTACAAAAAACTTGAATTTATCAATAAAATCGATTTATCGCCCACGCCTTCTGCTAACCGTGACTTGTACCGTATTATCGGAGTATAAGTCGCTCCGGAGTATAAGTCGCACCGGCCGAAAATGCATAATAAAGAAGGAAAAAAACATATATAAGTCGCACTGGAGTATAAGTCGCATTTTTTGGGGAAATATATTTGATAAAACCCAACACCAGGAATAGACATTTGAAAGGCAATTTAAAATAAATAAAGAATAGTGAACAACAGGCTGAATAAGTGTACGTTATATGAGGCATAAATAACCAACTGAGAACGTGCCTGGTATGTTAACGTAACATATTATGGTAAGAGTCATTCAAATAACTATAACATATAGAACATGCTATACGTTTACCAAACAATCTGTCACTCCTAATCGCTAAATCCCATGAAATCTTATACGTCTAGTCTCTTACGTGAATGAGCTAAATAATCCATCCATCCATCCATTTTCTACCGCTTATTCCCTTTGGTGTCGCGGGGGCGCTGGAGCCTATCTCAGCTACAATCGGGCGGAAGGCGGGGTACACCCTGGACAAGTCGCCACCTCATCGCAGGGCCAACACAGATAGACAGACAACATTCACACTCACATCCACACACTAGGGCCAATTTAGTGTTGCCAATCAACTTATCCCCAGGTGCATGTCTTTGGAAGTGGGAGGAAGCCGGAGTACCCGGAGGGAACCCACGCAGTCACGGGGAGAACATGCAAACTCCACATAGAAAGATCCCGAGCCCGGGATTGAACACAAGACTACTCAGGACCTTCGTTTTGTGAGGCAGATGCACTAACCCCTCTGCCACCGTGAAGCCCAAGCTAAATAATATTATTTGATATTTTACGGTAATGTGTTAATAATTTCACACATAAGTCGCTCCTGAGTATAAGTCGCACCCCCGGCCTAACTATGAAAAAAACTGCGACTTATAGTCCGAAAAATACAGTAGTTACAGTATCTAAGGCAGGGGTGTCGAACTCATTTTATTTCGGGGGCCACATGGAGAAAAATCTACTCCCAAGTGGGCAGGACTGGTAAAATCACGGCACGATAACTTAAAAATAAAGACAACTTCAGATTGTTTTCTTTGTTTAAAAATAGAACAAGGACATTCTGAAATTGTACAAATCATAATGTTTTTTGTTTTTTTTACACTTACATGTTGCGGTTAATAGTATTCTATCTTTATTTGTCGTTATTTATACTTTCTGAATAAATTATGTGATAATGTTCAATCAACTCATTGGTGTTAATTTTCAATCTATCAAGATGAAAAAATTATATCAAAATCAAATTACAGTATATTATTTATGTAGTTTGATAATTTTCCTCGACTGGTGCATAAACATGTGGTTTATTTTGTACATATGTAGCATCACCTACAAAGATACAAAGAATTGCTATTGCGACATCCAGTGGACACATTTAGAACAGCAGTTTCTTTCATTAAAAAATTTCAGGTACATTTTTTTACTTGGCAAACTCATCCCGCTGTTGGTGGGCCTGATCTGGCCCTCGGGCCATATGTTTGACACCCCTGATCTAAGGCCTTCTTTATTTTCAAGGAATCCAGGAATTGGCCAATAAAAACAGAATCTACCGTGTAAAGTGCAAAGTCAAGGAAAAGTCAAGGAAATTGATATAATCTGACTAAAATGCTGTCATTGTGAGGAGAAGGAACATTTGTCTGGGTAAATAGTGTTTACAGCGTCCGTGCACTTCAAAAACCAGGAAAGCCAGGGGGCTTCAGCCTAGTCAACAGCCCTTCACTCTGCAGGCCAGCTCTCTGCTCTCAGCTCTCTTGTGCAAAAGACTATGAAACTGACTCCAAAATACAGAGCCAAGCAGCTCCCAAATGATTTACATTAGTCAGGTATGGACGTAGTGCGGTGTGAGGGCACACGGAGGAGTTGCCCCCTGCACTTTTTCAAAAGACAGTTTTTGTCCCATGCACATTTTCCATCCATCAGTTTTTTACCACTTGTCCCTCTCATGGTCGCGCCGAGCCTATCCCAGCTGCACTTGGGCGGAAGGCAGGGTACACTCACTTTTTAATGCCCAGAAATAATGTTACGCTATTGAATGGAGACAAGTCAAACATTAGCGCCAGGCGGAAATCAGCCACTCAGGCTGAAGCTTGTTCCTCTTAGACTGTCGACAAGCTCATTGATTTGGCTTCTGGGCCTGCCTTCTTGCCAACGTGACAGTGATTGACCGCACACAGCAGCTGACCTATCAGTGGTCAGATGCAAGATAAAAACGAGTTGGCCTCCAGACGGCAATACAAACAAGTAAGATCGATGAAAAAGAAGAGTCTAATGCTCCACTCAGATGTAGTTATGTTATTGACTGAGGCATGCACCAAGGGAATAAGAATGAACATAGCAACCCAAGTATTTGGGACTTCTGCTACATAATGGCATACTTGTCAGTCTCTTGTTCCAGCAGACATGGTTCGATTCCCAGCCAGGGCATTTACGGTAGACATTAAACTACATTGACATGGAATCTTGAAAAAATATATTTTATTCTGTTTATTTTGTTATTTCGTACAATAAAAAATATTTAACAATATGTTTCCCATTCATATTACTCCAAAACATGTATCGAATCCCTTTAAGCAAGTCAGTTGTGTAACCTAACTTCTGAAATCCAACTCTTATTCCTGGTGTTAGGGGATTGTTTGTTGTTGTTTTTTCAAATTTGATGACTACTTGTCGTCTAAAAGCCGTGTGAAAAACACCATGCTTCTAGTGATAATGCTAGCCAGTTGGCTGTTGTGGACATGCTAACATGTTTACAAGTGTCCTTTATTGTTATTAACTTACAATGACATTCCTTTTGTATTATTTCAGTTTCGTAAATTCCTCCAAACATCACGGTGGAGTTATTGAGTCTGTTTAGCTGATTGGAGACCTAGCTTCCGCAAAGAATAAAGACCGTCCATGACGATTACTTCTGTTTTGTTTGATCAGCCGTTTTACTGACGTGTTCCAGGCACCGTTTGAAAACAATTGAAGTGTGTAAACAAACATTTACAAAATATTTCGTACCGGTATATATCTGCGGCTTGCAGGTAGTATTTGTAAAACAATTTTTTTCTTCTAAAATTTGGTGGGTGCGGCTTAAATACCAGTGCGCTCTATAGCCCGGAAAATTTGGTAATCTCTAGTTTCTTAATTTTTTTTAGTACAAATGTTTAAAACTGGCAGGTTAACAACAAAATAAAAACATTTTACATTAATTGAGATCGAATTGGATTCAAACATTAATTGTGATCATCTTTTTTTGCCATATTGCCCAGGCTTACCTTCGAAGGTGTGTTCTGGCTACTGTTGTATGCTGAGAACTTACTTGTTGTGCTGGGACTTGAGAGTGTTTGAGTAATTCTAAAGAAAGAAGTACTTAATTGCAAAAAAAATAGTCTTGTCAATAGGCTGCGAGCTGTATACCACACTATGTGAACCACTACACTACCAGAAGGTCCCCATGGTCGTTCATGTAAAATGTCAAAATATGACATTCACTGTTGTTTTGAATGAGATTTGAGTTCTCTTAGTGACTCCTGGAGGTGTTGTTAGAACCCACTGAAGTTGGAAGGAGCTTGACTTTCAGGGAGATGCTTCCTACAAAGGGACCCTTTCTCCTTTGGGATGTCCCCCTACTCCTCCACTCCCGTTGTGGTACACCCAGCATACCCAGACTGACCCCATTGTGGGTCTCTTTCCAGATCTTATTTTCTTGCCAGGAACATTGTGTGCAAAAAGGAGAGTGTGCGCTTGAAAAGGATGTTCCTCTTATATGGAAGTGTTTTCTTTTGTGCTACCTGGAAAGCCTTAAGTCTAAAGTTTGTCTTGTCTAAGTCTAAACACAGAGTATGTCTTTGGCCTTTGTGGTTTTCTTCACACTGGTGGCACAAGTTGCGTTTTCTGGCTGAATTTGTGTCTACTTTAGTGACTCAAAACCGAGCAGCTAATTGTTCTTTTCCTTACTAGTTTTTTCACATGACCGTGAAATACATTAATGGTGCTACATATGAGGTGTGGTGTCCATGTTTTTCAACCAATGGCTATGATTGTACTTATGGTATTAGTTTATTCCCAACATGCATACATTTACAATATGATACATCATATTATTACAGTTTATCTTTACATACAGCATGTCCGAAAAGGAGTAGGAAGAATCAGAAAGAAAGAAAAAAATCAGTCTAAGCCTGGGCCCCTGGAGAAGGGGTCAGGGGGTCAGAAGCAGAGTTTCTTTAATCGTGCCCTGTTTCATATCATAGCAATTACTAAAACATTTGTTACTGCTCATTCTGTAACACAACAATGATCCTCTGCTGGCCCCACTATGGACTGGAATCTCACACTATTAACTAGATCCACTCGACGTCCATTGCACCGGTCGCCCCGGGGGGGTCTTCCCACGTCTGCGGTCCCCTCCTAGGTTTCTCATTGTATCCCATTGGGTTGAGTTTTTTCTTGCCCTGATGTGGGATCTGAGCCAAGGATGTTGCTCTTTGAGACACTTGTGATTAAGGGCTATATAAATAAACTTTGATTGATTGATTGATTGAACAATGAATACATAAATACTAAGAGGAATAATATCCACATCAATGATATCATCCATTACATAAGCGATTAAAACCAGTTTGTATCATAGTATGTGTTTATTTAACAACAGTGTTTTTATTATTGTAGCAGCAGACCTACTACTGCCACCTGCTCGTTTGGAGTCTTACTGCCATTCACACAGAGGCAAAACGGTCTTTATTCGTTGGCCTTTTTGCTGAGTTGTCACAAGGGCCAAGGGGTAAACCGCATCTACCTGCGTTTCTTGAAAAAGTTAAACGCGTCGTTGCTGCGTCTTTGCCTGCCGGGACAACAGAGAAAATGAGTGAATTATTCGTGCACTAAAGAGCCACTTTGTCCAACAGACGCCAGAGAAAAAAATGCCTATTCGTTCTTTTTGTGCCAATGAACTCTTGTTGGACCTTTTTCAATGGCAATAGCTCTTGGTAATATAATAACTTCATAAGTGTTTTGATAGTTGAATTATTGCTTGTTGTAACATATGTGCTTTTATTAGTCTAGCCCAGTAGTCCTGTTGGTTTACTTGGACACCATTTTCATGTCTCACATTGAACCAGCAGATGTTTAATACTTTCTATTTGATGTCTTTACTGCTTCATTCCTCTCTGGGTGAGATTTTGTTTTACCCCGTTCGCCGCCAACACACTTTTGTCTTCTCTGTAGTCTCGCTTGGCAGCGCAAATATGCTGTAGCTTCTTTCAAACAGCAGAGACGTGACTCCGCTCTCCGTTTTGTGCACTGATGTTTCTGCTTGTTTGTCAGACTGTATCTTGTAGACATCCTCTCAAAGATAAGCATGGAGAAAGGGAGTGACAGGTCTTCCGCTTATTGTAACTTTCTGAGAGAAACAGAATGTTGCATAATGTCCATTCAACCTCAGCTTGCATGCCAGTCTAGTCCTCTTCTGGTCCATGCAAAAGTCCATAGCAGGATGACATCATTTCACGTACCTTTCAGCAAATGTCTGCCATAAAGTCGCCCCTGGCGCCAGGATCTTTCAGATAACCTCTTTAGCCTGAATCTCGCTTGTGCTTGGTCATTGGATATTGAGCTGGTTAAACGAGGTGTGTCACATATTTCAATGTTCCCCTTCGACGTAACTATCACTTTCTTAGCCTTCTCTGCCACGCCTTCATGCACTACTGGAAGGATCCTTCCGCGACGCCATCGTCACGACCATCTTGAGTTGGGTTGAGTTTGAGTTTATTTGGAACATGCATGCATACAACATGATACATCACAATTTCCAGTTTGGCTATTCAACTTGTTCGAAAAGGAGTAGGAAGAAGCAGAGCTTATTTAAACCTACACCTTTTCCTTTACATAGCAGTTGCTAAAACTTTTGTTCCCTTCCTGTTCTCAGTTTATTCACACTATACTCCATAAGTCAGTGTTTTTCAACCACTAGTGTGCCGTGAGATACAGTCTGTTGTGCCGTGGGAGATTATCTAATTTCACCTATTTGGGTTAAAAATATTTTTTGCAAACCAGTAATTATAGTCTGCAAATTATGTGTTGTTGTTGAGTGGTCGGTGATGTCTAGAGCTCGGCAGAGTAACCGTGTAATACTCTTCCATATCAGTAGGTGGCAGCCGGTAGTTAATTGCTTTGTAGATGTCGGAAACAGGGGGAGGGAGCATGCAGGTAAAAAAATGTGTCTAATGCTTAAACTACAAATAAACAAAAGGTGAGTGCCCCTAAGAAAAGGCTTTGAAGCTTAGGGAAGGCTATGCAAAACAAAACTAAAACTGAACTGGCTACAATGTAAACAAAAACAGAATGCTGGATGACAGCAAAGACTTACTGTGGAGCAAAGACAGCGTCCACAATGTACATGACATGACAATCAACAATGTCCCCACTAAGAAGGATAAAAACAACTGAAATATTCTTGATTGCTAAAACAAAGTAGATGCGGGAAATATCGCTCAAAAGGAAGACATAAAACTGCTACAGGAAAACACCAAAAAAAGAGAAAAAGCCACCAAAATAGGAGCGCAAGACAAGAACTATAACACTACACACAGGAAAACAGCAAAAAACTTAAGATAAGTGACGGCGTGATGTGACAGGTGGTGACAGTACACCTACTTTGAGACAAGAGCTATAGTGATGCATGGTTGGTTATGGTTGAAAGTCATATCCAACAATTGTGACAACGACTTTTTACTGTCAACTGAGTTTCGTTTTTTAATGATTTCTGCTGGTGGTGTGCCTCCGCATTTTTTCAACGCAAAAAATGTGCCTTGGCTGAAAAATTTTTGAAAAACACTGCCATAAGTAATAACAATAAAAATAAATAAATCATATTTTGTGAAGCAAGTTATATTTCATATGGTGAGATGACTAAGATTATCTAGAAAATGAATGGATGGATGAAATAAATTCAGAATGTTTATCGTGGTTCTTCTTCTTTGTACTTTAACACTATACGTTTAAAGAGTTTCTTGAAGTGGATCATATTAGTACATTGTTTGATTTGCTTAATCCATCTTGATGTTGTCCATGTATTTTAAAACGGGTCTCCTTGATGATCCCCTGGAGCTTTGAAAAGATTGGAAAATCCTACGTAACCGAAGCAGTGGGGATGTCAACCTCAGAACTCACGATTTAATATGATTCTGATCCTGGGGATGACTATCCAATTCAAATTTAATTCTGGATTCGACATAATTTTTAATTTTAAAAAATTGCCGCAATATATTATCGGTCTTATAAATTATAAAATAACCTTTTGGCAATTGCAATCGTGGCAGTTGCTAATATAGCAGTTTGAGGAAACACTGTTTATTCAACAACTGCTACTTCTGAACTGTCTAACAGGAAGGGCTTATTTGCATAGAGATGGCCCACTGGGTGTGAGATCTGGGTCCTCGTGTCTGCCGCACAGCTCCCCCCGATTCCCCAGTAGGAAACTTAGAGCAACGCAGCAGGAGGTCGCATGACCTGACCCGTGCTTCGAGTCCATGCAACCAGCGAGGAAGGGCCAGGTGACGAGGTCGAGTCCAGCGTCGCTACATCCGGCTAAGTCAGGGGTTGGCAACCCGCGGCTCTAGAGCCGCATGCGGCTCTTTACCGCTGCCCTAGTGGCTCTCTGGAGCTTTTTAAAAAATGTATGAAAAATAGAAAAAGATGAGGGGAAAAAAAAATATTTTTTGTTTTAATATGGTTTATGTAGGAGGACAAACATGACACTAGCCTCCCTAATTGTTACAAAGCACACTGTTTATATTAAACATGCTTCACTGATTCGAGTATTTGGCGAGCGCCGTTTTGTCCTACTAATTTTGGCGGTCCTTGAACTCACCATAGTTTGTTTACATGAATAACTTTCTCCGACTTTCTAGGACGTGTTTTATGCCACTTCTTTTTCTGTCTCATTTTGTCCACCAAACTTTTAACGTTGTGCATGAAAGGTGAGTTTTGTTGACGTTATTGACTTGTGTGGAGTGCTAATCAGACATTTGGTCACTGCATGACTGCACGCTAATCGATGCTAACATGCTATTTAGGCTAGCTATATGTACATATTGCATCATTGTGCCTCATTTGTAGCTATATTTGAGGTCATTTAGTTTCCTTTAAGTCCTCTTAATTCAATTTATATCTCAAGACACACTATCTGTATGTAATATGGCTTTTAATTTTTTTAATTTTTGCGGCTCCAGACAGATTTGTTTTTGTATTTTTGGTCCAATATGGCTCTTTCAACATTTTGGGTTGCCGACTCCTGGGCTAAGTGGACAAAGAACGAGTGCTAACCACTCTAGCAGCAAGCGGCGTGATGGGCGGGCGCCAGGCGGGTGCTTCCAACGCAGGCGTGGAGGATGTTGAACGCACAGTGACCAATGTAGCAGTTGCTAATGGCAGTTTGAGGAAACACTCTGTCGCTGTTCCAAACATGTCTTTATTCAACAACTGCTACTTCTGAACTGAAGTGCTTAAGGCGCCTCTATTGCGAACCTTACATATTAACAACCACGCCCCCACCCCATGCCTACTGGGTGTGAAATCTCAGTCTTAAAACAGGTTATAGGTTACAAAAGCTCCTCTTGGCTTCTGACGTATACGCTGAGTGAGTAGGCCGGAGATAGCCCATGAAACGTCTTTATAGTTATTGATTCTTAAGAAAAATATACACAAAAATCTATTTTTTGAAAATTAAGAATCTATGTAGAATTAGAATAAATCATCATGATTTGGATGTGAATCAATTTTGTTCAGCACCCTGAGGAATCAAATACTGCAACTGTCGAACAGCTAAGAAAGTTTTTTCTAAAAATGGTTCTGGAAAAAAAGAGCATTGTCTTAAAAACAGGTTATGTGAGCTCTTCCTTTGGCTGCTCACATATGATGTATACACACAGTGAATAAGCTTAACAAATGTTGCCAATTCAGAATCGTAATAAATGAGAATCACGATTTAGTTGTGAATCTTTTACTTTTTTTTTTGTCACCCCTAAGGAACAGAAACTGTTGGATGCTCAGGGCATTGTGAGCAGACATTGTCATGATGAAGCAGCCACGAGTTGTCCTGCCACAACTCTCGCCTCTTCTCACTGAAACTTTTCTTAGACTTAGATTTAGACTTCCTTTTTATTGTCATTCAAATTTTAACTTTACAGCACAGATAAGAACGAAATTTCGTTACATAAGCTCATGGTAGTGCAGGATAAAAAAGCAATAAGGTGCATATATAAATAAATAAATATACATATAAAATAAATAAATATATATAAATATATGAATAGATTACT
This sequence comes from Nerophis lumbriciformis, assembly GCF_033978685.3. Lineage (NCBI taxonomy): Eukaryota > Metazoa > Chordata > Actinopteri > Syngnathiformes > Syngnathidae > Nerophis > Nerophis lumbriciformis. Next base: position 34,522,593 of record NC_084554.2, on the reverse strand, counting down.
GTACAGATAAATAGATTACTGTACAGATAAATATATTGCACTTTTTCACATGCGTCCACGTTTATAGATGTATGTTATATTGTCTTTTTTATTCCAGCGAGTTAATCCATTTTGGGGGGAGTTGAGGGGATGATTTAATTATGATGCGTTCAAGAGTCTTACGGCCTGAGGGAAGAAGCTGTTACAGAACCTGGAGGTTCTGCTTCGGAGGCCGCGGAAACTCTTTCTAGAGTCTAGCTAGGAACTAACGACCTTTGAGACACTTCTCCCCCCCCCAGCGGGTTTCTGTGTAGCGGTCACATTCTCCAAGTCACTTAGACTTACACAAACTTTATTGATCCCCAAGAGAAAGTATTTGATCGCAGTAGTAGAAAATATAAAAATAACACCCTTAAAAGCACTAGAAAAAATGAAATGTAATAAACAATACCAATTATAAAAAAGCAAGTGAATATAATACGAAAACAATAGAATTGGTAAACTTTAGAGTAAAATCAATTAAACATGGTTCGCATTGTTACAAACAGGCAAAGTGACTTGAAGAAAAGCTTTGACTCGCCTGGGTTTAAGTCGTTTGGAACCGCCTGCTGAGTTGCATGCACAGTATGAATCTATACATCCTGACTTAATATTTTTTATAAGGATCTTCCTACATTTGTGTCATTGTCTGTATTCTCACTATTGCATCTCATTCCAGTCCTTTCCTATCGTCGTTTTGTTTTTGTTTTGTGCCATTTACAATACAATCGACAAGGTTCCAGGAAGTTGCTCGATCTCCATTTTTGGAAGGATTTCAAAACAAAGGTCTCGTCTGGCATCATAAATGATGGCCAACGTAGCTTTTAGAAGCATTTTTTTTAATTTACATTTTTTGTCAGGGCCTTAAAATGTCAACACGGAACTAAATAGTTCTATCCAATAACTTCCCCAATAGATCAACTTCACTCGAATGTTTCTTTTCCTGAAAATCCTCCTGAAAACCAGCGTCCTCTGCAGTGAACATTTTTGTTTTGCATTTGTATATACATGGTGTCCAGTCCAGCGTGTAGTTCGCCTATCATCCAAAGTCAGCTGGGATAGGCTCCAGCATTATAGTCAGCCTGAACCAGGATCTAGAAAATCAATGGATGGATAACAAGAGGGACGGCTGTGCTTATTTCAAATCCTTATCTGTCCGTCTCCTTGCCGGACGTGACAAGGATGTCCAACCAGGGCCTGATGAGCATCCAAATGCTCCCAAGTCTACTTGTGATTCAGGACTGGCCCGTGTCCAGACAGGGTGGATCTGCTCTCAGGGTGTAATATTTCACCCTGCTGAGTCGTGCACGGTCGTTAGGCAGCGCACAATCTGCGAAGTACGTTTGTTATGAACCAGGATGCAAACAATGTTGCTTAACGTCACTTGTAGTAAATTAAAAAAAGGATTCGGATGACCTGTGAAATACGAGCAAATTATGCAAATGATATTTACGTGCTGTCGGGTGCCACACAAAAAGCAGCTTAGATTCACAGTGGGCTGAGGCACTGCTACTGTGTCCATAAATCCAGTGAGTCAGCTTCCCTTCCTGGAGCTTGTCCAGGTTTGGACTTTTAACTAAATGACCAGGCAAGCTCTGGCACTTTTCCCCCGGCGGACTCCAGCTCCGTTCCAGGAATAACATGCACTGTGCACCATCAATACACTTCATTTCTCTTCGGTCTTGCCCCCGCATTTACAAGATAATTACTGCATTACGTTTGATGCCATACGTCGCTAATAGGGAGCCGATGCAAATGAGCCCCGGTTTGACCCAGGTCCGACACTGGAAGCCCTGTCCAAGTCCGCTCGCTGTTTGTACATATTAGACTTGCTAATCACATGCTAATGCAGCTCAGAGTGTCAGAGTTGCGAGGCGAGGCGGCTTCAGAATGGTAATCAGCCAACAAAGAGGCTGATTATGGAATAAACCCCCTTTTACCCCACCCACCCACATTTCAGAACTCGCTAGTACAGTTTCTCTCTAAAGTCTTGTTGAAATCAATCCGTCTCACATTGTAGCTTAGGAACAGAATCGTTTATTTTTAATGTGTACTTTTTTTACACCAAATTTAGGTCCAGCACCTCCCATTCTCCTCAAAAATAATAGGGTGAAGGTCTGAGACATACAGTATATGCTTTCTAGATACTTTGCAAGGTAGTACACTTGATGAGGTCAAAGACCAAATTGCTCTTTGAGGGTCACGGTTTTCTCAAAAAAATGTTTTACCTTTATGTCTGAGTAAGAACTCTAATGATTTTTTGTGTATACATACAGTATTTGTCCTACCAGAGCTTGCAATGGTGCGACAACACGTACACATAATATAGTAGGGGTGCTCAAACAAATGTATTCATGTTCGAATCGTGATTCTTATTTAATACACTTCCAAAATATATTCATCATTAAAAAACAACAACCTTAAAAACCCAATTTAGATTAAAATTTAAATACTTTTTTTGGGCCATCTCAATGCAAATATTGTTTGAGAATCTTTTTTAACTGAGAATTGTGTTGAATTTAGAATTGATTCTGAATCGAATTGTCCCCAAAGGAATTGTAATAAAATAGTGCATCGTTGTAAGATTCTCATCCCTATTAAACAGTATGTAAGGCTTTTACATGTAAATGGAACTATTATTCAGGTGCACGGAAAATTATTTCCTTTAATTCAATGTTCTGTTATTTTATCCATCAGTATTACTATGGATATTTCCATCTTTGTCTTAATAAAAATGTGTTCTTTTTTTTCAATTTGTTCTGAAAAAAAAAAGACTTAAAGGAGCTGTTTGCAACATTTACACATACCTAGAGAGTGCCAACTTTCCAAAGTATTTTACAAAGTACAGTGGATCTATGGTTCTTGAACATGGAACGCCGACCGAAACACACCCACGGCTTGCCCTAAATTGTTCTTCTGTGCTGGTTCCAGCATGCTCACTTTTGGACATCATGTCGCCATATAAATGGCAAGCCATGTCTCGAATGACACAATGCTATCGCCGGCTAGCTGCTTCTCATTCAGCAACACTAGAAATAGCTTACCTTAGGGATGTCCCGATCCGATGTTTGGATCGGATCGGCCGCCGATATTTGCAAAAAAATGCGTATCGGCAAGGCATGGGAAAATGCCGATCCAGATCCAGTTAAAAAAAAACCTCTTCTCCGTGTTTTCCAACGCACCTATTTAAATAGTACATTCCACTTTTCTGCTGCTCCCTATAATTTCCGTTCCGCATTTTCCAGCTCACCTTCAACACATCCATCTGTGGATTCTCACGCAGTTGCTTTTAGCTGCTGGCATTACACGACAGGCTCTTCTCACTCTTTTCTGTGTCTGTGCTTCTCACAGACAGCAAGCGCACCTTCTAATACACGTCACATACTGTCACGTCATACGTCACATACGTATACGTCCTCCCCGAGCAGAGAGGTAGCAGCATGGCTAACGTTAGCTGTGATGCTAGCGCAGCCGTGTGACCAACGTTCTCTCTAAGGTGCGCGCTTGTGCAATTGCGCACTGTTTAAACGTCCTCTGCGCATAGTAATTATATGCCACGCACAAAATCAAATAAAAAAATAAGCGCATAACAATTTTCGACACACCGACACGACAGAGAAAACAGTTTTCGTCATCATTGTTCAAATATTGTGACGTCTGTCGAGACGCTTATCTCCATTCGGTGCCACACGTCCACACCATCAAAATGCAGAGGCAAAAATTTCCACATCAACACCGTATGAAAAAATTAGTGATTTTTTTAGTTGTGATTTCCTTCTCTGCATTAAAGTTTAAAAGTAGCATTTTTAATGCAGTATGAAGAAGAATGTTTTAATGTAGACATGCAAGCCATAAAAGAAAATGTTGAAAATCAAGACTACATTTCCTGCAAATGGATGCATTTCTACCCTATATTTTAACTTTAGATTTATTCTCATATCAAACTCTTTTGGCTGTCTTTTTGACACTTACATCCGGCGCCCCCTCCACACCCTGGATTATAAATAATGTAAATAATTCAATGTGATTATCTTGTGTGATGACTGTATTATGATGATGGTATATATCTGTATCATGAATCAATTTAAGTGGACCCCGACTTAAACAAGTTGAAAAACTTATTCAGGTGTTACCATTTAGTGGTCAATTGTACGGAATATGTACTTCACTGTGCAACCTACTAATAAAAGTCTCAATCAATCAATCAAAACACACAGAATCATCATACTGCTGTGATTATATGCATCAAGTGTTCATTCAAGGCTAAGGCAAAATATCGTGTATCGCAATATGGCCTTAAAATATCGCAATATTAAAAAAAGGCCATATCGCCCAGCCCTAGTTTCAATGATGCCATTTCTGTTTGTCATGTATAATTTTGTCTATTTTGTGTTTATCCTTGAATAAACAGGTCATTTTCTTGTTACCAACCATTGTGTATTATTCAAACTCCCCTAATTCAGCTGGCTAGTTGTTATCAAGACTACTAAAACCCTTTTCAACATGATTCTGACAACTAAGTAGACTAAATAATTTTAAACTTTAATACATACTCGGATAGGCCATTATTGGTCAGTATCGGTATCGGTCAGTATCGGTATCGGATCGGAAGTGCAAAAACAATATCGGTATCGGATCGGAAGTGCAAAAACCTGGATCGGGACATCCCTAGCTTACCTACATTGTCTTGCACGTTCTTTCCGTCATTGCGAAGATATTTCACTCCTTCGGAAAAGTCAGCAGCCATTAAAACATCCTTTTTGATAATTGTTGCAATTGTGGACTTGTTTTTGCCATACATGTGAGCCAAAACATCAACAGGAAGTGACGTGTGGGGCCCGCCTCCTCAAAATAGTGTTTTACAGGAAGTGTTGTCATCAAAATGACAGCCCCTGTAGAATATTTGGCGGCAAACAAAATAAAAAAATAAAAAAATTAATGAAATGACCGTACATTGAGGCATATTTGACTGGATCTCAACGTACGTAGGCCGAAAAAAAACGCAAATAGAGGCGTTCGTGAATCGAGGTTCCATTGTATAACCCGCCCTCTTAAGGCTTGTCGTACGTAATGATGTCATTATGTACGTGGCTTTAGGTGTTGGTAGCTAATAATAGCAATTTGGATCGCTAACGTTAGCTATATTAGCCCTAATGTAAGTTATGTCATAATAACTAGATGACTGCAAATTGTTTGTTGCTTCTCTTGGACTGCTTTTGTAAGTGTGCATGCGCTTGTACGTGTTGAGGAGACTTGGTGAGTGACCGCCGTAAACATCAATCATTTTATTCGGGCCGGTAAAAATTGTCATGAAAAACTTTGTAATTGTGAAAAATATAGACAATTGTCAAATGAATGTGTTCTGGTAAACCACTAATAGTAAAATAAGCTAGCTGGTGGTTATATTTTTTGCTTTGAAAATTTCACTGCAGGGAAGTTGCAAACAGCACCTTTTTAAGTAAAACAATACCAATGTGAGTGTGAATGTTGTCTGTCTATCTGTGTTGGCCCTGCGATGAGGTGGCGACTTGTCCAGGGTGTACCCCGCCTTCCGCCCGATTGTAGCTGAGATAGGCTCCAGCGCCCCCCGCGACCCCAAAAGGGAATAAGCGGTAGAAAATGGATGGATGGATGGAATACCAATACCTACCAATAAAAAATATGTACACTACAGGCCAAAAGTTTGACTATTTACCTTGTAGATTGTCACTGAAGGCATCAAAACTATGACACATGTGAAGTGAAAACCATTTCAGGTGACTACCTCTTGAAGCTCATCGAGAGAATGCCAAGAGTGTGCAAAGCAGTAATCAGAGCAAAGGGTGGCTATTGTGAAGAAACTAGAATATATAACATGTTTTTAGTTATTTCACCTTTTTTTGTTAAGTACATAACTTCACATGTGTTCACTCGTAGTTTTAATGCCCTCAGTGACAATCTACAATGTAAATAGTCATCAATATAAAGAAAATGCATTGAATGAAAAGGTGTGTCCAAACTTTTGGCCTGTACTGTACATTCACTAAAATGTTTTACTTTTTTGTTCAGTTTTTTGTAACATCGGTAAAACAAATTGTCATACAAGTTTTTGTTTATTTATAAAAAAAATAACAATTATATAATATAAAAAAAACAGGTATGTATTAAAATTATTCTTAAATATTAATGTTGTCATTAATGTTCAAGTTTTTAAAATCTTATTATAATTTTTGTGGTTTAATTCTGTTTTTCTTTTAATCTGTTGCTTTTCTCTCAGTATTCGTAAGGCTATTGCCTTATCATATCCTCAGATGTCTTCATAAAATGTTTTTTTTTTAATTTGTTCTAATAAAACAACAACCCCAAAACAATTAATTGTATGACTAAAATGAAACAACAATCCTTGTTTACCAAAAATGTAAGTATTGTGTTCTGCTTTTTTGTAACATAGAGTGAAAAAAGGCCTTCATAAATAGCTTTTAAAAAATTACATATATTTCATATTTAATGAAAAAACAGGCAAATATTAATAGTATTATTTTAAGATTATTATTTGTTCTTTTTTTAAATCAGTATTGTAATTAATGTGGTTTAGTTTTGTTACTTCCTAAGATATAAGTTTATTTCTGAATATATTATTAAAAATATAATATAAGATACATGATGGTGTTAATAATTTTATAAAAAACATTTTTTGTCTAATAGTGCTGTCAAATGATAAAAAAAAAAAAAACTGAATAAAAATACTTTTTCATTTTAATTAATCACAGTAAATAACTTGCGTGCATAATTAGAAATGTTAAAATAGACCACAATATTTGAACCCAAATGCAATTTTTTTGTCAGAATTTCATAGAGGATTTTTTTTATGCACGTTATTTATTTGTTCAAAACTTGATAACTGTTTTATCTAAAGTACTGTTTCGATGTATTTTGAAGAGAAATATTTTATTTAGCACAGCAGTTGGAATCTCCTCACTCATCTTTGCACTGACTCAAAGGAGCATGTGGGATCAAAATAAATTGCGCAATTAAACTGTTTATACATGATTTGTCATTAATTGCATGAGTTAAAGCGTTAACTTTGACAGCCCTAATTAATATACTATAGTAAAATGTTCATTTAAAAAACTGAAGAAATGATGAATTCCTCTGTCGCACACCATTTTGTTTTGCCATTTTCCAAAAAAGTGTTGGGAAGCAGCTTCCTTTGTTAGTAGAACCGCTTCTCATCCGTCTCCATTAGCACACTCTGCAGTCACTTAGCATAGGCTTTGAAATACCATCGCTGCAATTATGATGTTTTCTTTCTCGGAGTGGGCCAAAGATTAGGTTTCTCGCGTATCGGGTCGCAGTTTAGCAAAGTGTTGCAGCTGCACGAAAAGCGAGTCAAATGGTCCGTGTTGGGCCAACGTGGACCCAAAACAAGCGTTAACTCTCGCCTCTCCTCCTCCAGGTGTTCCTGCAGCGTCTCAACCAATACGCCGCCACCAAGATGGACAAGAACATCACTGAGGAAACGGTGAAGGTGAGAAGAAATGCATGTTGTGAATGGGCCAGCCAGGAAGCAGCTGTTAATGTCATCTATTTATAAGCCCTTCCAGCTGGGGGACATCATAGAGGATGCGCTCGCCTGGAGGTAAACACCACTGGATATTTACTGCAACAACCCCCAGCTTTTCCAAAATAGACTCACCATTTTATGTTGTGTTTGGGAACACGTCGTCCTCGAGAGGATTTAGGAAGAGGTCGCTACAGTGTCACGCAGTAACTCCAATAGCAAAAAAAAAAAAAAAAAGCGGAAACCACAAATATTGCATGTTGTGTTTCTTATTTGGGCTTCTCTGTTCTTTTTCAACTCATGTTTGGAATAAACCGATCAAAGCAGACATGCTCATTCATAACATTTGGGTGGACCAGACATTCCCTCATGTCAACTTATTGATTCCAGACAACAAAAGCAGCTGAAAAGAACATTTGCACGTTGTTGTTTTTTCAGTTAAAATTGACATCCACTAGCTTTAACTTCTGCTATGTCTAAGAAGCACTTTGTGTTTACTTACACGTTAGCCAGGTTAGCTTGAGCATGCAGAAGGGTGCACATAGAATAGAAACTATAACATTTTAGAGGCAAACTTAAGCTGAAGTAAAAGCTCTCTATTAAAAACATATAATTTCTCCCTATGATAATAAACTACAAATTGAGCCAAAATGGCACGAACTACTTGGTTGGAACCAGTTGTTGATTCCGCCGACATAAAACACAATTTAAAACTACTCCGGATAGCATGATTCTGCTACAATTCGACTCCTACTGGCATGGAAACAGGAGTTCAGAACATTCAGCGAAGGATTCTGTAAACCGATAAAAAAAATTAAAAAAAGTTAATTTATTGTTAATTTATACAGTAGTTTAGGAATTTATCTTCAAATGGCAAATCCTAATTACAAATAAAGTATTGTTAGTGAGTATATTAAATGCTATTATTATTACAATGCAGTGTTACGAAGTCAAAACTACAAACAGAAAGTTGTTTCGCATACTATAATATTTTTTCCGGTTGAAATCCAAGCTGTTTTTTTATTTATCAATTACTTAATCAGTAATTCCAAAGTTGGACCATTTCATGTTTTTCTTCCAATTTTGTGAGAACAGGTCAGGAAACGATCTATTTTCTGCACAGATGGATGAGTTTGGTGTGGAAGAACCCCGAGAAATAGCAAATAAAATGTAGATTCTGACTCACCAATGGACAACAAATGTCCATCAAACACTTAAAATTATTGTTGAGAGAGGAAATTATGAGAGCAATATTTCCTATAATCAGTCCGTCCTAGAATTTGCGATCACGGTCGCACCATCCATCCATCCATCCATTTTCTACCGCTTATTCCCTTCGGGGTCGCGGGGAGCACTGGAGCCTATCTCAGCTACAATCGGACGGAAGGCGGGGTACACCCTGGACAAGTCGCCACCTCATCACAGGGCCAACACAGATACCAATTCATGCAAATTCAACTAATCCCCGATGCGCTCAAAAGCACACACATTTAAAACTTATGGTTGTTTCTTGTGTACGCAAAGCAGGAACAACAATGTGTAACAATATATCAACTCTTTATTGCGCAAAAGCCACAATTGTCCCACGTAGCTCAGAACTACTTCCTCTTCCTGTCTATGGCTACAAGCTTCCTGGGGAGTGTAGTATACTGCAGGTGTTCTTAACTTTTTTAACCTCGGGGCCCAACTTTTCCACTACAGAGGGGCCCAAAGCCAACTCAAATATTAACACTCAATTAGTAATCTCACTCTTGATTTTAATTGTGTTCAATTATTAGATTTAACCTAGTCAATGTTTACGACTTTGTCAAATTATATAAAAATCATGTGTTTTTCATAAAGAGTATTATTTATTTAAAACTTTAGGCTCAGGTCAGACTGATTCGAAAAATAAGTTCGAACTACATATACTGCATAAAAAGGCACCCACAAATAACTGACGAAAAATATGTTAACATACAATTATGTTGTGCTAATATTAATAAATAAACTAAATTAATAATAAATACGTTTCCTAACAAAACTGTCAATAAAATTAAAGTGCAAATGATAATACATCTTCACCATTTTAGTCATAATTTTTGCGCTTAAGAAACTTTAACTCCAGACTTCTTCTGTTTGTTTGAGATTGTCATTACTGCCACAAGTGGTGGAAAAGTGCATTACAACTGAGTACCACTGCGGTCTATAAGGACCACAGCTGAGAAACAGATGTTTTTCGGCGGCCCTCTAGTGGGCTCTCAATGGGCCCCTGCCCTATGGTTAAGAAACACTGGTATACTGTATACATCCTCGTTTACATGTATTTATATTTGTATTTAACCTTTATTTACAGAGGGTTAGGCAATTTAACAACAGATTCTCATGTACAATGCTGACCTAGCAAAGAGGCCGTATTTACATGTTCGATATGTTGATGTGTGATGATCATCGTCTATCATTCACCAACAAAAATTAATGCTATAGATCGCTCTCAACAGTTCACAAATGTTCTTAACGTGGGAGGATACATATGTTGGAACAAAAATTAATGCTTTAGATAAACACTTCAAGTGTAAAACATACATGTTTGCAACTTGTGGTCAACAGAGCAGACAACAAGGAAGCCTTTGGTGGTGTTTCTTACTATAGTTATCATTAACTATTACTATTATTAGTTTGAGTTATTTAAATAGTACAGTCATTTGACAATGAGATCTGAGTATGTGCTTTAACTGCCATCTTGTGTCTACTTTTAAGTCTGTGTGGTATAAAACGAGTAAAACATCCATCCATCCATTTTCTACCGCTTATTCCCTTTGGGGTCGCGGGGGGCGCTGGAGCCTATCTCAGCTACAATCGCAATACAGTATATATTTTCAAATTTTTGTTGAAATCCTGTGCTTTTTTAGGTCAAAGTTACAAGGAACACTAAGACATTGATAACACATTGATAAAATCCCAAGTTGATTCAATGTGATTGAAAAAAAAAGCAACTTTCTGAAAATTAAGGCATTTTTGGCTGCAACAATCGCAAAAAAAAGCCTATGAAATCTCCTATAGTTTTTTTTTCAACACTTTGCATTTGTCATTTTTTTCTGCTCTCTCAGGTGTTGTTCTCCAACATTGAGGACATCCTGGCGGTGCACAGAGACTTCCTGTCCATGGTGGAGGAGCGCCTCCAGCCCGACCCGCACGCTCACCACGAGATCGGACGCTGCTTTTTGCACTTTGTGAGTTAGAAACAACCTTATTTTCTGGCTTCATTTATTTAGTTCTTTGTGCTGCGATATGATATCCACTCATTGAACGCGCAAATGACTTATCACAAGTGATCAAGGCTTGTTTTCTGTTCTGTGTTGATTACTCCCTGCTGTAAAGATTCCCGGAACAAACAATTTGATCCCCTTTGAGTCTGAAGACTCAAAGGGGACTCAAATCAAAAGTTTTGCACTGACCTCTCCCTTCATGTGGAATCCATTAGATGAGGGGTGTCCAAACCTTTTCCAACCACAGCCACATACTGATAAATCAAAGGATGAGGAGGCCTTTTTGATACATGTTTCTATACTTTATAGGCGACAAAGTATATTATTATCATTATGTGTTATTATTCAGTTCAACTTGTCTTTCCCTTTTGGCATTTTTTTTTTTTTGTAAAAATAGTTTACTTGTTTAAGAGTACTTTTAGGAATGTGACCAGTAAAAAATAACAGTGTGCCGCTAAAGGCCTGTGGACCTCAATTTTAGACACCCGCGATCGAGAATGCCTCTTACATCCACAATGTGCTCAGCACTAGGGATTTATATACACCGACCATTATTTGTTGTTACTACCAGGTATTGAGTCGCGTAAAATCAAAGGGTGCCATATTTCAATACCTTTTGTTGCTTGTGATGTCATGTGTGGTTGCAGACTCGGCCGGTTTAAACAATTGACTGGTAAACAAGCACTCAAGCAGCACTTAGAGTAGACTCGGCCAAACTGCCTCTAAGTAATGTTGCAATTTTCCACGCCAGCAGAGCATGTATTCCGGATAGAAACATGTGAATGTAAAGTAAAGCTTGATGCTGATTTACATTAAATTTACCATAGACATGCTACTGATTAGCATTAGCGATGTTACATGGCAATTTCAAAAACTCCAAATTTGGTCATGAAAACTACAACTAAGATGCACTTTACAATCAAACAGCTGGTGTGTAATAGACTTAGACTTAGACTTCCTTAATTGTCATTCAAATTTGAACTTTACAGTACAGATAAGAACAACATTTTGTTGCATTAGTTTGTTGTAGTGCTGGATAAAAGAGCAAAAATGTGCAGATATAAATAGATTTACTGTACAGATAAATATATTGCACTTTTGCAAATGCATCCATGTTTATGGATGTATGTTATATTGTCTTTATATTACAGTGAGTTAATCCGTTTTTGGGGGAGAATTGAGGGGATGATGATGATTACGATGCGTTCAAGAGTCTTATGGCCTGAGGAAAGAAGCTGTTACAGAACCTGGAGTTTACGCTACAGAGCCTGCGGAACTCTTTCCAGAGTCCAGCAGTGAAAACGGTCCTTGATGGGGGTGGGAGGAGTCACTACAATACTTACAGTATAAACACTTTATAGGGTGCAACAGAAGACTAGATTCAGCTTAATGAAATAGACTACTGACTAAGGCAACACACCATAGCCCATACACGTCTTGGAATTGCAACTGCACGCAAATTCACTATATAACACTTGCAAATGAGACTTAGATGTGTAAAAAAACTGGACAGCACAGTCATTATGTTCAATAAAAAAGGGAGATTGTATTGTTCAAGAAATTAACATTTTGTAACTCATGAACACACACAGAAGTACTGACATTTGGTACCGTTTACGAGTCAGCACTGATTCAGTTTATTCAAGAGTATTCAGCCAGTTTATACTTCTACCGCCTGAATCTCAGTTATATGCTATTGCTTACAAATTATATTATTATTACTGCACATTAGCAATATCGTCAGCTTTTTATCTTTTTTTGTAGTCATCTTGTTTAACTGTAAGTTTAGAATGTGCCGCGCGCCAATAAAAACCAAGCTGTAGGCCGCAAATGGCCCCCGGGGTGCATTTTGGACACCCTGCATTATTCCTGCAATCATTCCTAGAAAACAGGATGAAGATGCAGTACTGTTGGGCCAATCACAACAATCCTAGTAGTGTAGCACAATCGCGGAGTACACGACCCTTACTTGCTTCTTTGCCACATTGTAGTGTTAAAGTAGCTCTTTTGTATTGCTGTACCTGCCAAAAGTTTGGAGACTAATGGAAAAGTGTGTTTAAACTCTGGTTAAAAAAAAAAAAAAAACTAACCCTCTGTCGTTTGCAGAGGAGTCGTTTCCAGATTTACGACGAGTACTGCGGCAATCACGAGAAGGCTCAGAGGTTGCTGCTGGAGCTCAACAAGATCCGCAGCGTCCGCACGTGCTTGTTGGTGAGCGAAAACCCTAACTTAAAAACCCTTGTATTACTTACACATGTTCACATGAAAGCAGCCTCCATCCACTCTTAATGAGAAATTAGATGCAACTAAAATAGATTTTTTTTTTTACTAGCGCTGTCACACGATAACAATTTTCATTCGATTAATTGCAATCAATTATGAATTTTTAATCTATATAAATCATGTTTCATTTTGCATAAGCAAAGAGATTAAAAAAAATACATGAATATATATAATATTGATAATGGATTGAGGTGGCGACTTGTCCAGGGTGTACCCTGCCTTCCGCCCGATTGTTAGGCTCCAGCGACCCCGAAGGGAATAAGCGGTAGGAAATAGATGGATGGATGGATGGATTAACGTACATTTTGACAGCCCTCATTTATTTTAACATATATTTACCTTGAAGCTTTGACTTGTCAAAAGGGCAAAACATTTTATTTTAACATTGACAAAAGTCTTTGTAGAACTGGAAAGCCATCATTGATGTCTTTAGTTCAACATGTGGTTTTTCAAAGAGTTTTGATCTTGTTTTTTTTTTTAACTTTGAGCTAAAGTCGACATCAAGTGCTACTAATCCGCTGTGGTTGGATAAAGATGTTTCTAATTTACATGGTGCCGTGACCCTGACCTTTGATCTCTTTTTAGGAAATAATACAGACAAGTGAACTTTGACCGCAGGGCACCGTCCACCAAAACAATTCAACTGAGAAACTAAAAAACTTTTTTGGAGACAATCAGATATTACACTACCGGTAGTTTTAGTTTTTGTTGTAATGCTGACCTTTAACCTCTCTGGAGCACAAAAAACAACGTGTGAGGGTACCGGTATATTGAGAAAAATAATTACTGCCGGGGAAAGCCCTCATAATTGTCTTTTTTTTTAGGTATTTGTTAAAAGATTTTGGACCTCTTAATCGGGCTGTTTGCAACATTTAAGCGTAGAGGGCGCTAACTTTCCACAATGTTGTCAACATTATACCCCGCCCTCTTTCGGCTTTCAGCACATACTGACGACGTAAACTACGCCTGTACACAACACACATCCACACGCATTAGCTATGTGTGTGGTCAGCTAATTTAAACAATTTAGCAAATATTAGCTACTAACGTTAGCTATCATTGAATGTATATTCTATGGTAACAACACCATGACTGGTGGGTTTTAAAAATGTAACTTTAAGCAAGTTGCAAACAGCCTCTTTCACAGTCAACTTGAACTTTCAAATGTGGAAAATTATGATTTTTAAAAGGATGCGTGTGATGTTAAACGGGGCTTTAAAGTGACATTTTTGTGTATTTTGTAGTCCAAAGTGGCATTAAAAGTACTCTGACATAAAAAGCTTGAACATAAACATACCCTTATAGTTAAACAAACAAAGTCACCCACACATGGCGGGCTGGACAGTGTCAAATCCTGTCCCAGTGTGCGTATGAGTGAGCCAGACAGCTGATGTGCGGGGGTTGACTTCCTCTTCCCCTGCCGAGGCTTCCACACGGGGAGCATCATGCATGTTGCTGGAAGAACAAAGATGGCCGCATGCCTGTTCGCTGGCTTTGCACAGATGGGTGTGTGTGTATTTGTGGGGCACAACATCCATCACTTCTTTTTAAGACGTAAAGACTAAAATTAGTATGTAGTTATGGTATAATAAATAAGGCAAAATGGAGTGAGTCCAATACTTGGCTGCAACCACGCTAACTACGCTGGACAGCATTATTCAGAAAAAATACAAAAACCGGCATGGAAACAGGAGTTCAGAACATTTAGAGAGTATTCTGCTAAAATTATGATTAAAAAAAAAAGATACATTTATCGTTAATTTTCCCCATAGTTTGGTACATTTTGATAAATACCCTTTCCTGTTTCAAAAATAAAAAAGGAAAAATATTTGATAATGATAATATTATGTACAAACCCCGTTTCCATATGAGTTGGGAAATTGTGTTAGATGTAAATATAAACAGAATACAATGATTTGCAAATCATTTTCAACCCATATTCAGTTGAATATGCTACAAAGACAACATATTTGATGTTCAAACTGATAAACTTTTTTTTTTTGCAAATAATCATTAACTTTAGAATTTGATGCCAGCAACACGTGACAAAAAAGTTGGGAAAGGTGGCAATAAATACTGATAAAGTTGAGGAATGCTCATCAAACACTTATTTGGAACATCCCACAGGTGAACAGGCAAATTGGGAACAGGTGGGTGCCATGATTGGGTATAAAAGTAGATTCCATGAAATGCTCAGTCATTCACAAACAAGGATGGGGCGAGGGTCACCTCTTTGTCAACAAATGCGTGAGCAAATTGTTGAACAGTTTAAGAAAAACCTTTCTCAACCAGCTATTGCAAGGAATTTAGGGATTTCACCATCTACAGTCCGTAATATCATCAAAGGGTTCAGAGAATCTGGAGAAATCACTGCACGTATGCAGCTAAGCCCGTGATCTTTGATCCCTCAGGCTGTACTGCATCAACAAGCGACATCAGTGTGTAAAGGATATCACCACATGGGCTCAGGAACACTTCAGAAACCCACTGTCAGTAACTACAGTTGGTCGCTACATCTGTAAGTGCAAGTTAAAACTCTCCTATGCAAGGCAAAAACCGTTTATCAACAACACCTAGAAACGCCGTCGGCTTCGCTGGGCCTGAGCTCATCTAAGATGGACTGATACAAAGTGGAAAAGTGTTCTGTGGTCTCATGAGTCCACATTTCAAAATGTTTTTGGAAACTGTGGACGTCGTGTCCTCTGGACCAAAGAGGAAAAGAACCATCCGGATTGTTATAGGCGCAAAGTTAAGCAGTACATCAAGCAAGAATGGGAAAGAATCCCACCTGAGAAGCTTAAAAAATGTGTCTCCTCAGTTCCCAAACGTTTACTGAGTGTTGTTAAAAGGAAAGGCCATGTAACACAGTGGTGAACATGCCCTTTCCCAACAACTTTGGCACGTGTTGCAGCCATGAAATTCTAAGTAAATTATTATTTGCAAAAAAAAAAAAAGTTTATGAGTTTGAACATCAAATATCTTGTCTTTGTAGTGCATTCAATTGAATATGGGTTGAAAAGGATTTGCAAATCATTGTATTCCATTTATATTTACATATAACACAATTTCCTAACTCATAAGGAAACGGGGTTTGTATATGTATATATCTGTATATGTATATATGTATATATATATATATTGCCAAAAATATTTGGCCACCTGCCTTGACTCACATATGAACTTGAAGTGCCATCCCATTCTTAACCCATAGGGTTCAATATGATTTTTTGCAGCTATTACAGCTTCTACTCTTCTGGGAAGGCTGTCCACAAGGTTGCGGAGTCTGTTTATAGGAATGTTCGACCATTCTTCTAAAAGCGCGTTGGTGAGGTCAAACACTGATGGGCTGGCCTGGCTCTCAGTCTCCGTTCTAATTCATCCCAAAGGTGTTCTATCGGGTTCAGGTCAAGACTCTGTGCAGGCCAGTCAAGTTAATCCACACCAGACTCTGTCATCCATGTCTTTATGGACCTTGCTTTGTGCACTGGTGCACAGGCATGTTGGAAGAGGAAGGAGCCTGCTCCAAAATGTTCCCACAAGGAGCATTCAACGTTCCTTTCACTGGAACTAAAAGGCCAAGCCCAACTCTTAAAAAACAACCCCACACCATAATTCCTCCTCCACCAAATTTCAAACTCGGCACAATGCAGTCCGAAATGTAGCGTTCTCCTGGCAACCTCCAAACCCAGACTCGTTCATTAGATTGCCAGATGGAAAAGCATGATTCATTACTCCAGAGAAGGCGTCTCCACTGCTGTAGAGTCCAGTGGCGACGTGCTTTACACCATTCTTTCACAAATGTTTGTAGAAACAGTCTCCATGCCTAAGTGCTTGATTTTATACAACTGTGGCCAAGTGATTAGGACACCTGATTCTGATAATTTGGATGGGTGGCCAAATACTTTTGGCAACAGAGAGTGTGTGTGTGTGTGTGTGTGTGTGTGTGTGTGTGTGTGTGTGTGTGTGTGTGTGTGTGTGTGTGTGTGTGTGTGTGTGTGTGTGTGTGTGTGTGTGTGTGTGTGTGTGTGTGTGTGTGTGTGTGTGTGTGTATGTATATGTGTATATATATATATATACATGCATACATACATACATACATACATACAAAACCAGTGAAGTTGGCACGTTGTGTAAATAAAAACAGATTACAACGATTTGCAAATCCTTTTTTAACTTATATTCAATTGAATAAACTGCAAAGACAAGATATTTAATGTTCGAACTGAGAAACGTAATTTTTTTTTGCAAATAATCATTAACTTAGAATTTAATAGCAGCAACACATTGCAAAAAAGTTGGCACAGGGGCATTTTTACCACTGTGTTACATGGGTTTTTCCTTTTTAACAACACTCAGTAAACGTTTGGGAACTGAGACCAAATTTTGAAGCTTTTCAGGTGGAATTCTTTCCCATTCTTGCTTGATGTACAGCTTAAGTTGTTCAATAGTCCAGGGTCTCCGTGGTGGTATTTTACGCTTTATAATGTGCCACACATTTTCAGTGGGTGACAGGTCTGGACTACAGGCAGGCCAGTCTAGTACCTGCACTCTTTTACTACAAAGCCACGCTGTTGTAACACGTGCAATGTGACTTGGCATTGTCTTGCTGAAATAAGCAGCGGCGTCCATGAAAAAGATGTTGCTTGGATGGCAACATACAGTATGTTGCTCCAAAACCTGTATGTACCTTTCAGCATTAATGGTGCCTTCACAAATGTGTAAGTTACCCATGATTTGGGCACTAATACACCCCCATACCATCACAGATGCTGGCTTTTGAACTTTGCGACTATAACAGTCCGGAGGGTTCTTTTCCTCTTTGGTCTGGAGGACACAACATCCACAGTTTCCAAAAACAATTTAAAATGTGCACTCGTCAGACCACAGAACACTTTTCCACTTTACACCAGTCCATCTTAGATGAGCTCGGGCCCAGTGAAGCTTGCTGCGTTTCTGGCTGTTGTTGATAAATGACTTTCACTTTGCATTGTAGAGTTTTAACTTGCACTTACAGATGTAGCGACGAACTGTAGGTACTGACAGTGGTTTTCTGAAGTGTTCCTGAGACCATGTGGTGATATCCTTTACACACTGATGTCGCCTGAGGGATCGAAGGTCACGGGCATTGCCGCTTACTTGCAGTGATTTCTCCAGATTTTCTGAACCTTTTGATGATATTATGGACGGTAGAAGGGACAAGTGGTAGGAAATGGATGGATGGTGAAATCCCTAAATTCCTTGCAATAGCTCATTGAGAAATGTTGTTCTTAAACTGTTTAACAATTTGCTCACACTTTTGTTGACAAAGTGGTGACTCTCAACCCATACTTGTTTGTGAATGACTGAGCATTTCATGGAACCTGCTTTTATACCCAATCAGGGCACCCACCTGTTCGCAATTAACCTGTTCACCTGTGGGATGTTCCAAATAAGTGTTTGATGAGCATTCCTCAACTTTCTCAGTCGTTTTTGCCACTTGTGCCAGCTTTTTTGAAACATGTTGCAGGCATCAAATTCCAATTAAGCTAATATTTGCAAAAAATAACAAAGTTTACCAGTTCAAACCTTAAGTATCTTGTCTTTGCAGTGTATTCAATTGAATATAGGTTGAAAATAATTTGCAAATCATTGTATTCTGTTTTTATTTATGATTTACACACCATGCCAACTTCACTGGTTTTGGGTGTATTTTGTCACTGAAGGCATTAAAACTATGAATGAACACATGTGGAGTTATGTGCAAAAAAGGTGAAATAACTGAAAACATGTTTTATATTCTAGTTTCCCTTTGCTCTGATTACTGCGTTGCACACTCTTGGCATTCTCTCGATGAGCTTCAAGAGGTAGTCACCTGAAATGGTTTTCACTTCACAGGTGTCATAGTTTTTGATGCCTTTAGTGACTATCTACAATGTAAATATACGTGAAAATAAAGTAAACACATTGAAATGAGAAGGTGTGTCCAAACCTTTGGCCAGTACTGTGTATATATATTTTATTTATTTATTATTATTATTATTTTAAGTAATCAATTCATCCATCAAGGGTTAAGCTACACCCGTGTTTAGCTGTTTTTCTTGAGTGGACAAGGGAGTTAAATTGCATTTTTGATAGTAAAATTAGCTGAGCCCTGGGCTAAACCCTTTACTTGTTGACCACTGAAATGTAAATTCTCAACTGTGTTGGAGCACGTGTGTTCCAGCGAGTGCACAGAGCAATGTCTACAAAGCATGCTTGGGGGAGTTTGATGTGGAAGAACCCCGACAAACATCAACTACAATGCAGATTTTGAAAAATAGTGGAAACTGTTAAGGCGATTGATTCCATGTTTCCTCGACTGGTCAGGTGTCCCAATACTTTTGACTGTCTCTGCTTTAGAACTGCATGTTGCTGGGAGGTAGAAAAAACACAGAGGTGCCACTGGAGGGTTACCTGGTGGCTCCCATTCAGAGGATCTGCAAGTACCCGCTGCTGCTACGAGTGAGTACACTGTACCTCCTGACTTCTAACCCTACGTTACGCAGACGCCACCTGCTCCTTCTGGATTGTTCCATCCACCTCCTCAGCCCAGCCAGGACAGCCTTTCATTCATACCTACTCTCCTTGGTTGTTAGTCAGAAGAAGAAAAAAAATTCCATTTCCCCCTCCACCAGCGATACTTAACCCGCGTTCAAAGCCTCATTTGAAGTAAAGGCCATACGCTCGTCTCTCTATATTTCATTCATCCTCGTCTATTAACTCAGACAGACGTTGTCCAAACAGCCATCACGATGGACGCACAGATGGAAGAATAATAAAGTGAGTAATTTGACTCCCGCTCATATTGAAGACTCACAGCTGCTCCCTGCTGTAAAAGGTGTCAGATTGACTTCCTGGACCATGTAAATCACTCCTACAGGAGATGACCCGCTACATTAACATGTACAGTGTTACCTACCTGTTTCTTCCCACAAAAACCCACATTTACAAAAACAATCCAATTACGCCGTTCCAGACACCCAAAAATATCGACATTTTATAGAGATTATTAATAGTTTGACATGCAGAAAACAATGCGAAATGCATATTTAGTTTATTACACACAATGTTTGGCCGTGCGATAACTACTGTGGTGTACAAAAAGTAGGGCAAAATCTTGGTGAGAATTTTATGAAAAGTGTGGCGTACAAAAAGGCGAGGCACAGCACAACTGTATATGTTTAGATAGTAGGGGTAAGCAGCAACATTTTACCGTAATTCCCGGACTATAGCGCACTCCTACTGTAGATATAACCCACACCCACTAAATTTTTGGACTATTTTAATTTAGTTTAAAAGTCTATAAGCCGCAGGTGCACACCTTGAAACATGAAATATATATGTTAATTCCCAATTGTAACAGACTGTAGAAATGTCATTTAGCGTGGCTTTTGTCCTTCTCCTTGTCCTGCGAACTGAAACCAATGAAGTCGCCCGTTATTTGTGGTGGATTTCCGTACCTTGCTGCGGCTATTTCCTTTTTTCTATGGCCGGGTCGATTGTCTTCTGCTTTGGGGCTGCGTTTTGTGCATTTCGGCGCGTCTTTTCCGTGTTGAGGGTGAGTCCATAACGCTTTAAATGATTGTACAGTGCATTTTTATTAATGTGAACAATTTCCTTGGCCCATTCGGAAATTTCATTGGTCTGATTTTACTAGGCTACATTTATAGGCAGCATGTGAAGTTATCAACCCGAAAAGATCCATAAATTAGCCGCAGCATTGTTCAAAGTGTGGGGGAAAAAGTAGCAAGTTATAGTCTGGAAATTACGGTAAAAGTCATATTAAATGTTTTATAGTCGTAATTTGTGTATATGTACACTAGGGGCCTTCAATGTTTCGATCAGATAACATAGAATATATTGGTCTGCATTGATGCAAAATGTCTGAAAGTGGCCCCTTGCATTCTTCAGTATCATGTTTTGTGGGCTCCCTACTTAACATCAAAGTTTTCTGTTAGGGAGGCATATTTTTCATGCATCCCGGTGATCTTGAATGAAACTAAGCCGGACACTAGCTACAATCCCGGCGTGAACACAAAAATGACAGCACACAAGGCAGCTACTACTTCTACAGGATATTATAATTAACCACTACACATATCACTTATGCAACTTTTTACACAACAAAACATGCTCGGAAGCACTTGCAGCAATGCACCTTTTTGCAAATTAAGCAGACTGTGACAACGGCCCTTTTATCTGGATTTACACCAATTTATTAGTTCTTACTTCCACAACACAAACAGGTATTTTTCGGACTATAAGTCGCAGTTTTTTTCATAGTTTGGCCGGGGGTGCGACTTATACTCAGGAGCGACTTATGTGTGAAATTATTAACACATTACCGTAAAATATCAAATAATATTATTTAGCTCATTCACGTAAGAGACTAGACGTATAAGATTCCATGGGATTTAGCGATTAGGAGTGACAGATAGTTTGGTAAA
Organism: Nerophis lumbriciformis; assembly: GCF_033978685.3. NCBI lineage: Eukaryota > Metazoa > Chordata > Actinopteri > Syngnathiformes > Syngnathidae > Nerophis > Nerophis lumbriciformis. The sequence continues at coordinate 34,501,039 of NC_084554.2, read as the reverse complement.
CGTATAGCATGTTCTATATGTTATAGTTATTTGAATGACTCTTACCATAATATGTTACGTTAACATACCAGCCACGTTCTCAGTTGGTTATTTATGCCTCATATAACGTACACTTATTCAGCCTGTTGTTCACTATTCTTTATTTATTTTAAATTGCCTTTCAAATGTCCATTCTTGGTGTTGGGTTTTATCAAATAAATTTCCCCAAAAAATGCGACTTATACTCCAGTGCGACTTATACATGTTTTTACCCTTCTTTATTATGCATTTTTGGCCGGTGCGACTTATACACCGGAGCGACTTATACTCCGAAAAATACGGTAGTTTTCACGCTAAAACAAGGTCCTATTTGTTGTTTTTAATGATGCTGAAAGTTGTGCAAACTCAGCCTTGTTTTGTGTTCTCATGCAAACATTTTTGTGTCTAATATTTGTGTGTGTCCAGGAGCTGCTGAAGAGGACCCCTAAGAAGCACAATGACCACGCCCTGATGCAGGAGTCCCTGCAGGTGATGAAGGCCGTGTGCTCCAGCATCAACGAAGCGAAAAGACAAATGGAAAAGTTGGAGGTCTTGGAAGAATGGCAGTCCCACATCGAGGGCTGGGAGGTGAGTTTTTACTTCTTCTTTTTTAAATTTGCAGTTGATCCCCGCCAAAGCTGAACACCATGACTTATTTAAAGCCACTTAGCCTTCTGCCACCGAATGAGCAACAAGTGGTGATGGTGCAGCCTTCGAGGCGTTCTTGTTCTCTGTCGGGAACAATGACTCCTGGGTGAGACTGCGGTTTGAATCAGTCACGCTTTTTACGGCGACTGATCCAATCAGCATCAGGTGGGCGCCGCCGCTTCTTCTTCTTATGCCTCAAGATTAGCTTTCTTCCTCTAATAAGGTCAGTGAGCCAATGGTGGAGGCTCACGTTGTCATTGACTTGTTCATATAAATATGATCTACAGTATATTATCTGCTATAAGGTAAGCCCATTACATAAGTGCTTGTTTCAGACTAAAATCAGTAGAAGGTACATATATAAAAGCACAGGCAGAATTCAAAGCAACCTGTCATTAAACTGGGGCTTTTATTAGGTTGACTCTTCTCTTTTAAATTTTAAGTAAATGCTGCAAGAAGTTTTGTTCAGGATGAAAAAATATATATATATATAATAAAAATCTGATCAAAATCCAGAACTGTAAAAAACATCTACTTTAATTCATTATGAATACATGAAATGACTAATGAAAATGTGTATAAATAAATTATATGTACATAAATTATATTTACATAAATATTTGTTAATTAATATAAATAAATAACATAATACAAAACAATTACTAAAAAGAGGGTAGTACACATGGTCTTCTGTAGCACAATTTTAATTTGGGTTTTGAATAGGGGGAAAAAGCAAACCAAAACATTTTTTATTGTACACATTTGTATGTCTAAATATTGACATACATTTATGATTATACACTACATATGTTGTAAAAAAAAGTTAAACGAAAAATGTTACATATTTATATGTATACATATTCTATATTAATTATTGTAAATTATATATATATACCTGTATATGCATGACAAGGAAACAATAATTGAATACATGTTTTAAATAAATTGTATACATGCGTGTGTGTGCGTCTGTGTGTGCGTCTATGACTAAAATAAAAAAATTAAAAAACTTAGATAAAAGTACTAAAATAATAATGAAAGGAAAATATACAAAAAACTAAAACTTTATATATAATTAATGGGTCTTGAGTTGGTAAAAAATAAATACAAGAAAAACTTCCATTGTAGTCTCCATTAGTGCACATGAGGCAACCTGATTGTGCATGTGTCTGGGTACCATATGTATATGTACTGTAGCTTGTTTTAATACACCAAGAGTAAACATAAACAGTCCTCTGTCTGGGATGAATAAAGGCTTCTTATACTCCGAAATAGCTTCGTGTTCTATCTATTAATATGGCATAGGAGCTAAGAATAGCCATGTTTGGAGTGTAATGCGATGAGAATGGGGCCCAGTGTTGGGTGTGGTGACATTGCTTACCCTCAGTACTTTTTATTAATTGTAAACATGAGGTCATTGCAGGGGGGGAGCGACTCTGTGGGTTCAGCCTCCGCAGCTCTAAATGATTTGGAACGGAGAAAAGAAGGAAAACTAGACTCGGGGGACGCTGGGATGGACTGTTTTTCCCGTTTCCGCTCAAGTATTTGCTTGTTAGGACTGCCTTGCCTCCTTTCACCTCGCGTGGGAGAGACGGGGCGATGGCCGCCGTGGTCAGCGTTCGTCACGGTGGTAATTTTCAGTAGTGCGTTTCGCCTCACATTCCCTTCCTAATGAATATTCTTTAAAAATACTAACTACACTTGACTTTTCAGAGTTGCTTGACTTGGCCACCAAAAACCTTTATATTATATATTGTCATAAATTACACAAACATCTCTGTCATTCCCAATTCGTCATCCTTCTGCATGGTGTTATTTCTGGCCTTTAGCAACCAGAGTGTTGACTTGAAAATGAAACTAAATGAAGATTTAAATGTGTGCTTTCATTTTGTAATGGAAGGAATGAAGGTGACGTCTCAATAACTAAACAGCTGTTTGAACACTTTTCTTAAAAACACTTTGAAAGTCAAATGTTCGACTTTTTCCATAAATAATAAAAATGTTTATATTTATAATCAATATACATTAGCATAATATATATAATAAAACAAATATTTATTGTAAAACCATAAAACATATTTTTACAAAGTATTTTGTAAAATATTTCTAATGATATACTGTATCAGCATGGAATTTTTTGTTTGCTGTTATTTTACTTTTTATGTTTACTTTTATTTATGTTTCTAATGATATAGTAGGAGAAAGTTTTTAATTGAATATGTATGTTTATCAATATCAAAAAAGTAAAAATTAAATATTACATTTGCAGTACAAATAATCTAGCAGTATATATATTTTTGTATTGTTATTTTTGATTTTATTTAATATGTCTTGTCCAGCCACTCAAACTGATCATATTGTTGATGTAGATACCCATATCTGCTAGGAAAAATAAGTGTTGGATATTTCTCTTGTTGACTTTATTAAATGTTTGGGTAGAATTTTACTAAACAAAACCAAATTTCTTTTAAGTAATGTAAACATTTATCAGAGCTGTTATCTATTTTATGGAGGAATATAGTTAATCATAGAACTGGCACCCAATGTTAATAAAAAAAAAAGTTGTTTTTGAATTGAGAATCAATTCTGAATCAAATTGTTACCCCCAAGAATCAATTCGAATGGAATTGTGTGATACCCAAAGAATCAACTATTGTGTAATAGTGTATATGAGTATAATATATATTTCTTTATTTAATTCATATTTTATTTATACTTTTTCAATTATAAACCGTTTTAAATACATTTTTCTCTTTACAAACTTTTATTTAAAAAAAAAAAAAGCTATCATACATCAGAAAAGTTAATTTTTGTATTATATTTGCATTATAAATAATCTTGCAGTATGATTATTTTATTGACAGTAAATATTTATTTTGTATTCAATTACTTAAAAAAAACTTTTTTACTTGAGTAACTAGTTCAGATTTTTTACTATCTACTTTTTCTCATGATTTTTAGGACTTTTATTCTTGTAATAATCTTTAAAAATCTATACTTTATTTTTATAATGATATATCTGTGTGTGTATATTACACACACACACACACACACTTATTTATATATATATATATATATATATATATATATATATATATATATATATATATATATATATATATATATATATATATATATATATATATATATATATGTCTTAATAAGGTTATCCAAAAAATAGTGCTTGATACCGTAGTAGAGCGCAATATATGTATGTGTGGGAAAAAAATCACAAGACTATTTCATCTCTACAGGCCTGTTTCATGAGGGGGGGTACCCTCAATCATCAGGAGATTTTAATGGGAGCATTCGCATACCATGGTTTATATAGGGCACAGAGTGGCTGGGTACAGGCTGGCCTAGGGGCGTGGTGATTGGCTCATGTGTTACCTAGGAGGTGTTTCCGTCTATGGCGGCATGTTGTTACAATTTCGCTGCGCTTGTTGAGGGATGACAGGTCTGGACGGTAAATAATAAACAGTTTCTCTTTCAAGCATAGGTTGCATCTTTTATTACCACTATTGTAAGGTGTGCTGGATGCAAGAATTTGCCATGTTATTGAATATTCAACATTATTGTCTTTGAGGTCCCAAATGTGTTTGCTGAGTTCTGTGGTATTTCGCAGGTTTTTGTTCCTGAAAGAAGCCTTGTGATTGTTCCATCTGGTTTTGAATTCTCCCTCGGTTAATCCTACATATGTGTCGGATGTGTTAATGTCCTTGCGTATTACCTTAGATTGGTAGACAACTGATGTTTGTAAGCACCCCCCGTTGAGAGGGCAATCAGGTTTCTTTCGACAGTTACATCCTTTGTTGGTTTTGGAGTCGCTCTGTCTGGGGGTCGACGGCTCATTTGCAATTGTTTTGTTGTGGTTTGAGATGATTTGTCGTATATTGTTCATGCAGCTGTAGCTCAATTTAATGTTGTTCTTGTTGAATACTTTTCTTAGGGTGTTGTCTTTGGGAAAGTGTTTGTCAATCAGATTGAGGAATTTGTGTCCAATGTTCGTTGAGACGTTTTTGCTGTATGGGGGGTTGTACCAGATGATGTCGTTTCGTTTTCTGTTCTTTTTTGGCTGGTTTCCTGGCGTGGGTTCATAGGTGAGGGTGAAATTGTATCCGCTTTCATCAAGGGCTTTTTGGTACGGGGGGGTTGCTTGGTCAAATTCAGCTTTGCTAGATGACAGCATCGATAGCCTTTTATTTGTTGTTATTTCTCAGGTTGAAAGTGACGTCAAGGAAGTTGACGGTTTGCTTGTTGGCTTCAATCGTGATCCGTAGGCCGTTCTCTTTGAAAATTTGGCATATGCGCTTCTTGGTATTCTCGCTGCTCCTTGGCGAGGCGCGACACACTGCCAGTCCGTCATCACGGTAAATACCAAGGTTCAGATTGAGGCTAGCGAGCTGGGAGAGGAGGAAACTCCCAACGAGTTCACACGTTTCTGCTCTGTCAAAACTTCCCATAGTGACGTCAAATGTTGCATTGTTCTTTTTTTGCCATGGTGTACTGTTGTGGATGAGAATGGAGTTTTTTGCGTGGATGATGATGTTTCTTTCGTTGCCTGTGATTGAGTCGTAGTCTGAGGCGAAGTCTATTGCTTGAGTCAGTAGGTCTTGCGTGATGGAAGGGTAAAATTCCTCGATATCAAAGGAGATAAAGTTGTGCTGTTGTTTGTCTTGGATGTTGTTGAACCATTTGATTACTGCTGCTGTATTTCTCCATTGGTTGAGTGGTGTTTTGTCCTTGATTTTTGTGTTGACTCTGTCCAGGATTATTTTGCTGATTTTTCCTATTTCAGATTTAGTTGGGTTTATTAGTCGGCATGTTGGGTTATTTGCGAAGTTGGGTTTGTGGTCCTTCAATGTGATGAAGGCTTCCTTGTTGGCTGTGGCGTCCACCCTGTCCTCAATGTCCAGTTCAGCCGAGATCCTTTTATTTTCCAGGTGGATGTTCTGTAAGGTGTTGGGTTGCGCTTTTTTGTATGATTTGGTGATGCTTCTGTCCAGTAAGGTGTGGTGTTCTGGTATGTCCATTCTGTAGAAGTTTGTGGTTTTATCGGCAGCTATGATGAGGTTGTTTACTTTCTTGATGCGCTCCTTGTCATTTTTCAGCTTGGTGAGGAGTGGGTTGCGGATTGGCTTGAATTTGACTGATTGTATCATTTTGAGCATGTCGTTCTCAAAATCCTTTAGTTCCTCACGGCCTACGGATCACGATTGAAGCCAACAAGCAAACCGTCAACTTCCTTGACGTCACTTTCAACCTGAGAAATAACAGCTACCAACCATTCACGAAACCCAACACAACACTCCAATACATGCACCATGACAGCAACCACCCACCCACCACCACGAAAAGAATACCTACCGGAATCAATAAAAGGCTATCGATGCTGTCATCTAGCAAAGCTGAATTTGACCAAGCAACCCCCCCGTACCAAAAAGCCCTTGATGAAAGCGGATACAATTTCACCCTCACCTATGAACCCACGCCAGGAAACCAGCCAAAAAAGAACAGAAAACGAAACGACATCATCTGGTACAACCCCCCATACAGCAAAAACGTCTCAACGAACATTGGACACAAATTCCTCAATCTGATTGACAAACACTTTCCCAAAGACAACACCCTAAGAAAAGTATTCAACAAGAACAACATTAAATTGAGCTACAGCTGCATGAACAATATACGACAAATCATCTCAAACCACAACAAAACAATTGCAAATGAGCCGTCGACCCCCAGACAGAGCGACTGCTAGATGACAGCATCGATAGCCTTTTATTGATTCCGGTAGGTATTCTTTTCGTGGTGGTGGGTGGGTGGTTGCTGTCATGGTGCACGTATTGGAGTGTTGTGTTGGGTTTCGTGAATGGTTGGTAGCTGTTATTTCTCAGGTTGAAAGTGACGTCAAGGAAGTTGACGGTTTGCTTGTTGGCTTCAATCGTGATCCGTAGGCCGTGAGGAACTAAAGGATTTTGAGAACGACATGCTCAAAATGATACAATCAGTCAAATTCAAGCCAATCCGCAACCCACTCCTCACCAAGCTGAAAAATGACAAGGAGCGCATCAAGAAAGTAAACAACCTCATCATAGCTGCCGATAAAACCACAAACTTCTACAGAATGGACATACCAGAACACCACACCTTACTGGACAGAAGCATCACCAAATCATACAAAAAAGCGCAACCCAACACCTTACAGAACATCCACCTGGAAAATAAAAGGATCTCGGCTGAACTGGACATTGAGGACAGGGTGGACGCCACAGCCAACAAGGAAGCCTTCATCACATTGAAGGACCACAAACCCAACTTCGCAAATAACCCAACATGCCGACTAATAAACCCAACTAAATCTGAAATAGGAAAAATCAGCAAAATAATCCTGGACAGAGTCAACACAAAAATCAAGGACAAAACACCACTCAACCAATGGAGAAATACAGCAGCAGTAATCAAATGGTTCAACAACATCCAAGACAAACAACAGCACAACTTTATCTCCTTTGATATCGAGGAATTTTACCCTTCCATCACGCAAGACCTACTGACTCAAGCACTACACTTCGCCTCAGACTACGACTCAATCACAGGCAACGAAAGAAACATCATCATCCACGCAAAAAACTCCATTCTCATCCACAACAGTACACCATGGCAAAAAAAGAACAATGCAACATTTGACGTCACTATGGGAAGTTTTGACGGAGCAGAAACGTGTGAACTCGTTGGGAGTTTCCTCCTCTCCCAGCTCGCTAGCCTCAATCTGAACCTTGGTATTTACCGTGATGACGGACTGGCAGTGTGTCGCGCCTCGCCAAGGAGCAGCGAGAATACCAAGAAGCGCATATGCCAAATTTTCAAAGAGAACGGCCTACGGATCACGATTGAAGCCAACAAGCAAACCGTCAACTTCCTTGACGTCACTTTCAACCTGAGAAATAACAGCTACCAACCATTCACGAAACCCAACACAACACTCCAATACGTGCACCATGACAGCAACCACCCACCCACCACCACGAAAAGAATACCTACCGGAATCAATAAAAGGCTATCGATGCTGTCATCTAGCAAAGCTGAATTTGACCAAGCAACCCCCCCGTACCAAAAAGCCCTTGATGAAAGCGGATACAATTTCACCCTCACCTATGAACCCACGCCAGGAAACCAGCCAAAAAAGAACAGAAAACGAAACGACATCATCTGGTACAACCCCCCATACAGCAAAAACGTCTCAACGAACATTGGACACAAATTCCTCAATCTGATTGACAAACACTTTCCCAAAGACAACACCCTAAGAAAAGTATTCAACAAGAACAACATTAAATTGAGCTACAGCTGCATGAACAATATACGACAAATCATCTCAAACCACAACAAAACAATTGCAAATGAGCCGTCGACCCCCAGACAGAGCGACTCCAAAACCAACAAAGGATGTAACTGTCGAAAGAAACCTGATTGCCCTCTCAACGGGGGGTGCTTACAAACATTAGTTGTCTACCAATCTAAGGTAATACGCAAGGACATTAACACATCCGACACATATGTAGGATTAACCGAGGGAGAATTCAAAACCAGATGGAACAATCACAAGGCTTCTTTCAGGAACAAAAACCTGCAAAATACCACAGAACTCAGCAAACACATTTGGGACCTCAAAGACAATAATGTTGAATATTCAATAACATGGCAAATTCTTGCATCCAGCACACCTTACAATAGTGGTAATAAAAGATGCAACCTATGCTTGAAAGAGAAACTGTTTATTATTTACCGTCCAGACCTGTCATCCCTCAACAAGCGCAGCGAAATTGTAACAACATGCCGCCATAGACGGAAACACCTCCTAGGTAACACATGCGCCAATCACCACGCCCCTAGGCCAGCCTGTACCCACCCACTCTGTGCCCTATATAAACCATGGTATGCGAATGCTCCCATTAAAATCTCCTGAGGATTGAGGGTACCCCCCCTCATGAAACAGGCCTGTAGAGATGAAATAGTCTTGTGATTTTTTTCCCACACATACATATATATATATATATATATATATATATATATATATATATATATATATATATATATCTATATCTATATCTATATCTATATCTATATATTATATATATATATATATAATGTATAATTTTTCCGTTTAGTACATAATTCATATTATTTTTAAAACTTTCTCCTTTCAATAATGTTTAAAAAATATACCATTGATTTATGAGGGTGATACTGTATACGAGCGTAATATTTATTCGTTTTAAATTACTTTTAAACTTTTGTTTATCATAACAAATGTTTTACTTTTTTCCCCCTTAACTGTTACCCAAAAGCAGTATTGTGTTTACAATGAGAATGACATGCATTGTCTTAATTTTATTTTTTTGTCTTTTTAAATATTGCTTTAAGTATTTATGAGCTGATTGGCTCAGAGTGCTACCACTGCCTAATAGTGATGTGTGTTGCATGTGTTTCTGCTCAAATGTGAAGTTCCTTGAGGGCTGAAATATGGAAGAACATGCAGATGCTAATTTGAGGGCCGGTGTGACGTTCAAGGAGCGTTGGCCTTTCCGCTCACACATTCACAGCCTGCTAATGAGATGAACATCTGTGCAGGGTTGTGCATGCTAAAAAGACCTTGAAAGAGTATTGGAATTCAAAAAAGTAAATGAAGTGGAGGAAGTGGTTAAAACCATACAGAAGTAGCGATGAGGAAGAGTTATTTTTAGCTGTGAGGAACCCATCGAAGATGGGACATAAACCCCCGAGGAGCAGGCAAGGTGAAGGAAAAGACATTCACCATAGTGGGACCCTACAGGATGTTATTCTATGGGCGCCATTAACCGCCACACATTTTTTAAAGTCCCGCTGCAGTCTGCTCAGAGGAAGCGGCCGCTGTTTCTTCACACCCCCTAGAGATCCAAGCGGAAAGGCTAGGCTGTTCTAATCTCCTGTTCCATGTGTGAATATTCAATTTGGACAAAAACCTCCCAAGCTTCTCAACCCTTTTTCGTAATAGTCCTCCCTCTGTCTTTTATCAGGGCTCCAATATCACAGACACGTGCACCGAGATGCTCATGCAGGGCGTCCTGCTGAAGATTTCCGCCGGGAACGTGCAAGAGAGGATTTTCTTCCTGTTTGACAAGCTCCTTGTCTACTGCAAGAAAAAAAACAGGTGCTTACCTCCAATCTTTGTGCACACAACACACAGAACATGGGATTGAACCACAATGCACTCCCTCACTCCATTTTAGTGAGGAAGTGGCATGGAAATTATATGATGACATCCAATGCAAGAACTCTATCTCCTAAAAATGCACTTGGGAGTACACTTAAATCCTCAATGTGCTCTTCTGGGTGCAAATTATAAAATAACCTTTTAATTATTAAGTGAAATTAGTCGGGGGAATCCTGATGATTGGGAATTTTTGCGCTCTTCTTGCAGGCGATACACTGAATAAAAGACTTTTTCGGTCAAATATTACACTATGAATGTTATGAGCTCCTTTTTCCAGGCCACTGTTGTGTTAAGCAAAATAATGTTGACTTGTCTTTATTTTTTTAATTCTATTTTTGAATAGATTTTCTTGACTTTTTATAGTTATTTTATTTGTATTTCCTACTCTTAATTGAGTAGAATGTTATTAATTAGATTGTATTTTATTTTTACAGATGTTTTTATTTTATACAATTTTAGCTTAGTAGTTAAAATATCTTCTTTTGTGACTTAAAAAAATGTAAATAAGAAATACCTGTAGCAAAAATTGAAGAATATATACATATATGTATTTTTTGGTCAAATATTATTATCTGAATGTTCTGAACTCATGCTTTCCAAATCTAATCTTCAAGGGGAACTGCACTTTTTGGGGAATGTTGCCTATTGTTCACAATCATTATGAAAGACATGACGATGGGTGTTTTTTTTTTTTTAATGCATTCCAAATATTAAATAAATGCGATCAAAAGTCTGCTTACAATGGAGCCTATAAAGCCCTTGAAATAAACATCCAAACACCTCCATTAAGGTTTTATATACATGATGTAAGTATATATGTAATGTAGTAACAGGCACATGTATAGTAACAATTAAAAATTACGTATTTTGATCATTTTAAGCATACGCGGCACATTAATAAAAAAAAAAAAAAGCATCACGTTTTCTTTCTTTTTTTTTTTTTTTTAAATATCACTGATTATTACTCACTGCAGACTTTATGAGAGCCAACAAGCATGATAAAACATCACTTACTGTACAAAGTCTGCTGTCATTTGGATGCAGACTGCTGGGATGTTCATATATTCCCATTTAGATGAAAAATGTCACATAATCCTCACAAAGAAACAGGGTGGTGGGGTGGGTGCTGACCAAGCATCTTTTCGTGTCGTTCTCGCCAGTTCCGGGTCCTAAATGTCTGTCAAAGTGTCCCAACTTGTTGGAATACGTACTCCGACTACTTCTGTCCAGGTGAGATGCATAATTTATGATCTACATTAAACTTCCAGGGAGCAAGGAAGCGAGGAAACACCTTGCCAGTCGATCATGTCGAAATTGTACACAAGCTAGTGATCACGGCGCTGCTATAAATAGTTTGTCTGCGTTAGCGCTTATAATAACAATATCACTAATATTTGGTTAATGTTTGCCATCACATACTGATGGCAGCTCCCGCCATCAGTGTGTGAATGTGTGTGTGTGAATGGGTGAATGTGGAAAATAGTGTCAAAGCGCTTTGAGTTCCTTAAAAAGGTAGAAAAGCGCTATACAAGTACGACCCATTTACCATTTACCATTTACCAATATTCAAGTCACAAAATGTAAATGGAGTATTGTTGGCGCTTTTTGAATGGTTATTTATTGGGTTTTATGGGTGACATAGAGGACCTCCCATTGGCTCTGCTCTAAGTGGACTTTTTTTTAATTTACATTTATTTACAAGTTAGAATGCATTAAAAAAAAATCCGTTAGTCATCATGTCTTTCATAATAATTGTGACCGATAGGCAAAATTTCAAAAAGTTCCATTTTAATATATTTAATTTTTATAGATTAATTGTAATTTTAATTTAAATATTAGATTGTCAATGTTTTGTTTATTGTTCACAATCATCATGAGAAGAAGAAGACATGTATTTTTTTTAATAGGATTTTAAATACGATAAACGCTTGGAAGATGCATGTTAGTACAACTACAGTACGTACAATGTCTGGCTAGCTTTGTACAAACAAAACATGAATTGTGGGCTAATACTTTACAGATACTGTAATATGATTGTTCATGTTTTTCAGTCTGTGCAGATTGGTGTCGTATCACAGCGTTGTGCATTACTAACTCAAGCACGTTTTGTGCTGTCATAGAAGCTAGCTTATCTGTCGCCGTAGTTAGCTTTTACGGCTAATACCGTAGCACGGCGATGTGTTACTTACTACGCTAGAAAAAGAGTTCCTCAGTGTTGCTTACAATAACAATGTCGCTACAGTTTAGTTACTATACAGGTTGCCGAAAGTAAGTGAAGTATTGGCGATTGTTTTTGAATGCATTTTTAAAGTGATTTAGAGGTAGAATTAATTGCTCCCATTAGCTGCATTGCTAGCTACCGAGAACGAGATGATTTTTATATGCGAGAATGTCTCTCATAATGGTTTTAAACGAAAGGCAAAATTCCCCCCAAAAAAGTGCAGTTCCCCTTTAAGCAGAATAATGTAATAATTTAATATGTAATAATTTAATGTAATAATTTTTTTATTTTATTTCCTTAATTGATTTTCTTGACTTTTACACTTATTTTATTTGTATTTCCTAATTGGATTTAATTGATTTTCTATTAATTTGATTGTATTTTATTTTGTACTTTTTTAGCTTATTGGCTCAAATAAGATGGCATCATATTATTATTCTTTACACAACAAATTTGTGGATTAAATAGCTTTAGTTTTAAAAATATATATTTTTAGGGGGTAAAATATTCAGACTCTGAATGTTCTGAACTGCTCTTTCCAGTAAATCAGAATACAATGTTAAATTAATTGTATTACTTTTTTGATGATTGTTTAATTTAGTTTAATTTGAATAATAATTGTTTTTAGAATAGTAGCTCTGGACTAGTGTATGAAAAACTAAAAACAAAAAAATCTAAAAAATAAATTAATTAAATGTTTTTTTAGTATTATGTCCTTCATTTGATTTGTTTCACTTATTTACATTTTCTAATTTAACGTAACTTTATTATTTACATATATTTTCATTTTAAAAATGTTCGAATTGGTAGTTAAAATTCACACTGAATGACACTGCTCATCAACCAATTCCAGACCATTTTTATCAATGGTTGAATATATTCTCATTATTATTATTGTTGTTAATCAATTGTGTGCTGCCTTCACTGCTCTATAAAATGTACAAAGTAGCTGATAATTTTGTCCTTTTAGGCGTTTAAAAAACAGCAAGATGGCCACCGAGGGTCCTCGCTACTTGTTCAGAGGCAGAATCAACACAGAAGTGATGGAGGTGGAAAACATGGACGACGGCACGGGTAAGCGAAACATCTTGTGCATTGTTTCAGTAAAAAGATGCCTAAGAAGAGAGTCCTTGAAAGTGTGTGTATGCCTCTGTGGCTACACGCTGATTGCTTGTGTCTCTTGGCTTGGCGTAGCCTCTGATTATCACTTTTATTTGTGGAAGCCATCATTTCCTGCGCACGGTCACTCCACTGGGCGTGTTTGCTGAGTGATGGATGTGTTGGGCTCGGCCAAAGGCTGCATCAACACGCCAGGCAGGTGGCGAACCGTGGGTGTCCCGCCACCACAGGCAGGGGATATTGCAATCACAAGTCGGCACAGACAAGTGAATTACAGCTCAGATTTCTACATAATGAAGGCGCTGAGAGTTTTTTGGTTTGGTTTCCCAGACGCACACTTGCTGCCCGAGCTTGACAAAATGCCCTCAAGGCTTTCGCCAAGTAAAGGCTGCCACATCATCCCGCTGAGGATGATTGGCATGGGTCTGTTACACCCATACAGGAAATACCATCAGCTTGGAACTTCTTGAAATTCCATTTTACATTGCTGCCAAGCATCTGGATCAGATCCCCATGGAATTTACTTTCACGTTATAGTTTCTGACATACTACACACAGCAAATTAAGTTGAAATGGGTTCAAATGAGACAGAATGTTTTTTTAAAGCTTTTTTTTTATTCTGGAAAGTGAATATTTAATATAATTACATGTATTTATTCTAATGTTATAATTTATTCAAACAATTATTTGAAATGTAAATGTTTTTTTCTGTAATATTCCTATAGTTTTTAAAGTAAAATGAAACTTTTTCCCATAATATAAAATTGTAATGTACTTGATTATCATAAACTTCTTTTTTTTTTTTTTGATAACGTAATAATGTAATATTGTTATAATTTAATCTTATAAAAGTAAAAGTTTCTTCTTCTACAATACTTCATTAATCTAACAGAATTACACATTTTTCTTACATGAATCAATTGAATTTTTTTTTTCCAAATGTTTTTTTTTTTTGTAATTTCTGTGAAATGCTTTCCCTCATTAGGTTATTCTCATAAAATGTCAAATCTGCTTAATTTAACCTTTGATTTATTCTGACTTAATTCTCCTAATGTAAATATTACAACTTTTTCTCGAAAAAACATCTTTTTTCTGTAACATTTTTGATTTTTCTGACAAAATAGAAACAATTTGTAATATCACAAATTTATTGTTAGAAGTTTGACATTATTTTGAATTTTCTCCTCAAAATATTATTTTCTGTGGTATAAATTTTTTTCTCATTAAACTAAAACATTTTCTTTGTAATTTTCTTAAGTTTATTTTATTTTGCGACTTTATTCCCATTATACCACATGTTTTGTTTTTACAATATTCTAACTTTAATCTTATGAAATTAGTTGTTTTTTTTTGCAATATTCTGACTTTTTTGTCATGAAAGTTTAAAAAAAAAAGCTTGATATTAGTACAGTCAGCGGAACATCGATTTATGAATTAATTGGTTCTTGAATGGGGTTTGTAAATCGAAAAGTTTGTATAGTGAAGCAAATTTCTCTATAGAAAACAATGTAAATTTGAATAATGGGTTCTAGCCTTGACAAAAGTCCATATTTTAGTGAAGGTTTGTACATTCTGAACACAATATAAAGTTCTATACCGGGGGTCCCCAAACTATGGCCCGCGGCCCACCACAGCGTCCAAAATCCGACCCGCGGGAAGTCCCAAGTTAAATAAAATGTTTGTTTTTTTTAAAGATTTTAAAAAATCTGTCCTTTCTAATCCTTTTTCTACTGCTTATTACTCTCGGTGTCTCCTAGCCGCTCAGGCAAATCCTATTGTCTAAAAATGCATTTTCCCATCGATAACGTGACATCAGTGGCAAGTGCGTGCTCTTTCAGTCAATTAGTGTGCGAGGAATACATTTTATATATATATATATATATATATATATATATATAATGTATAGATATATATATGTATAGATATATGTGTATATGTATATGTATATATATATATATGTGTATATATATATATGTATATATATATATGTATATATATATACATATATATATGTATATATGTATGTATATATGTATATATGTATGTATATATATATATGTATATGTATATGTATATATATATGTATATGTATATATATGTATGTATATATATATGTATGTATGTGTATGTATATATATATGTATGTATATATGTGTATATATATACAGTATATATATATATATATATATATATACATACATACATACATATATATATATATATATATATATATATATATATATATATATATATATATATATATATATATATATATATATATATATATATATATATATATATATATATATATATACGTACGTATGTATGTATATATATATGTATGTATGTATGTATGTATATCTATATATATATATATATACACACACACACACAGCCTGTCCCCCCGGCCAAATTGCTCTCAAACCCAATGCAGCCCCCGAGTCAAAACGTTTGGGGATCCCTGTGCTATACAGTACTTACTGTATATCAAACAGTAAGTTTGATGAACAAGGATTGACGGATTAACTTTCTCTTTATTAGCAAGCTAAACTATGTTGTATGTGCTGCTCTGCCAACACGTGCACACACAGAAGCCACTATGGTGTCCTCACAAATGATCAGAAATCACAAAAATCCTTAACCTTATCAACCATTTTGCTACAATAATAAACATTTAAAAAATCCACCCACATTAACATCAGCAAAGCGTTGAGGAGAAAGCAGTTGACAGGGAGAGAGAAGGAAGGGAGCGGGAGCCGTGCGAAATTAGTCTGCTGTCTGCTCTGGCATCGTTTTCCAGAAAAGTGCGTTCTCATCACAATTAAAACTTGCTCTTGTGCGAAACCTGCTTCATCAATTATTCCATACTTGTGAGCGCCATTAATGTCGAAAAGTCCTTTTTTTTCTTCTTTTTTTTTATAACTCCACAGTGTTTTCCTCCTTCTTTCCACACTGGTCAGTTGAGTTTTTGGGACTCATATTGAATTGTCAAAACAGACAAAACTTGTTAAAAGTCGAAGAAACACGTGAAAAAAAGGTACACACGCTGAAATGTTTAGTCGTGAGTGACTGGTAGGGTACTGCAATGTGCAGCAAGAGACTTGGAGGGCTCCACCTTCTCAGAAAAATGCTGTGCCCTGCTTTTTGCTTGCATGCGAAACACAAAATGACTGAATGAAGTGTTGAGAGACATGGTTCGCACACGGAGGCACATTTTAGTTCAGTTTCAGTTTATTTCGAACATGCATACGATACAATGTAATGCATCACACATTTCCAGTTGTTTCATTACAGCACGTCCGACAAGGAGTAGGAAGAAGCAGAGCTTATTTAATCTTACCCCTTTTCATACCATGTCCATTTTATCCAATTTCCTTGTTCTCTGTAACAGAACAGTGAACAAATAAATAATATACCATAGTAAGCAAACAAATATTAAATACATAAATAATCTTTGTCTCAATAAATAAAAGGGGAAAAAAAGGTTCAAGATGTTCATCATTATTCTTGTTCTGTGTACTTTGTGAACACTTGTAGTTTGAACAATCTCTTGAACTGAATCATATCGGTGCTTTGTTTGATTTCTTTTGGTTAATCCATTCCATCATTTTATTCCACATACAGATATGCTAAAGGTTTTATGTGTTGTACGAGCATACAAATGTTTTAAATGAGATTTTCCTCTAAGGTTATATTTGTCCTCTTTTGTTGAGAAGAATTGCTGTACATTCTTGGGTAGCAGGTTATAGTTTGCTTTATACATAATTTTAGCTGTTTTCAAATGCACCAAATCGTTGAATTTCAATAATTGTGATTTAATAAATAAAGGGTTTGTATGTTCTCTATGTCCAACATTATGTATTATTGTAATTGATCTTTTTTGTAACACAGTTAGTGAATGAAGCGCACATGTGTAGTTATTTCCCCATATTTCTACACAATAACTCAGATATGGTAACACTAGCGAGCAGTAGAGAATAGGAAGTGATTTTTGGTCTACAACATGTTTTGCTTTATTCATTATTGATGAGTTTCTTGCTACTTTATGTTGTATATTTATACATGAGATTTCCAATTCATTTTATCATCTATTATTACACCCAAAAATGTGTTTTCTTTTACGCTTTCAATGTCTACTCCATCTATTTGTATTTGACTTTCCCTTCTACTGTTACCAAATAGCATTATTTTTAGTTTTACTGAGATTCAAAGATAGTCTGTTTTTGTCAAACCATCTTTTTAATTTGTTAATTTCTTCTGTTATTTGACTCAATCGAAAAGTTCGCAAATAGAGGGGTTTGTAAATCGAGGTTCCACTGTGCTAATAATAGAATGTTGTTTCCCATAATATTACGACTTTAATCTCAAAACTGTATATTTTAATACCGACTTTTTTGTTATTTAATATTAAAACTTTATTCTCATAAAATTACATTTTGTGTTGTATTGTTGCGACTTTATTCTCTTAAAATGCATCCTTGATAATTCAACTTTTGTTTTCATAAAACTGAAAAAAACAAACTAACTTATTTTGATATTACGACTTTATTACCATTAAATTCTATGTTTTTCGTGGTAATGTTGTGACTTTATTCACTATAGGACTTGTGGTCAGTAAGGATTAAAAGAACGTAGGCAACAAAAAGAGTGCACTAGTTGTGTTTGGAGAAGGCTCAGCTCACTTTTGTGCTAAAGAATGTCGTCAGCCATCAGATAAGTGTCGTCCATTCTCGCCAGCTTCCTGTACTTTGTTGGCGCCGCTATCACGACTTCCAATCGTTAGGAGGGAAAAAAATGGTAACCCGTCGCGTTTGTCTTCCTCCTCCTGGCAGCCGACTACCACAGCAGCGGCAACATCGTCAACAACGGCTGGAAGATCCACAACACGGCCAAGAACAAGTGGTTCGTCTGCATGGCCAAGACGCCTGAGGACAAACAGGAGTGGCTGGAGGCCATCATGAAGGAGAGGGAGCGTAGGAAAAGTACGTTCCGCAAGAAAAAGAAGAAGGAGAAGACGAAGAATTTTGTTGTTACATGTTGTGTATTTGTGAGCAGGTCTGACGCTGGGCATGGAGCAGGACACTTGGCTGATGGTGTCCGAGAAGGGGGAGAAGCTTTACCAGCTCATGAGTAAGGGACATCTCATTAAGGACCGCAAACGCAAACTCACCACGTTCCCTAAGTGCTTCCTGGGAAGGTAAGCATACCGAGCCATCATGGTGACGAATAATTACATCACCCGCAACGTGTTGTCATATATTATCAGTCCGCTTGTCCATCAATCTTATTTAAGGGTTATGGATGTGCTGTCAGGAGACATATTGAGCAATGAATGCTTGTGATAAATCACAGCATTATATGCCAAAATGCCTCCCCTGCGTCCCGCCAACACTGACGTGTTGGATTCATCTCTGCCGATGGCAAAGACCTGCTTTGACAATTTCTCACTACTTACACTTGTCGTTCTATCATTAAATGGCATACTGCACAAAGACAAATTTCCCAAAGACCCCCAAAAACTAGACGACTACTTGTGCTTATTACAGCAGAGGCTCTTTCATGATTTTAATATCAATAATAAAATGCTTATTTTCAATTATTTTAGCCCTATAATTTGCCTTATACATGTTAATAACATGTTCAATTGTACAATGTATACACTGCAAAAACTGAAATCTAAGTAAGATTAAGTATCTCAAATAAGGGTGATATTTGCTTATTTTCTGTCTGATAAGATAATTCTTCTCACTAAGCAGATTTTATGTTAGAGTGTTTTACTTGTTTTAAGTGTTTTGGTCCTAAATGATCTCAGTAAGATATTACAGCTTGTTGCTGAGATGTTATGACCTATATTGAGTAAAACATGCTTGAAACTAGAATATCAACTGTTGCAAAGCTGTGTCATCAACACTCACAAGTATAAAACTACTTTTTTTAAAGTAATAATTTCTTATTTCAAGCATGAAAAAAAAAAATCATGACTTTGACACAATTTTGTCTCATAATTAAAACACATGACAGCCAAATGGACTTTGCTGTTTTATTTTCAATGAAACAATAGAAAATACATACTCATAATGTAGTACAGTTGGCACAGTACATTAAACTGACAGTTAATATTTAAACATTTAACATGTGACATTTCTAACAATTTTGAACAGAAATAGTTCATGCACAATCAGATGAATTCTTCAAAATTACAATTAAAAAATGTTTGGCCGGGGCCCGGGCTGTATACAGTATATGCGCACTGATTGACTGAAAGAGCACGCACTTGGCGCGATGATATCATGTTATCGATGGAAAAATGCATGTTTAGACCATATGATTTGCCTGAGCGGCTAGGAAACCACGAGAGTAACAAGCGGTTGCCTTGTTGCCTTTCCATTAAGAACAATAAATTAGTTTTTAGTATAAGTTTGCTGGTTTCAAGAAATGTAATGCAGAGCGCATATCATTATGTCAAGATAATGGCACTAGCATTTACTTCATTTAAGAATATTTTTCAACATATTGAGCAAAAAGGTCTTTTTTTTTTTTTACCAAGAAAAGTGCACCTGTTATTAGTTAGAATATATATTTATTTTAAGGTATTTTTGGGTTCATTGAGGTTAGCTAATTTTACTTGTTTTGGAAAGTCTTGACAAGCCAAATTTTCTTGTTCTATTGGCAGATAATTTTGCTTAGTTCAAATAAAATACCCCTAATTTTTGTAATTTTTCTTCTTGTTTTGAACATTGACTTTTTGCAGTGTACACCAATGAATGATAATTTATAGGAAAACTGCAACTGCACTTCTGTATCCTATGGCAACGCCTCAATCTTCCTTTAAACTGGGTAGCGATTACAGGTGGCTCTGCAAGCCAATGGTCCTTTCGGCTAATGTTAGGAATAGCGCTAATGCTAGTGCGAGAGCTAGAGCTAGTGTAAATTGTTGCGCTAGAGCTAGTTAGTGCTAGAGCTGATGTTATTGCAAGTGCTAGAGCTAGTGCAAAACATTGTGCTAGATCTAATGCTAGAGCTAGTGTTCGTGGTAGAGCTAATGCTAGAGCTTGTGTTAGTGATAGAGCTAATGCCAGTGCTTGTGCGAGAGCTAAAGCTAGTGTAAAGCTTTGTGTTAACGCTAGAGCTAGTGTTAGTGCCAGAGCTAGTTTTAGTGATAGAGCTAGTGCTTGTGCGAGAGCTAGAGCTAGTGTAAAACGTTGGGTTAGCGCTACAGCTGGTGTTAGTGCTAGAGCTAGTGTTAGTGCTAGGGCTAGTGTTAGTGCTAGGGCTAATGCTAGAGCTGGTTTTGATTGATTGATCGAAACTTTTATAAGTAGATTGCACAGTACAGTACATATTCCGTACAATTGACCACTAAATGGTAACACCCGAATAAGTTTTTCAACTTGTTTAAGTCGGGGTCCACGTTAATCAATTCATGGTGTTAGTGATAGAGCTAATGCTAGAGCTAGTGTTAGTGTTAGTGATTGAGCTACTGCTAGAGCTCAAGTTAGTGCTAAAGCTAATGCTATAGCTGGTGTTAGTGCTAGAGTTAATGCTAGTGCTTGTGTGAGAGCTAAAGCTAGTGTAACATTGTGCTAGAGCTAGTGTTAGTCAGTGCTGCCAGATTTCAGAAAATGACAAGAGTGAGACTTTGGTGGCAGGATGCGGTTTGAAAAAAAATTGACTTATTTTTTAACACCGATTTGGCCAGGTTTAACGTCGATTTATACTTTAAGACTGATGTTCTCACCTCCAGCTGCTCTCCCTGCACTGTGGCTTCCGAATGATAGTCTAAATCAACCAGAAATTAGAAAGGAAAATCATCTTCACAGTTTTCTCTGCTGGCTCTTCTGTCTCATCCTCTGCATCTGTGTTCTCAATTTGTATCTCTTCTACATCTCCGTCCTCCCTGTCCTCTTCTGGTCTCTCTTGATATCCCAGTGTTGCCAGCTCCTCCGTAAGGAAAGTAACTATTGGCTGTCATAAAAGTTGGTAGATGACATAATTGCCTCATTTTAATTACCGTATTTTCCGCTCTATAAGGCGCACCTAAAAACCTCCAATTTTCTCAAAAGCTGACAGTGCGCCTTATAATCCGGTGCGCCTTATATATGGACCAATATTGAGCCACAACAAACCTAAACTTCATTTTCATAAAGTTTAGGTCTCACTTTTTTTTCAGTAAAATACTGGAAAGGATAGAAATGTAGTTTGTCTCTTTTATCCGATTATTAATCGATTAATCGAAGTAATAATCAACAAATTAATCGTTAGTTGCAGCCCTTATATATATATATATATATATATATATACCGTATATATATATATATATACACACACACACACACACGCACACACACACACACACACACACACACACACACACACACACACACACACACAAAACCAGTGACGTTGTCACGTTGTGTAAATCGTAAATAAAAACAGAATACAATGATTTTCAAATCACATATACACATATATACATATACACTATGTTGCCAAAAGTATTTGGCCACCCATCAAAATGATCAGGATCAGGTGTCCTAATCACTTGGCCTGGCCACAGTTGTATAAAATCAAGCACTTAGACATGGGGACTGTTTCTACAAACATTTGTGAAAGAATGGTGCAAAGCACGTCGCCACTGGACTCTACAGCAGTGGAGACGCCTTCTGTAAATGTATATATATATATATATATATATTTATATGTATACGTGTGTGTGTATATATATGTATATGTATGTATATACGTATATATATGTGTGTATATATTAGGGGTGTAACGATACGGGTATTTTATCGAACCGTTTCGGTACGGGGGTTACAGTTGGGTGCGGAGGTGTACCGAACGAATTTCCACATGGACATATTAAGTAGCGTACTGCACGTTGTGTAAACAATACTCAAAATGCCGGACACCTGAGGCAGCCCCGCAAAAGAGGACACGCCCGGCGAAAAGAGGACGCACGGCCAGTCTATCGTAGCCCGTTAGCTGCTAGCATGCTAGCAAAAGAGGACATGTCCGGGCCAGGTCCTGACCACACGTCCTCCCCCCCACCGGACATGCCCTCCCCCGTGGGGCCGCCCGGGCGGTTGCCCCCAAATGCCCCAAATGTCCGGCACCCTGAGCTATGGTTGCGTGTATTAACAATGTACATTCAAAGTTAAGAAGGTTAAAAACAAAACAAATTGTGCGCGCAGCAGCATTCGTGAGGGAGGGGGAGAGACAGAGAGAGCGCGAGCGAGAGAGTTGTGTTAAACACGCATGCTTTTTATCCATAGATTTATCAGATTTAATTTTTTATTATCTATAGCAGGGGTGTCAAAAGTGTGCCCCGGAGGCCATTTGCAGCCCACAGCTAATGTTTTAAAGGCCCACGGCACATTCTAAAAATACTATTAAAATAAACAAAAACATAACAAAAGTGAAATAAAAAAGCTTAAAGGTTAAATGTAATTTAGAAAAAGTTGCAATGTTGACTAATAAAACAAAACAGGTTTTTTTTTTTTTCTAACTGTCATTGCTCAAAACATAATATTGAATCAAAATCAATGTTATTATGAATTATTGACCTATCCAAGGTTCCCATTACTTCACATCAAATATTCCACTAAGAAAAATATTTTTGGTGGAAGATTTTGCAAATTTGGTAAATAAATAACCAAAAAATGTATATTTTTTTGTTTTCTTACTGTACCGAAAATGAACCGAACCGTGACCTCTAAACCGAGGTACGTACCGAACCGAAATTTTTGTGTACCGTTACACCCCTAGCATATATATATATATATATATATATATATATATATATATATATATGTATATGTATATGTATATGTATATATATATATATATATATATATATATATATATATATATATATATATATGTGTATATATTTGTATATATATGTATGTATATATATATATGTGTATATGTCTTAATAAGGTTATCCAAAAAATAGTGCTCGATACCGTAGTAGAGCGCAATATATGTATGTGTGGGGAAAAAAATCACAAGACTATTTCATCTCTACAGGCCTGTTTCATGAGGGGGGGTACCCTCAATCGTCTCCTGACGATTGAGGGTACCCCCCTCATGAAACAGGCCTGTAGAGATGAAATAGTCTTGTGATTTTTTTTCCCCACACATACATATATATGTGTATATATATATATAAGGATAATGCACAGAAGGGCACAAAAAGAGGGCGAAAACAAAAGGTATAAAGTAGACTAAAAATGTACCATAGTACCAATATAAAAAAAAACATATGTAATATTTACATATTATATACTATTTACATATTATTTATACAGTATATACTGTATACTCGTATATATTATATTTTATATAATATATACAATATATAACAAATCCCAGTTACCATGTACAATATTACAGTATATGTAACAGCTGCAGCAACAACAAAAAAAGGCCAGCATAAATTAGAGAGTAGATCTAGCAGAAAATATACGTTATAAACAAAGAGAGGTAGCTAACATAGAAGCGGTCAGGTAATAGACATATATATATATATATATATATATATATATATATATATATATATATATTTAGCGTGAGAAATGTCAAGTGTGGCGTATAGCGTGAGAAATAGTTAAAATGCTTGACTCTCACACTCAATGCCTGAGGCTTGGCAGCTCTGTTTTAGCGCTAATGTTAATGCAAGTGCTGGAGCTAGTTTTAATGCTAGAGCTAATGTTTGTACAAGGGCTAGTACTAGAGCTAATGTTTGTACAAGGGCTAGTACTAGAGCTAATGTTTGTACAAGGGCTAGTACTAGAGCTAATGTAAGTGCGAGAGGTAGTGTTAGAGCTAATGCTAGCAGTAGTTCTCAAATATTTTCTGTTATGCTCCCCCTAGGACAAACTAAATGTTTTGTGCCCTGTTCAAAGAACAAAACCAACACAGTGCATGAACTCACAACAAATTACACACCTGCAAATCAGATGGAAAATTAGAGGGAACATTGTTTGTAGGTATCCATAAAATGCCGATAGGGAAATGTTTTTATTTACACGATGAGTCGGGTGTGTCTTGACCTCCGCCGAACTCCTGAGGCCGACTCACCGAACCCCCAGGGTTCGATCGAACCCAGGTTAAGAACCACTGCGCTAGAGCTAGTGTGAAGGGTTGTGCTAGGGCTAGTATTTGCGTTAGAGCTAATGCTAGTGCTAGAGCTAGTGCAGTGGGAGAGCTATTGCAAAAGTCAGTGTTAGTGCTCGTACTAATGCTGGTGTTGCTACAGCCACACGGAGCGCCACCATCTTACTTTTGCATCGTTACATGTACCGGTATGCTGTATTATTATTATTATAACGACTTGTGTTGAATGAGGTGGGTTTTCCGTTTTTCTCCGCTAGAAAAAGAGTAAATGGGCAGGTTTTCTAACCAATGAACATTTGTTTAAAAAAAAAAAATGTTGATTTTGAAAAAAAACTGCGAATATTGCAGGGTATCAAATATCAAATCCGGATGATATGATAATATATTCCGAATTTGCATATTTGGCCATGACGTATCTGCAAAAAGTGAGTAAAAAACTGCACAGGCAAAACATAGTGAGCAACACAAATTTACATTTAAAAAAAAGGAGATTTTAGATGGGGAAGGGGCCCACAGCACCCGCTGCTCGTGCGTTCATGTCAGAGTTGCCAAAAGACTTGACTAAATTTGAAAAAGAGTATTAGGAGGGCTGTGATTACTTTCTAAATATAGGTTTGCAACACCGATTACTTCTGCTCTGTCCTCTTATTCTCTGGCAGAACAAGTGCACTGTGATGTGTTAATGAGCCAGCAGAAACATGTACGATTAATATATCATTTAATGAAATAAATGTGGACTTCATTAAGGTTTGACATTAAAGCTAAAAAAAAAAAGTCTCCAAACATTTGTCTGTAGTCAAGGAGCTTTTCCCTTTTATGAAAGTGGTGATTTAAAGAACAAGTAACCCTTTCGCCAATGTTTGCGGTTTGATGATATTTAAAGCGGCTATGTGTCAAAACCAAAACCAAAACATTTCACGTGCACATTGTGACGACTCCGATTCCACTTCTGTTATTTTTAAAAGCCCGCTGCAAAGTCGGACATAGCTGTGGCCGAGTTTACACGGTGCGGTGGGTTTGGGAACGTTGTCCTTTTAGGTCCGAGCAGACATTGCTGGCGGTCTGGAGGAGGAATGGATCTGTCAGCAAAAAAGACTTAAAGTATTAAACATGTGACAGAAAAGTTACACAATGAAAAAGTAGAGCATGAAGGGCCAACACCTGGAAGTCTGATCGAAGTTCAAGCAGTCATTATCCCACCTGTGTGTGGTAATCATATACAGTTTATATACATGGATGTTCTGGATGCAGTGGCGGGCCGTGCGTTTCCCACCTAGGCCTTCAATGATTACCTCTCAAAATACCATCATTGATGTCCCCACATGACCATTGCTGGAGAAATACTATACAGAAACACATTTACGCACCACTGGCAATTGTACAAAACAGGTTCTTTTCTGGCACATTTAAAAATCAATAAACCCGCATCATCAATTAAAACATCTTTTATGTGATACTGTCAAAATTAAAATTGCAAAAAACAAAATAAATGTGAAAAAAATTAAGGAATAAAATATTTGAACTCACAATTTGTAGCACCCATTCGACGCCGTACAGCCCCTCATTGTCGGTTGATTCGAGTGGAATTGGCGGGCATTTCCCCATTTCATCGCCGACATGGTCTCACAAGATTTAGTTTCTCTTTAAGTATCCTTCTTGAAAATGGCCGTGCAAATATATACCTGCCACCTAATCAACGTTTTGTTCTCCTTCTTTGTGGGTCAACACTTCCTGCTTGACAAGTGAGTATCCAATCACAGTCTCCTTAACATCAGGCTACCTAGATAGGCTACTGTCAACAACTCATGATCTGATTGGCTATTAGAACTGTCTATCGACTCTTTGTGTTCTCAAATTCATCCGCTAACGGTACCGGTGAGTATCCAATCACAGGATGCGTAAATGTCACGTTCAACGTAAGACTTTGTAGAAGGCCTTACTGACAACAACTCGTGATCTGATTGGCTATCGCAACTAGAGATGTCCGATAATGGCTTTTTTGCCGATATCCGATATTCCGATATTGTCCAACACTTAATTACCGATTCCGATATCAACCGATACCGATATATACAGTCGTGGAATTAACACATTATTATGCCTAATTTTGTTGTGATGCCCTGCTGGATGCATTAAACAATGTAACAAGATTTTCCCAAAAAAAACAACTCAAGTTATGGAAAAAAATGCCAACATGGCACTGCCATATTTATTATTGAAGTCACAAAGTGCATTATTTTTTTTAACATGCCTCAAAACAGCAGCTTGGAATTTGGGACATGCTCTCCCTGAGAGAGCATGAGGAGGTTGAGGTGGGTGGGTGGGTGGGGGGGGGAGTAGCGGGGGGTATATATTGTAGCATCCCGGAAGAGTTAGTGCTGCAAGGGGTTCTGGGTATTTGTACTGTTGTGTTTATGTTGTGTTACGGTGCGGATGTTCTCCCGAAATGTGTTTGACATTCTTGTTTGGTGTGGGTTCACAGTGTGGCACATATTTGTAACAGTGTTACAGTTGTTTATACGGCCACCCTTAGTGTGACCTGTATGTCTGTTGATCAAGTATGTCTTGCATTCACTTGTGTGTGTGAAAAGCCGTGGATATTATGTGACTGGGCCGGCACGCAAAGGCAGTGCCTTTAAGGTTTATTGGCGCTCTGTACTTCTCCCTACGCCCGTGTACACAGCGGCGTTTTAAATAGTCATGAATTTTACTTTTTGAAACTGATACCGATAAATTTGAAACGATACCAATAATTTCTGATATTACATTTTAAAGCATTTATCGGCCGATAATATCGGCAGTCCGATATTATCGGACATCCCTAATCGCAACTGTCTATCACCTGTATGTGCCCATTCACTTAATGTGCATAGACGCCTGCATTCTTGATTCTGAAGGCCCCGGGCAGATTTGGTACAGCATGGCAACATAAGATAGCTGAATTCTGATTGGATAAAAACTCTAAACTAAAAACAACAGCGCTGGAAGTAGCATAATATGACATGAAGAGAATATGAATACTTTTAGATACTTAGGGAAAGTAAATTAAAAAATACTTTTATCTTTAATTATGATCCTGATTTCTGGTTATGTTAGGCCATCAGAGAAGGCCTTGCTGGCCCTGACGGCACACCACTGCTTGGACGCCTCCCATGAAGCTGCGTGCTAGAAACTAAGCTAATTAGCTAGTATCATTCCAATTAAAAAAGATTAATTCATTTTTAATCTCTCTACTCATTTAATTTTTTTAATTGTTATTTATTCTGTTTATTCTTATAGCACTGCTGTACCACGGCTTTCCTTATGAATTCATTGAAAACTGAAAAGTACAAACACATTTTCAAATGAAAAATGGTGTAAAGCCATTGAATCCATTCCAGGCACCCAAGAATGTTAACGCCAAACACTTTATACATAGAATGATCATACTTTTACACGCTAAAAACAATGCACGATGCATAACATGGCAAATGAACAAGAATTTTACCTGTTGTTGAGCACTCTTGATGGCAAAATGCGACAAGGAAGCGCCGTTACCTTTGAGAGTTTGGCTAGGCTTGTCGCAGTACTGTGGTGCGTTCACTGACACTCTGGAAACACAGACTCTAAGGGTCTCGTTGACTTGAATTGGACAGAGCCACTCACGAGTGTTTACCCGTACAGAAACCGAGACAGTGTATTAGGGATGTAACGATATTGAAATTTCATATGATGGTTATCATTATTATTACAGTATCCTTGAATGTGCTCAAAAAGTACTGAGACACACACTAAAGTCTTTTAACCAAGTTTTATTTAAAATTAATATATAAGCAACAGACACACAATATACTTTCATTGGCAGAAAAAAACTGAAATAATGTTTTATTATTTGAAGTTTTGAATACGTTTATATTCTCTTTTAATTTGTAAAGGTTTTAGAGTGTTTAATATTAAAGGCAACGGTGTTTGTAAAGATGATAATGTGTCTTGTATTCATGTTAGCCTTCAAGCTAGCTAGAGATTAGCAGGCTAGCTGCTTATTCAGGAAATGATCAGTATTACCATGTTTTTCGATAATTACAATTTGAAACTGTAATACAAACCATATGGAATTGTATCACAGTTTATCGTTATAACTGTAATTGTTATATCCTCACAGTAGTGATTGTCAAGCTCCATCTAGTGGTATGCCAAATAATCACTTGATTAAAGTACAGTGTTTTATTTTCCTGTATTCAAAAACAGTGTTACTGTTCCAACGGTGTGTAAAAATAATAAATATCCTTGTTAAAAAAACCTATGTATTGTTTTTAATGAATACTTAGGCCTACTAAGCTAGTGTATTTGATTGTTGGTCATTATTAGAATAGAATAGAATAGAATAGAATAGGCTTTATTGTCATAATATTTGCATATAACGAGATTAAGGACTCCAACTTAAGGTGCGGTAGTGGGAACAAATATGGGGTAAAAATTAATTAAATTCCACAACATGTAATAAAGAAAAAACTAACAATTGAAATAAACAGACTACTATCCAATAAAAATAATAAGCAATCCTCTACAATATACAAAACACTATAGAAATACAAAATACTGTACAATATACAGAACAAGACAAGAGTACCGGAGTAATAAATAACAATCAGTGTCGGACGTATTGCACTCGAAGGGTAATATTGCACAGTAGGGTATTAGGGTAGGATATTGTATAGGGGTGAATTATTATTATAAGTTAGAGTTCAAGATGGTGACAGCTCTGGGAAAGAAGCTGTCTTTGAGTCTGTTTGTTCTGGCTCTGATGCACCCGTAGCGCCTGCCCGATGGTAGCAGGTCGAACAGGTGGAATATTGAGGTACTCGGAGAGCAAAGTTTTTACTGAGATGGTACTTGGTGGAAAAAGTTTGAGAACCACTGCCCTACAGTATACAAAAACATGATGACATATGATGTAAACTTTCGCCTAAAACTGGGACAAATGAAAACCGAGGTACTGCTGTAATTGCTCTTAATTTTTCATGAATAGTTTTCTATTTTTTTTGCTACTTTTCCCCATAAGCTGCATTCTTTGTTTAACCAGATTTTTTTTCTGTCCTTATTTTTTCCCTTATCACTTAACAAACTATCAATCAATTTTTTATCCACCTATTAGAAAATGGAGAAATTTATGGAGAATTGAACTCGAAACTCAAATAAGTTTTGCATGAGTTTCTAAATGATCAAGACAAAGCAAAAAGTTTTGACCACTGTTTGTGACGCCCAAGTTGACATAGTGACATTAATGCGGACTTGGGTTTTTCCCTGGCCACTTTTTCCTTGACAAGTGTGCAACGTTTGGAGGTTTTAGTCTGAAAAGCTCTGAATTCCAGTGTTTGTTTGGCTCATGTGGGCAGACCAAACGTCAAGAATGTCATCAGATAGGCCTCCGTCTCTCAAGCCAGTCACTAAGTGATGGACAATTTAGACATTTTAGCTCATTTGGGCCGTCTGAGGATTAGACGCTTTGTTTGTTGTTTTTCCACTTTGTTTATTTCCTCTTCCCAGTTGGGAATTAAACAGGAGAAACATGTGTTTTCAATTGACAGTTTCACAAGGACCAATTTAAATCCCTCCATAGTTGATGCTGTTGCTTTGTGCGTGTCGAATAAATGTTGTTGGAAGCAGACAAAACACACAAAGCCTGTAAGCTCCTTTCTCACTCCTATGTGGGCCCCAACTGTAAATAAACCAAAGCAGCACTTCTGATGGAAAATATGGCCAGTAAGTAGATCATCTCATCCAAAACATGCGTCTTCACTTTTGGACATGTATTCAACATGTATCTTCATGGGATGTCAGACGTAACCTGCCGGAAGACAATTAAAAAAAATATATATATATGTATCTCAATTTAAAGTAATTTTTAATGTATTTTTTATATTTTAATTTGTCAATGTTACATTTTGATAAATATATTTTTTTTCACATAGCTTTAGTAACAATAATAAATATTTAAATGTAATATTTGTCAGTGTTACATTTTGATAAATGTGTGATTTTTTATACATAGCTTTACCAGTTAAAAAAAAAAAATTTAATTAGCATAAATCTTTGTATTTAAACATTAATTTGACAATATGTTCAATTTTGATGTGTATTTTTGCACATAACTTTAATAACGATTAATAATACAAACCCCGTTTCCATATGAGTTGGGAAATTGTGTTCGATGTAATAATAAACGGAATACAATGATTTGCAAATCCTTTTCAACCCATATTCAATTGAATGCACTACAAAGACAAGATATTTGATGTTCAAACTCATAAACTTTATTTTTTTTTAGCAAATAATAATTAACTTAGAATTTCATGGCTGCAACACGTGCCAAAGTAGTTGGGAAAGGGCATGTTCACCACTGTGTTACATCACCTTTTCTTTTAACAACACTCAATAAATGATTGGGAACTGAGGAAACTAATTGTTGAAGCTTTGAAAGTGGAATTCTTTCCCATTCTTGTTTTATGTAGAGCTTCAGTCGTTCACCAGTACGGGGTCTTCGCTGTCGTATTTTACGCTTCATAATGCGCCATACATTTTCGATGGGAGACAGGTCTAGACTGCAGGCAGACCAGGAAAGTACCCGCACTCTTTTTTTTACGAAGCCACGCTGTTGTAACACGTGCTGAATGTGGCTTGGCATTGTCTTGCTGAAATAATCAGGGGCGTCCATGAAAAAGACAGCGCTTATATGGCAGCATATGTTGTTCCAAAACCTGTATGTACCTTTCAGCATTAATGGTGCCTTCACAGATGTGTAAGTTACCCGTGCCTTGGGCACTAATGCACTCCCATACCATCACAGATGCTGGCTTTTGAACTTTGCGTCAATAACAGTCTGGATGGTTCGCTTCCCCTTTGGTCCGGATGACACAATGTCGAATATTTCCAAAAACAATTTGAAATGTGGACTCGTCAGACCACAGAACACTTTTCCACTTTGCATGAGTCCATCTTAGATGATCTCGGGCCCAGAGAAGCCGGCGGCGTTTCTGGATGTTGTTGATAAATGGCTTTCGCTTTGCATAGTAGAGCTTTAACTTGCACTTACAGATGTAGCGACAAACTGTATTTAGTGACAGTGGTTTTCTAAAGTGTTCCTGAGCCCATGTGGTGATATCCTTTAGAGATTGATGTCGGTTTTTGATACAGTGCCGTCTGAGGGATCGAAGGTCACGGTCTTTCAATGTTGGTTTCCGGCCATGCCGCTTACGTGGAGTGATTTCTCCACATTCTCTGAACCTTTTGATGATATTATGGACCGTAGATGTTGAAATCCCTAAATTTCTTGCAATTGCACTTTGAGAAACGTTGTTCTTAAACTGTTTGACTATTTGCTCACGCAGTTGTGGACAAAGGGGTGTACCTCGCCCCATCCTTTCTTGTGAAAGACTGAGCATTTTTTGGGAAGCTGTTTTTATACCCAATCATGGCACCCACCTGTTCCCAATTAGCCTGCACACCTGTGGGATGTTCCAAATAAGTGTTTGATGAGCATTCCTCAACTTTATCAGTATCTATTGCCACCTTTCCCAACTTCTTTGTCACGTGTTGCTGGCATCAAATTCTAAAGTTAATGATTATTTGCAAAAAAAAAAAAGGTTTATCAGTTTGAACATCAAATATGTTGTCTTTGTAGCATATTCAACTTAATATGGGTTGAAAATCATTAGCAAATCATTGTATTCCGTTTATATTTACATCTAACACAATTTCCCAACTTATATGGAAACGGGGTTTGTAAATGTTATTTAAATGTGATATTCAATAAATGTATTTTATTTGAATTTGTCAATACATTACATTTTTCACATAGCTTTAATTGAATCGGTATAAATTTATGTATTTAAATTTTGATTTGACAATATGTTTAATTTTGATAGATATTTGAAATGCATAAGTAAAGATATAAACATTTTTTTTAACATAGCCTTTAATAATAATCATTACTGCAAGTAATGATTATTTTATTAATAATAAAAATAATTCTAAGAATCATAATTTAATCCTATTACTATGTGCAATATTATTGATCATTATAATGGCTTTATTTGTTCTTATAACTGAATTTGAATAATAGTAATCATAACTTTACTACAACTAATTATATTAATAATTGAAATAAAATGAGTTTTATTTTAAATAACTTAATTGTTGTATTGATCAACGTTCGTGCTAATTTTATGGGATGCACTATACAGCATCAGAAGTAATTGCAGAATGCCTGCTGGGATACATTGTGGTCATCTTCCCCCATACATTTCTAGTTAGAAGTGTATTTCGCAAAGTTGCGTCAAAGAGACTTTTATGGCTATTTAAAACATGTGTCTGGTCGTTGGTCTCTGTGACTATAAATAAAAGATCAAAAAACAAATAGAAATAAAATACAGTATGTAAGAAGATACGTTTATTCATGGTTTGTTATATTCTGTTTTATGGTTATTTGAAGAAATGAAGTATTGAATTGTCATTTATGGCCATATAAATCCCTAAGATTGTTGGCCATCTTAGAAAAAACACAATACTGGAAGTGTTATCTATATATAATACATACTGTACATCAAATATATCAAAGACTTTGTGTCTTATTCTTGGTTTAATACAGTCTGTTTTATAGCTATCTAAAACATATGCTAGTTGCCTTTCTGATTTTTTTTCCCTCTCTCATTGGTGTCGCCAGTGAATTTGTATCGTGGCTGATGGAAATCGGTGAGACGGGCAACCCGGAGGAAGGTGTTCATCTGGGTCAAGCGCTTCTGGAGAATGGCATCATCCACCACGGTGGGTACTCCAACTAGTTACCTCCCAGCTAACTTTGTACTAGAGCATGTCATTCGCTAAACTAACCTCATCTAACGAGCACGCTGCATGCTGCTACACTCACTCTGCAGAATCTCCACTTGTTTTATGTCTTAGCAGGTGTCCATCATTTAAACCTTCCCTTCAGACATGTTAGGTAAGGGAACTTGCCGATTAATATCCTCTGGTCTGTCCATGTGTTTGTGTGCTTAACAAACTAGTTTAGTGGATGAAGCTTTTCTGCCTTTTTTCCCTTCCCCCTCACAAAACTGTGGCCGACTTAATCAATCCACGGTGCTTACAGTATTTGCTTCCTCACAGCACAACTAGAAACATGCGGGAAACAATGCAATCTTTGTAATATAGATAATACAGTAATAGGTTAGCCTTTTTTCAGTATTCCTAAAAAAAGTTACTTTGAAGTACGTCACGTTTACACTTGCACTACTCAACATATCCGAGCAGTAGTAGAAGGAAGCACAGCTAAACACAAGCTATATTGAAGTGCATTACGGGTTTACACTTGCACAATTCAACATGTCGGAACAGAAGTTGGAATAAGCCAAGTTTTAACACAAGTTAAATTGAAGTACATCACAAGGTTACACTTGCACAATATAGCATGTCTAAAAAGAAGTAGGAAGAAGCTGAGGTTGCCACCAGTTACAGTAAAGTACATTACATGGTTGCGCTTGCCCAATTCAAAATGTCGGAAAAGTAGTCGGAAGAAACCATGGTTAAAAAAAGTTCCATCGAAATACATTACATTTTTACACTTGGACAATTCAACATGTCTGAAAGAAGTAGGAAGAAACTCAATTTAACACAAGTTACATTGAAGTACAAACCCCGTTTCCATATGAGTTGGGAAATTGTGTTAGATGTAAATATAAACGGAATACAAGGATTTGCAAATCCTTTTCAACCCATATTCAATTGAATGCACTACAAAGACAAGATATTTGATGTTAAAGCTCATAAACGTTATTTTTAATTAACTTAGAATTTCATGGCTGCAACACGTGCCAAAGTAGTTGGGAAAGGGCATGTTCACCACTGTTACATCACCTTTTCTTTTAACAACACTCAATAAACGATTGGGAACTGAGGAAACTAATTGTTGAAGCTTTGAAAGTGGAATTCTTTCCCATTCTTGTTTTATGTAGAGCTTCAGTCGTTCAACAGTCCGGGGTCTCCGCTGTCGTATTTTACGCTTCATAATGCGCCACACATTTTCGATGGGAGACAGGTCTGGACTGCAGGCGGGCCAGGAAAGTACCCGCATTCTTTTTTTTACGAAGCCACGCTGTTGTAACGTGCTGAATGTGGCTTGACATTGTCTTGCTGAAATAAGCAGGGATGTCCATGAAAAAGACAGCGCTTAGATGGCAGCATATGTTGTTCCAAATCCTGTATGTACCTTTCAGCATTAATGGTGCCTTCACAGATGTGTAAGTTACCCGTGCCTTGGGCACTAATGCACCCCCATACCATCACAGATGCTGGCTTTTGAACTTTGCGTCAATAACAGTCTGGATGGTTCGCTTCCCCTTTGGTCCGGATGACACGATGTCGAATATTTCCAAAAACAATTTGAAATGTGGACTCGTCAGACCATAGACCACTTTTCCACTTTGCATCAGTCCATCTTAGATGATCTCGGGCCCAGAGAAGCCGGCGGCGTTTCTGGATGTTGTTGATAAATGGCTTTCGCTTTGCATAGTAGACCTTTAACTTGCACTTACAGATGTAGCGACAAACTGTATTTAGTGACAGTGGTTTTCTGAAGTGTTCCTGAGCCCATGTGGTGATATCCTTTTGAGATTGATGTCGGTTTTTGATACAGTGCCGTCTGAGGGATCGAAGGTCACGGTCATTCAATGTTGGTTTCCGGCCATGCCGCTTACGTGGAGTGATTTCTCCAGATTTTCTGAACCTTTTGATGATATTATGGACCGTAGATGTTGAAATCCCTAAATTTCTTGCAATTGCACTTTGAGAAACGTTGTTCTTAAACTGTTTGACTGTTTGCTCACGCAGTTGTGGACAAAGGGGTGTACCTCGCCCCATCCTTTCTTGTGAA
This sequence comes from Nerophis lumbriciformis, assembly GCF_033978685.3. Taxonomy (NCBI): domain Eukaryota; kingdom Metazoa; phylum Chordata; class Actinopteri; order Syngnathiformes; family Syngnathidae; genus Nerophis; species Nerophis lumbriciformis. The sequence continues at coordinate 34,465,753 of NC_084554.2, read as the reverse complement.
AGACTGAGCATTTTTTGGGAAGCTGTTTTTATACCCAATCATGGCACCCACCTGTTCCCAATTAGCCTGCACACCTGTGGGGTGTTCCAAATAAGTGTTTGATGAGCATTCCTCAACTTTATCAGTATTTATTGCCACCTTTCCCAACTTCTTTGTCACGTGTTGCTGGCATCAAATTCTAAAGTTAATGATTACCTGCAAAAAAAAATGTTTATCAGTCTGAACATCAAATATGTTGTCTTTGTAGCATATTCAACTGAATATGGGTTGAAAATGATTTGCAAATCATTGTATTCAGTTTATATTTACATTTAACAATTTCCCAACTCATATGGAAACAGGGTTTGTATGTCAACTGTTCACATTTGCAAAAATCTGTATGTTTGAGAAGGAGTAGGAAGAAACGGAGTTTATCACAAGTTATATTGAAGTATATTACATGGTTGCACTTGCACAATTCAACATGTCTAAAAAAAGTAGGGAGAAGCCAAGTTTGACACAAGTTACAAGTACTTCACTTGCAAAATGTAACATGTTGGAACAGAAGTAAAAAAAAAAAAAAAGAATCTGAATTTAATGTAAGTTATATTAATTACATTTTTTTACTTGCACAATACAACGTGTCTGAAAAGAAGTAGGAAGAAGCCAAGTTTTAAACCAGCTCATCAAAGTACATCACATGTTTACATTTGCAAAAATCCGTATGTCTGAGAAGGAGTAGGAAGAAACTGAGTTTAACACAAGTTATATTGAAGTACATCACATGTTTACACTTGCACAATTCAACATTTTCGGGGAAAAAGTAGGAAGAAGCAGAGTTTAGCACAAGTTACATTGAAGTACATAACATGAGTACACTTGCACAAATCAGCATGTCTGAAAAGGAGTATGGAAGAAACCAAGTTACATTGAAGTACATTACACGTTTATACTTGGACAATACAGCATGTTTGGAAAAAAATTAGGAAGAAGCTAAGTTTCAAACAAGTCTTGCAAAATTTAACATGTTGGAACAGAAGTTAAAAAAAAAGAAGCAGAATTTAACGCAAGTTATATTGAAGTAATTACCTGTTTATACTTGCACAATACAACATGTCTGGAAAGAAGTAGGAAGAAGCCGAGTTTAACACAAGTTATATTAAGGTACATCACATGTTTACACTTGCACAATTCAACATGTTCGGGGAAAAGGTAGGAAGAAGCTGAGTTTAGCAAAAGTTACATTGCAGTACATAACATGGGTACACTTGCACACATCAGCATGTCTAAAAAATGAGTAGGAAGAAACCAAGTTTAATAAGTTACATTGAAGTACATTACATGTTTATACTTGGACAATACAGCATGTCTGGGGGAAAAAAAGTAGGAAGAAGCCAAGTTTTAAACAAGTCTTATCAAAGTACATCACATGTTTACATTTGCAAAAATCAGTATGTCTGAGAAGGAGTAGGAAGAAGCTGAGTTTAACTCAAGTTATATTGAAGTACATCACATGTTTACACTTGCACAATTCAACATGTTCGGGGAAAAAGTAGGAAGAAGCCGAGTTTAGCACAAGTTACATTGAAGTACATGGGTACGGTGTGGCGCGGTTGGGAGAGTGGCCGTGCCAGCAACCTGAGGGTTCCTGGTTCAAACCCCACCTTCTACCATCCTAGTCACGTCCGTTGTGTCCTTGAGCAAGACACTTCACCCTTGCTCCTGATGGGTCCTGGTTAGCGCCTTGCATGGCAGCTCCCGCCATCAGTGTGTGAATGTGTGTGTGAATGGGTGAATGTGGAAATAGTGTTAAAGCGCTTTGAGTACCTTAAAGGTAGAAAAGCGCTATACAAGTATAACATGGGTACACTTGCACAAATCAGCATGTCTGAAAAGGAGTAGGAAGAAACTGGGTTTTAACACAAGTTATACTGAAGTACTTTACGTGGTTGCACTTGCATAATACAACTGAAAAGCTCATTTTAACGCAAGTTACATTGAACTACATCCCATGTTTACGCTTCCACAATTCAACACAACCGAAAAGGAGTAGGAAGAAGGCGATCTTATTTAATCCTACCTTGTCCATACCTCCACAATTACTGATAGCTGGACTTCCTGTAATCTTCATGTATTATGTTACCAACAGTGTTGGGTTAGTTACTGAAAACCAGTAACTAGTTACAGTTACTAGTTACTTTATTTCAACAGTACCTCAGTTACTAACTCAGTTACTTACACCAAAAAGTAATGCGTTACTGTGAAAAGTAACTATTTAGTTACTTCCTTTTTTTTTTAAGGCTCCCATTAATGCCCTTTTAGCCTTCATTTCAGTACTGTTATTGCACTGGAGAATAATACAATGTGTTGATCAACTTGACATGCATTTGCATCACTGAACTCAGAAAGCAATGTGGTCTACATACAACACACAAAGACAAAGATATGTTTCAAAGGGCCAATTTACTTCAGGCCAGAACAAATTGACACAACTATTTTAAATGGCTGCAACATAATGGCGCTTTAACTTTAACTTTAAGTAGATAGGATCTTTGATCCAAGACACAACTTTCATTTAACTAAAATGTTATTTTCTTTGTGCTCGACAAAAGAAAAGTATTGAGAATGTCTCCATGTTAAGAAACTCGACTTCTGGCTTCACCATGATGTCTTGTTAGTTGTTATGAGAGTAGCGTGTGTTGTTATGAGAGTAGCGTGTGTGTGTGTGTGTGTGTGTGTGTGTGTGTGTGTGTGTGTGTGTGTGTGTGTGTGTGTGTGTGTGTGTGTGTGTGTGTGTGTGTGTGTGTGTGTGTGTGTGTGTGTGTGTGTGTGTGTGTGTGTGTGTGTGTGTGTGTGTGTGTGTGGCCCTTTAAGATATAACAGCATGTGAGGTGAGTGACGTCAGTGAGTGAGTGGGCGAGAGAGGTGAGAGAACGGCGACAGTGAGTGCGTGCAGGTGCTCTAGCTTGGTGGATGGCTGCGTCCAATAAAGTCACAAAGTTGCAACAAACCGCCGGCCTCGTCATTCACCCTCAGCTGGAAAGACCCACTTCCAGGTAAAGTGAAGGTTGTTAGCCCCGAAGTACATAAACCCTGGAGGAACGTCTCCCCTGCGCCCCTCAACTACGGTCTGGGAGCCCCCCGCCCCCACCCACACAAAGCACGCCTTTTCTTTTCCACCGCAGCGCTCCAATAAAACACACTCAGATCTTCTGTTTCTAGCCGATACTACATAAAAAGTAACGTAAAATAGCGCAGTAACGCATCATGTAGTAACGGTAACCGAGTTACTGAATATAAAAAATAACGTGTTAGATTACTAGTTACCGCCGAAACTAATGGCGTTACAGTAACGCCTTACTTTGTAACGCGTTAGTCCCAACACTGGTTACCAACTTTGAAAACCAAGTATAAAATATTCCATAGAAAGTTAGTAATAAAGAACAAATGCAAATGTGCTGAAGCTGTGAGGTGCGTGTGTTTTCAATGTGTAAATGCTGTTTTAATTACATTTGCAGTGCAGCCCTTCTCTATAAAATGTTTATTTCTGTCACATGCTGTAGTCACAGACAAACACCAGTTTAAAGCTGAGCCCATCTTGTATCGTTTTCGCTTCGATGACGGAACCTACCACCCGAAAAGTGACATGCACGACGTCATCGCCAAGGTAAGAAAAGCCGGACGACATCCATTTTCACATTTCACACCGCCGCAATCGTTTTAGTGATGCTTTTTTCCCCTCAGGGTGTTCGCCTCTTTTGTCGCCTTCACAGCCTCTTCACTCCTGTCATCAGGTACAGCAGCCATGTTTTTCCCCCACACTCCCAAATAAATAATCCATATAAAGACAACTTACAAGTTTTAAAGGAGGGTCACTTTTTACAGAACGTATAGTCATTCTACAGGTGATTTTATAAAAAATTATAATTATCAGTAATTCAAAGGAAATTCATGTATTTTAGCTTCACACCATTATTAAAACCTGCATATTTTATAGAAAATTTTAATGATCCTACATGTATACAATTGAATTATTTTATGTATATTAATAAAATAAAGTAAAATGACTCACCTGTTGAAAGCCCTTGAGAAACAAGAGTCAGTACATACTGCCGCCTACAGGTGTTGTGGATATATACATGTTGCTCACTGTGTAGTAAATGTATTTACGTAAAAAATATTACTTTTATGTGTTTGTAATGTATTGGGTTTTATTGTTGTACTTGGCAGCCAGACACCTTCCTATGTAGAAATAAGTGACATTTCTGCTTCTATGCTTTACACATTTCCTCATTAAAAAACAAATTTAGAGAAAAAGTTTATTATGTTATGTTTTGGCCTAGTTTTGGGGCTTTTTAATGTTGATGGTAACAAAGATTCATTTTAGACACCATGCACTGCATACATTGAAACTGTAAGCGAGAAAAATATCTGAAATCAGGGTAGAATTTGCTTATTTTGTCACGGTGGCATGAGGCTTCTGTTGGTGTGACCCCAGGATGCAGGGACGGTAGGTGACCAGATAAGTATTTTAACAATGCACATTATGAACATTGGTCAACGAAACTGCGACACGGGCAGATAAACCCTCCTGATTGGTGATCAGAGACAGGTGAGTCACCTGATCACTGAACAAGAGCAGGTGTGGAGCACTGCACTCAGAACAGTGGTAAAGTCACTGCAAGACCAAACCAAAACAGCAAGTGGAGAAAAAAATCAGAGCGGTAGACAGGAAGAAACAATAAACACAGGAAAAATAACACAAAACCCCCAAAAGCCTTATTATAAGCCTTATGTGAATGCATCGGTTTTCTGAAATCTGACACACCATACAGTATATACAGTGGTACCTCGGTTTTCGTACGGCCCACCTTTTGCATGATCTGGTTTTCCGCGTAAAATGTTGTTGCGTTTGTTTGCCCGCAGAATTGAGTGCATATACAATATACGTAGGTGACTCAGTCTGTACTTGTTTATTAAGTAGCAGATAAACCACCATGGGGGCCAAAGAAAGTTGCAAATGCCAGAAACTCGTAGCAAAGTACAATGGTGCCAATTACATGATTCTCCCCATCCCACCTCCCCCTCTGCTTATTGCCGCCTTTGCCAACAAGAGATTGTAATAAAAGGTAAATGTGATGTTAAATGTTCATTTATACGTTTCATTCACCGTTTTGATGTATTTTGTATTGTTTACTGCATGCAAACCTATGATTGTTCTCTATTAAATGTGTTCAATGTTAATATTGTTGGCTGTCTGGAACAGATGAATTGGATTTACATTATTTCTTATGGGAACATATGCTTGGATTTGTTTTTTTGTTGGTCCCTTTGGACCAGATTACTAACAAAAACCACAGTCTTACTTCAAGTGATCTAAAAAAATCTGCAAACAGTTTTACATCTTGTTCTGTTGCCACTCAAATTAGGTCTGATTGAGATTTTAAATTAAAAAATTAAGTTGATGTTGTTTTTTTAGTAGCATGTGATGGTGACTCTCACATTGTCTTAATCAATGCAAGAAACAAGTTTTGTTTTATCGGAATATTTTCTAAGCATGCTTTGCTTGCTCGCTGATGGCTTCACCACATCACAGCCAACCAATTAAAAGCTTTTCTCCGTTTCCATTTGAGCCAACTCCTAAAAACCTTTTCTGTTTGTGTGTTTGTGTCAGCGCCAAACCTCTAAACGCACAAACCTTCTTTTCTGGCGGCCAGTCTTTTTTTTTTTTTTTTTTTACTAGAAAGGCGTTCTGGCGTTATGTAGCGTTCTCAGCACAATGCAGCCTGGGAATGCCGGACTTTAATTGGAGCAAACTAATTAGGCGGGAATTTCCTGGCAGAGAGCTGGACGTGCATATTGTGCAGACGTCTCAGGGAGGTTTTCCAGTCACCTTTGACCTCGCACGGCTCACACGCACTCTGCAAGGCAACAATACAGTAAAGGTCGCTCATATATTACACTCAAGAAGGTCAATAATGTACAGTACAGTAGATATCATTCTTCTTGACAAGGCTGCTAATTAGTGTGTGAACTTTGACACTATTCCGGAAAGAAAAACTTTCAACTGGTGCAATGTGAGCCAAATAACTTCACAACTGGGAAGCGACTAAATTCTATTATTGCAGAAGGGTCCTAAAAACAGACGAGCACTCATGTTTTATACAATAGAGGATCTTTGACAAGCTTTTTGCAGGAGGTCTTGAACTACAGCAGAAGGTTCCTTTCATGTAGAAGATCTTTGACTCGCTTTTTGGTAGTAGAGTAAGTTAAAAAAAAAACCAGCAGATAACTCCAGATCTTTGACTCGCATCTTAGCTGTAGGGGCTCTGGCATGTAGAAGATCTTTGACTAGCATATTTGCAGTAGATTCTAGGAAATGGCAAAACACTCCTGTATTATAGAAGATCTTGGACTGGCTTTTTGGTAGTAGGTCATTAAACAGAGAATTCCTGTCATAGACTAACTTTTTGGTGCTCAGTCATTAAAACAGCAGAGAAGGATCCTGTCATATATAGAATCTTAGCAGTAAGGGCTCTGTCATGTAGAAGATCTTTGACTAGCCTTTTGGTTGTAGGTCATTAAAAACAGCAGAAAATTCCTGTCATATAGAGGATATTAGACTCACATATTTGCAGTAGATCCTTGAAAACGTCAAAACACTCCTGTCTTACAGAAGATCTTTGACTGGCTTTTTGGTAGTAAGTCATTTAAAACAGAGAATTCCTGTCATTGACTAGCTTTTTGGTCCTGGGTCATTAAAAACAGCAATGAAGGCTCCTGTCGTGTAGAGGATCTTTGACTAGGTTTTTAGTAGGTCATTAAAAATAGCGGCAAATTCTTGCCATATCGGTGTTCGTCAACACCGTTCAATTGAACACCGTTCAATTATCGCAACGTCTATCGAGATGCTTCGAGGACAGGAATTATATCGATCACTTTATTAAGCAAAACTGTTTATATTCGGCCATAACCACACCAAAAACATGAGTAAAAAACTTCTATCTCGAAAAACTAGTCATTTTCTGCCGTACAAAGCAGGCCAAAACCATCAAAGATTCTCCATACAACATAAGAGCTTTGCTGTTTTTGATCATCCATTGCAAAAAAATCTTATTTGACAGGAGTGTTCCGACGTTATTATGGAGGTATTGCCAAAATACAAGTCAAAGATCCTCTACACAACAAGAGGTTCTGCTGTTTTTAGTCAGATGAAAAAATTATAGTTAAAATATTTTATGACAGTCGTGTTCTGCCGTGTTTAAGGATCTGCTGCAAAAACACAAGCCAAAGACCCTCTATACAACAGGAGCGCTCTGCTCTTTTTAGTCATCTTCTATAAATATGTCAGTCAAAAATATTTGTTTGACATCAGTGCTCTGCCGTTTTCAAGGACCTACTTCAAACATGCAAGCCAAAGATCCCCTACAGAACAGGAGAAAGCTGCTGATTTTAGTAATACAATGCTAGTCAAAAATATTTTATAAGGCAGTAGTGTTCTGTTGTTTTTAAGGATCTATTATCAAAAAGTTAGTCAAATATATTTTATATTACAGGGGTGCTCTGCTGTTTTTAAAAACCTACTGCTAACACACCAGTCAAAGATCCTCTATACAACAGGATTTGTCTGCTGTTTTTTTATAATCGTGTACCAAAAAGCTAGTCAAGATCTTCTATTTCAGTGGTCCCCAACCTTTTTGTAACTGCGGACCGGTCAACGCAGCATTTTTATAAGAGGTCCTTAAAAACAGCAAAACACTCCTGTCAAATAAGATTTTTGACTAGCATTTTTGCAATGGATTATCAAAAACAGCAGAGCTCCTATGTTGTATGGAGGATATTTGACTCATATTTTAGTAGTTGGTCCTTTAAAACAGCAGAGCTCTCCTATTGTAGAAGATCTTTGGCTAGTGTTTTTGCAGTCGATTCCTAAAAACAGCAGACAGTCATAGTCATGTTTGGTTTATTCAGGTTTGTCCTCACCTCACACGTCCTTAAAGTTTCATGGACATTTGTGGCATCGTATTTTTTATTTTTTTGACACTCCTGTTGGCGAACAAACAAAAATGGGGGGGGGGGAACAAGCTGCTTTTCCTCTGTGGCCTCAACCTGCTGTTTCCTCTTGCTGGACATATGGGTGCCCACCACACTGCAGCTTACCCCCAATTTATCACTCCTGACAGCCTCTCCTATTCAGGGGGAGGAGGTGGGAGGATTTTCTGTTACAGCTCCAAACTGTTTTGGCGTGCTTGATCAGTGGCATACACACACAGCTAACACAATGTCGCATTGTACAGGAAGCAAGGCAGCAAACAAAAACTGCCAACACACTAGCAGAGTGTGTGCGGTTAGCGGACACAGTTGCATGTGGTCACACCAGTTTAGTGGACTTTCCCGTGCCGGGCCACTGCTTGGCCTTTGCGTGTCCCCCAGGGCGAGGCATACGTGTTCATGGGAACGTCACGGTTCTGTGTCTTGGCGTCTAGCAGAGTGTGGAACACCAGGCTGAGATGGACGGGGGTCCCCGGGGACCAAACACTGCTTGGTGGAATGTTGTTTTGCTGGCACCAATTGTCCACAACTTACTTAGCACAATTTAACACAATTACATGACCTTACTCACGCGCTGCTTTCATATTTGTCTGTTTTTGTCATCGTTAGTAACTATTATGCAGTTTTTAGTTCTAAAAATGGAATCTGTTAAGTAAAAGTTAAAATGATCAATAGAATAGAATAAAATGGGGCAAAAACTATATAAAACTTATGTAATTTTCTAAAAGTAACAGAATATTTCATACACAGGCAAGTAGCAAACAAAAAGTGCTTTACACAAAAAGAAGAAAACACATACCGTATTTTTCGGACTATAAGTCAGTTTTTTTTTCATAGTTTGGCCGGGGGTGCGACTTATACTCAGGAGCGACTTATGTGTGAAATGATTAACACATTACTGTAAAATATCAAATAATATTATTTAGCTCATTCACGTAAGAGACTAGACGTATAAGATTTCATGGGATTTAGCGATTAGGAGTGACAGATTGTTTGGTAAACGTATAGCATGTTCTATATGTTATAGTTATTTGAATGACTCTTACCATAATATGTTACGTTAACATACCAGGCACGTTCTCAGTTGGTTACGTACACTTATTCAGCCTGTTGTTCACTATTCTTTATTTATTTTAAATTGCCTTTCAAATGTCTATTCTTGGTGTTGGCTTTTATCAAATAAATTTCCCCCAAAAATGCGACTTATACTCCAGTGCGACTTACAGTATATATGTTTTTTTTCCTTCTATATTATGCATTTTCGGCTGGTGCGACTTATACTCCGAAAAATACGGTACATACAAACGCACACACAGTACCAACGTTCCCTCTAAGGTGCGCGCCTGCGCAATTGCGCACTGCTCAAGCGTCCTCTGCGCACAGCAAATATATGCCGCGCACCAAATCAAATCCCATCTGAATTCTAAACAAAGTAAACACATTTATTCTGTGTAATTTTGCAACGCAACTTTGAGTGACAGTGACAACAAGCGGCCCTAACGGTGTTTGTCAACACCGTTCAATTGAACACCGTTTAATTATTGTAACGTCTATCGAGATGCTTCGAGGACAGGAATTATATCGATCACTTTATTGAGCAAAACTGTTTATATTGGGCCATAACCACACCAAAAACATGAGTAAAAAACTTCTATCTCGAAAAACTAGTCATTTTCTGCCGTACAAAGCAGGCCAAAACCAACTTGTCATCTGTCACCAACACGCATACCACTAAGCCACTAGTGCGTTTATGGCCACACAAAAAGTCGGACAACTCAAACCACACAAAGTTACACTATGACTCCTCAGTCATACGTGTGCTTATTCTACTGTCATTTATTATTAATGTTAATTTATTGATATTAATCATGTAATGCTGTTACTAGAGAAAGTTACAGGAATGCACACTTCATCCTATGCTTACATATCTTTGTGCAACATGAGGATGTTTAAGGAGAACTAAATGTGATCTCTGAAAGGGGTACAAATGATTTCCAAAGCAGGACCCCCACCCAGACATATTGTACAATACTATTCCATAGCTTATGAAAAACAAGATTTCTTTTATTTTCATTACAAGTGGGCCAAATCACTAATATTACAAAATAATCTCATGAAAATGACTCCTCTCATTTGAGTGTTATAATAAAAGATTGGTTTGAGACAGGTGTGCTGCTGGTATTGCCACGTGTGATGTTGCTCACATGTGCTCCACTGAATGCTCAGGGAGTTTTTGTGTTTGCTCACACACATGAACAATTAGAGGGAACATTGCACAGTACTATTGTCAATAACAAAACAAAACATGGCAAGGCACTTAGAGCCTTAGAAAAAATGCCACTTTTGAGGTGTCCAAACTGGAGAATAACAAAAAATTAACGCCATCTAAAAAATAGTATGACATGATAAAATGTATGTAAAAAAATAAATATAAATAATACATTAATAAGGTGATTGAGAGAATAATAGTAGCAATAAATACAATAGAAAATATCACAATAACATATTTAAATATAGTAAAAAAAAACATTACAGTTTAACATGATCAGTAAAACGCTTGATTAAAAAGATGTCTTTAACTTTTTTTTTTTAAATATCAGCAGTCTACAATCCTTATGGCCTTATGCACTACTTTCATGTTTGTCTGTTTTTGTCATCGTTATTAATGACTATGCAGTAATAAGTTATGAAAAAAATGTATATTTTATAGAATATACATATTTTTTTATTATACAAATAATTAGGGGTATAACAATATTGTAGATACCGCGGTTTTGTGGTTTCCAAGTCTTAGGAAGAACAGTGTCAAACAGACTATCCAGCTGCACTTGGTCAGAAGGCAGCATACAACCTGGACAATTCAAAACCTTATAAACCTTCACCCAGAAAATTTGAAGTCAGCCAAGCCAAACATCAATGTGTGAGGTATCTACATTATTAAAAGTTAAATTGTTAGTTAACTTTTCTGATGTTTATATCCGTTTGAAAAAAATTATGTATATATGTCCACTGTGGAAGATACTGCTTCTCGGAAAATAACTTGAAAGACACTAAAGTGAACATTATTGTTTTACACTGGATGTTTATGCTCAACTGTAAGTTTTATTTAAATATTTGCTTGAAACAGTGGATGTCCCTCCACAATTCTTGTAGTATGATTCGAACATTTGAGCAATATGTATATGTTCAATTTCAGTAAGTGTGTTTATCCTAAACATTCCTGCCATTTCATTTTACACACTATGGCATTTTAAAGTCCAAAACCACAATAATAATCTGCCGTGGCTTTAATGCCGTGATCAAATCACACTGTGAGATTTTAATACCTTTACATCCCTACAAGTAATATATTATGTTAATTCTAATTGTATTATTATAAATGGGAATTTAACTTTTTTTTTAGCAACTCTGGAGAAAATTATTTTAGATACATATTTTATTATACAGCCACCCCCGCAATCCCGAGAGGGACAAGTGGTAGAAAATGGATGGATGGATATTATTAGAAATTTTAGATGGGATAAATTATTGGTGTTTTCGTTTTTTAACATGAATATTGTTTTTTAACAGTTATTTTTTTAGTAAAAATGTTACATTCCTCTTTTTAGTAAAACTATTTGTGACTGACTCAACAGTGCCGCATCTGGTTGAAACCATGTACTGCACTTAATTTTGCCTCAATGGCTTTAAAAGACAATTCATCCAAAATTTTAAGTTAAAAAGTTAAAGTACCAATGATTGTCACACACACACTAGGTGTGGCGAAATTTGTCCTCTGCATTTGACTCATCCCCTTGTTCACCCCCTGGGAGGTGAGGGGAGCAGTGGGCAGCAGCGGTGCCGCGCCCCGGAATAATTTTTGGTGATTCAACCCCCAATTCCAACCTTTGATACTGAGTGCCAAGCAGGGAGGTAATGGGTCCTATTTTTTTTTTATAGTCTTTGGTATGACTCGGCTGGGGTTTGAACTCACAACCTACCGATCTCGGGGCGGACACTCTAACCACTAGATTACAGTACATAATATAATATTGACAAGCTAATATTATGGCCACCCATATTTTTTTAATTATTATTTATGTTTTTATTTGACAGGGACAGTACAATTAAACATTGCTACCCATAGGTAACCGATGTCAAAGTACATAAGACTTGTAGCCACAGGCTAATTTGCAACCCTCGTCCCTGGTTAGGCTTTTAAAGAAAAGTTGAGAAAAGTGTAAAACACATACAAAAGGATTAAAACAAGTACAAAATAAAACACATTGAAAATAATTGGCCCCATTTGTCCATGCTAAATCCAATTCTAGTGCTCACACTTCTGATTTTCCTTAAGCCAATACAGTTATGTATAGTTTTATATGGGGCATATTCAGGTTTATTTTTGTACTTTAACTAAAATGTTTCCTCTCATCATTTCCAGGGACAAGGATTATCATCTGAGGACATACAAATCAGTGGTGATGGCCAACAAGCTCATAGACTGGCTTATAGCGCAGGTGTGTGTTCCGTTTAGCAATGCATTTGAATGTGCGTTTGTACCTAATGAAGTGTCTGGCGACCCCTGTCTAAACCTCCATGTCTTTTCAGGGGGACTGCAGAACGAGAGAGGAGGCGTTGATTTTGGGGGTGGAGCTGTGCGACAACGGCTTCATGCATCATGGTAAATAGATAATTATCAGCGGCAGGTGTACGACTTCAAGTCCGTTCATTCATCACTTTTTGGACTAACTTCCTCAGTGCTGGAAAAGAGCGAGTTCAAGGACGAGCCGCTGCTGTTCCGCTTCTTCGCCGACGAGGAGATGGAGGGCTCCAACACCAAACACAAGCCCGTCAAGCACGACCTGAAAATAGTGGAGAACGTCATTTCCAAGTCTCTTCTGGTGAGTACTTCCTGATTTTCTGGTGGTTTGTTTGTTGACCGACGCTGCGAGGTGATGAGCTTTGTTTCCTCTTCAAGATACGACCCAGTGATGGAGGCTATGGCTTCACCCTGGAGGAGAGGAACAAGGTGCCTATCATCAAATCGGTGGAGAAGGGCTCACCTGCTGAGGTGACGACACACTTCATGTGCTTGTACTCCAACTATTGGCTGTCATGTCAGCAACATATGACAAAATACAGGAAAAAGAACTAAAAAGGACACTTGAGAGGCGGAAGCAACATTTGTAATATGAGAATAGATATCAGCATCACTTTGGTATTGGTCGTATCTAGGGATGTCCGATAATGGCTTTTTGCCGATATCCGATATTCCGATATTGTCCAACTCTTTAATTACCGATTCCGATATCAACCGATATATACAGTCGTGGAATTAACACATTATTATGCCTAATTTGGACAACCAGGTATGGTGAAGATAAGGTACTTTAAAAAAAATGAATACAATAAAATAAGATAAATAAATTGAATAAAAAAGAAAGTAAAACAATGTAAAAACAGTAACATTGAAACTAGTAATTAATGAAAATTTGTAAAAATTAACTGTTAAAGGTTAGTACTATTAGTGGACCAGCAGCACGCACAATCATGTGTGCTTACGGACTGTATCCCTTGCAGACTGTATTGATATATATTGATATATAATGTAGGAACCAGAATATTAATAACAGAAAGAAACAACCCTTTTGTGTGAATGAGTGTAAATGGGGGAAGAAGGTTTTTTGGGTTGGTGCACTAATTGTAAGTGTATCTTGTGTTTTTTATGTTGATTTAATAAAAAAATAATAATTAAATACAATTTAAAAAATGATACCGATAATAAAAAAAACGATACCAATAATTTCCGATATTACATTTTAACGCATTTATCGGCTGATAATATCAGCAGGCCGATATTATCGGACATCTCTAGTCGTATCCATATTTTGGTATCAATCCGCCTATTGCTGATATTTAGAGGTTTGTGATCTTTTATTGAACATAATCAAACTTTGGACAAATACATATGTTGTAAAGTATCATTGTTGTAATATAGGAATAAATACCAGTATTAAAAACACTGGCATCTGTCGTATTCATATTTTGGTATTGATAGCTAATATTTAAAGTATTTAAAAAGGACAAACCGTATGAGGACACCAAGCCAATACACTGACAGGAAGTGTTGCCAAATGTTTCAAAATATCAATATTGTGATATGATATCCTTATCAGTACTATCCACCCATCATTAATATTTAGGGAACCGTAATCTATTGTACTTTTATTTAAAACATGTTTAAAAGTATTACAATATAGTGATATAGTGCAATTGAAAGTAAATCCACTCCAATTTTGGTTTTTTTTATCAGAAAACAATTTCTCCTGTAAGAAATAGAAATGATCAGTTCCAGAGTCAACCTGTGTGTCAAAATATGCATATTGACAGATGAGAATCAATCCCAGTGTCGGAAACATTTGTATCCATATTTTTGTATTGATCAACAACTTTTCCCATATGAAATAATATAAATAGAAATGATCTGTTCCAGAGTCAAACTATGTCCAAATATATCAAAACATCTATATTGTTTTATGAAAATAGGATAATTAGTATCAGATGGCATTGGAAGTATCAATGTTTTGATATAGATTGCTAATATTTAAAATAAAAAAAATAAAAAATGACTAACGTTATCGGGCCTCCTGGCCGTTACACCCATAGGAAGTAAAACTGAAAGTATATTCAGTCCAATTAGTTTGGATTGCAAAACAATTTCTCCCAAAGCAAATAATAGATGTGAAATGTTCCAACTGTGACCATACTGTAGTTTTAGTTTTTTCTTTTAGGTAACGTTGTAACATTTTTGTGTGAAAATAAACACTCCCTTGAAGAACAGTAATCTGATTTGGCTCACTAGCTACAAACATTACCTTGCATTGTCCAATCAAATCGTTGTGTGTGTTGATTGTAAGATGGCCGGCCTGGAGGCAGGCAAGAAACTGTTCGCCATAAATGGAGACCCGGTGTTCCTCAGGCCTTTCTCGGAAGTGGAAGTCCTCCTTGGGCAGTGCTTCAACAGCAAAGGACCTGTCAGGGTCCTGGTCAGCACCAAGCCCAGAGAGTAAGTCCCACATGTGTTACGTACAATAACGTCCTCATGTCCTGCAATCTTACACTGCTTCCAGGACGGTGAAGATTCCAGACTCTGCTGACGGTTTGGGATTCCAGATCCGTGGCTTCGGCCCATCTGTGGTGCACGCTGTCGGAAGAGGTAAGAGGACGCCGTCTGGAAGTCGTCCCCGGTACTTGTCGTGTTATTGCTGCACAGTGGGAAGCGCCACGGCATGTTTTTAGACGGGTCTGAGTAATATGATTATGACTCTTGGACGCCAACGTAAAAGGCGAAGTGTAGAAGCATGCAGCCCGGCCCTTGACCAGCACAGTACACTGTGGAAATAAAATTAAAAAAACAAACATAAAATCACCAAAACCACAAAAAGGAAAACAGCAAAAAGGAATAATTTAAATGTTGACAGTGACACTAAGGACTGATAATTACTCGGGATGGGCACTGAAACACGGTTCCATAATGATACCAATGCCGAGACTTAAAAAAGAAGTAGCCATCGATGCCTTATTTCGGTGCTAAATAAATGCAAACTCGGCAACTTGCAACAAGTGCGTGGTGGTGATATTGTGCTAGTAACGTTTTGTGAGTAATCTAGCATTAGTTTACAACAACAACACAGGACTTCCTCATAAAGCATCGATGGCGGTTACTGCCATAGAGACGTTGCATTCAGGAACACCCGGAATTATGAGCATCAACATTGCAACTCAATTAAGTTGTTTTTTTCCACGTTCTCTGTTTTGTAGTGCTGTAATAATTCTGAATTTTTTTTGTCGAAATTTAAATGTATTTTTTGTAAAAATGTGCATGTTATTAATTTTTTAAATTACCCGTTCTGACACAGTTTAGGCAGCGGCACTGTTTTTATGGAGTTATATTTGTGTCTTAATTTTGAGGTCGCAAAGGCAGATTTTGAGGACAGATAAATATATTTTGCAAACACAGACATTTTATTTTGAAAATAAATTAAACTCAAAAATGTTTAAGTGAATAAATATGTATTTTACATTGTTTGCATGTTTGCTAATATCTATATTAACACTCAATGTTTACTGCTTTCTGCACAGTCAGAACCATGTGCTCTCTTGCGCCCCCTCTCTTCCTCTCTCTCAATCTCTCACCTCTGCGCATTCAGATTTTTTTTCTACACTTGCTCAGACTTTCACTGTGCGTTTGCGCAAGTTTAGACGCACCGTTACATTTGTGTCAAAAAGGGAACCAATCCGAGAACTGGACAAATGTACGCTCTGATTGGTTGCTTGGTCTCCAATTGCTTGTTGCGTTACCCCGGCCGGAAGCATTAGTTCGCGCCTGATGTAGTCAACTGTCGTGTCTCAATTCGGCGGTGGCATTCTTTCAAGGATCCAACACATGCGGTTGAGGAAGTGTGGGTCCTGTAGCAATGTGAATTGGGAGGGTCTAGCCTTCATTTCCTGGTTGTGTCACCTGTTCACATCCTGCGGCTTGTGGAAAAAAGAATAGAAAGGATGGACCTAAGAAAATATTTAATTATGAAGCAAAAGTTGTTTTAGGTTTATCGTGTGTATTTTGTTAAAAACAACGCTTGGAAAATGCAGCTAATGGGAGTCACTGTTGTAGCCTTCAAAGTCCTCTAAAACAACTTAAAAAAAACCCCATCAACGTTTTATATATACAATTCAAGTTTATATATATATATATATATATATATATATATATATATATCAACGTTTTATATATACATTTCAAGTTTATATATATGTTTATATTTCTATATATGTATATCATACTTGCCAACCTTGAGACCTCCGATTTCGGGGTGTGGGGGGCGTGGTCGGTGGTGGGGCGGGGTTGGGGGCGTGGTTAAGATATATATATATATATATATATATATATATATATATATATATATATATATATATATATATATATATATATATATAAATACTTGAATTTCAGTGTTCATTTATTTACACATATACACACACATAACACTCATCTACTCATTGTTGAGTTAAGGGTTGAATTGGCCATCCTTGTTCTATTCTCTGTCACTATTTCAGAACACACACATTATACAAATATACATTATAAAATCAATAAGAAAACGGGAGCTCTAATTTGGGAGTCTGAATTAGGATCAGAAGTTCCTATATAAACATTGCGCACTCACGTCGCCTTTTTGTATTGATTACTGCAGCTGTGCACTGGATTCATTCACAAATACAAACTACAACTCACAAACACTTTAGAGTTAGGCTCCACCATCAGAATGTGTACTTAAACTTATAAAGATCACATGGATATTATTCAGTGAGTTGATTCACCAAAACTAACCTGTTATACAGGAGGAAAATGCACACAGGACGTTTCAATTGTTCACAGACTGGTCGCTCTCATCAGAATGACAAGACACTTCCGGTCTGCAGGTGATAGCATTCAATTGGGAAGAAACGCCCTACTGCCCCCTACTGACCAATGTGAATACTGATAAATGTGGAATGACAGCTCCAAAAACGAATTCAAACCACAAAATAAAATAAATAAATCAACACAAAAATGTGACACATTATGGGTGGGTTACATATGCATGTACAGTAGATGGCAGTATTGTCCTGTTTAAAAGTGTCACAACATTGCTGTTTACGGCAATGTTGTGAACAGGCTGTCAACACGTCACTCAGGTCCGCATGGAGCTGGAGGGGGCGTGGCCTCCAGCTCCGCCTGAATTTCGGGAGATTTTCGGGAGAAAATTTGTCCCGGGAGGTTTTCGGGAGAGGTGCTGAATTTCGGGAGTCTCCCGGAAAATCCGGGAGGGTTGGCAAGTATGATATATATATATATAATGTAGTAATCGATACATTCATAACAATATGTTATATGTTCAATAGTTATCGTATTTTGGTCATTTTATGCATTACCGGAACATCTTTCCTCAGTGCGTTCATTTCCGTTTCTATAGCGACGCGCTTCTGGAAACAAATATGAATGCGTTTTATTCATGGCAGACTAGATAACAGACAACAAAGAAACATTTTTTGGACAAATGAGGATTCACATTCTTATCTTTTTGAAGCTGAATATACAGAGGATGAACTGCTGTTTATAGAGGCGAGTACGAACAAGAGGGTGAAACTTTGGAGCAGACGGAAGCCGAAAGACTGATTTCGGCGTGACACTGTAAAT